>NW_020456276.1:2311819-2358617 GCF_003342845.1 Nothoprocta perdicaria | reverse complement strand
GCTTATTGCATGGGCTGCAGCAGCCTCCCGTGCGCTGGCGAGCGGAGCCTCCCGCGCGCCCCTCCGGCGCCGCCGCAGGGTGGGCACCGCTCACACCCCGTCCTCCCCGCGTGGGGTGCGCCTGCACGAGGCGAGATAAGCGAAGGGTGGGTGCAGAGAGTGAGTAATTGGAGGCCAAGAGGCAAAAGTGTCTGACAGCCCAGGATTGATTTGAAGGTTTTCACTGGAACGCTTGCAAAAAAAAAAAAAAAAAAATCAATGCTTATTCCCTAGGCCCGAGAGCGTGTTTACTGTATTCAGCAGCCAGCATTAAAAGTGAATTCCAGCAATTGCAATTACAGCTTTCTCCATCTTTGCCATCCCCCTTCTCCCTCCCCCAGTCCCCGCTCCCTCTCTTTCTGGCTGCCTTTCGTCATGTTTTGGAGCCTCGGGCAAAGCTAATGCAGTCAAACTGAGAGTGGTTTTCTAAATTGCCAAGCCCACCTTCCCCCTTCCCTTCATCTCCCCGGGGATCCTCCTTCTCCTGAGCACTGTCAAACTCGATTCCGCTCAGAGGGGCCTCTGGAGCGAGGGCTGGGGGCCACGCTCCCATCGGGGACACGCGGCATTTTGGGGCTTCCCAAGCTCCTGCAAATCCAGCCTTCCAGCGGGAGCTGCCCAGGCCCTGGGCTCCCCCATAAGCCTTTCTGACTGGTCCCAGTAGAGGGCACTGGTGCCTGCCTGGTTCCTCTTCATTAACCTCTAATTAACGAGCAGGTCTTGCCCTGGCCCAAGGGAGAGGGCAGCCCTGCAGCACYGGGTACCAGCCGCATCCGCAGGGCTGGCTCCGCAGGCGGGCGGCTCGCGGACATGTCCCCGGCGAGGCTCACGGAGGCGTTTTCTCCTCTTGGCCGTGCGGATGGAGCTGCGGGCCAGGGAGCCAGATCCCTCCCTGCTCCGTGTGCTGTGGCAGCGCTCGCGAGCGGGACRCTGGGCTGGGCATCGCGTGGGAGCTCTCGGAGCTGCTCCGAGCACGGGTGGGAGTCCAAAGGGTTTCACGGGGAAGCTCCGCTGTGCTTGCCCGCAGGGACTTCGTTCCCTTCCGTGCACGCGTACAAGTTAGGACAGCACAGAGTCCCTCCACAGGCACCTGTGGTGATGGAATGTGGGGTTTTTCCCCCTCTTAAACTCAAATTGAGGAGCTGGTCTGAAGAAGAGGGATGACTGATGGAGCCAGGGATGGGCTCAAGGGCAAGTTGTCCCCCACTTGTAACTTGGAAAGCTCTGCTAGAAAAATCCCTGGCCAAAAAAGGGGAGAAGGCATCAAAAGGCCAGGTATTTGGCCCCTCCAATCTGCTGTGAGTCCCAAGTGCTTTGCCAAATTTGTCTTTTAATTCCACAGCCTGGGCTGGAGAGAAGTGATTTTTTTTTTTCTTAATTTTGAAGGACACAGAGTTGGACATTCTGAAATGGTCTCTGTGACGGCCTGTCATGAGTGAATTTTATGCTCAGTTTTCCTTGGTTAGCTTTGCAGGTGGAAAATTCATGCCGAGCTTTCAAATGAAGCCYGTGCACCTATTTGCATGTTAAACCCCCAGCCAGGCCTGCGCCGCAGTACTGCTGCAGAGCCTTGTGCCCAGTCCGAGTTGCCGACACCACGTACGGAAACAGGGCGTCGATCTTCCCGAGCGGAGTCGATAACGTGTTATTCCACGGTCACTGGTGGAAGCGGCACATGCTCCAAACCTTCCCCCAAGACGCCATGGGAGACGCTGCTAAGTCAAAATGTGCTTTTTCCGGGCAGCAATGCAGGAGTGTTTGTTTTCCTGAGTTTCTTGAGTAGCTGAGAGTCACCACGCACAGCAAATGAATATTGACTTGAGCGCAGTTGCCAAGGCAAGACCCTGGCGAAGCTCGGGAATTTCCTTTCCAGCCGACTGCGGGAGCAGGCGATGAATCAGGGCCGGGCTCTGGATGCGTGTGCCCTCCTTTAACGCTTTCCTTGCGTTGTGTGTGCCCAGGACAGGGAATGGAAGTGCTCCCGTGGCCTCTTGGGTGCCTTTTGCTGCACAGAAAGGTGAAACTAGAGTGGTCAAATTCTCTTCCAGCTTGGAAGAAACAACTTTGTTGGCCTAGGGAGAAACCAGATGAGCGCAGGACCAGACTGCTCGGCCAGGTTTGCCATCCGATGCCGTTTCCTTCCTTCCTCGCGATTCCTGCTTCTCCCTCGCAGAGAAGTTGTTTGGTGCCAGACAGCACCGAGCAGACAGTCCCCGGAGGGCTCTGCTATGCATGCATAAACACAATGCTAAACAGCTCTGGGATGGATCGGGGAGGGATTCGGAGTCACGGAGCTCTGTGCATCCTCCATCTCTGTGCAATAACCCATCCTCTTCACTTCCTCTCCCTCTCCTTTCTGGTGAAACCAAAGAGTGGGAAAAGTCCCCTGACATTAACTTCGCAATGGAGTAAACCCAGCTCCATTTGCAGGAGATTTGCCTGGCTTTTCCCTGGGAATGGAGAGCAAGCCAGGAGAAAACCATTGATTTYCTGGGATCAACAAACAGCTGGAGCTTCTGTGCCCACACAGAGCGTGTTCCCCTCAGTGTCCCCCGCTCCTCGGCGGGCTCGGGGACACTAGCTGCGCACAAAGGCTCTCTGGAGCGTTAGGCTCTCTGGGGGCATTGGTGCCATCCCCGAGCCGCGCTTGTGAGAAGCGGCGGTCCGTGTCGCCAACRGACCGCCTGGTTCGTCGCACATTGATTTCCGATGGCCGCGGGACCCGACTCGGAGGCTGTCGGAGCAGAAAGCTCCGCTCTGCACTGAGATGGGGACAGAGGTAGAGAYTGTTGCTCTTAAGAGCCAGGAGAAAACGTAACGAACCCTCTGGGTTTTCTGGCTTTTCTTTCTCTCTCTCCCCTCCCTGTGCTGCTCTTTGTGCCCTGTGACCGTAAATACCCCCCTGCCTCAGGCTTTTGTGTTCATGGACCAGCCTGTGGTGCTGGTTCGAGTTTCCCGATGGAAGAAATGGCCTCTGCAGAGGCTGGAGAGATTCTGTGGGTTGGATAAAGCAAGATTGGGCTTGTCTGGGAGGATCTGTTCATGGCCTTTTCCCGAGTACAGGCCTGGGTAGCACTCACAGAGCTGGGTTTTGGACAACTTGGTTGCAAGAGGCAGGTCTAAGCACAGCCTGTGCCAGGGTGGCAATGTGCTTGCACGGCATGAGGGTAATTTAAACGGAAAAACATCACCAGAACAACCACAGTGGTCTTTTGGCTCCAGGGATTAAACAAATCCCCTCCCTCTCTTTCCAAGTCTCTTGGTTTCGGTGCTGGCTCCGTGTCCGTGTACAGTAGGACCGAAGCCAGGCGGATGCAGCCCCAGCTCCTGCCTGTGCCTGGCAGGTGCCTCCAGGTCTCAGGTGTCTTTGTGGTTTGTAGTTAACATCTGACTGGCACAGGCAGCTTTCCCTGTGTTTAATTCTCCTGCAAARTCACCTGGCTTTCCCAGTCTATGAAATCCGTGTGTTCTGCTTGAAGGAAACCTGCTGTTTTCCCCCTCCTCGCAGCCMTCGGAGGGCTCCGCACTGGCTGCTTCCTCTGTCCTTGGTGCAAACTGGGCACATCCAGCTGCTGAGCGCTCTGCAAGATCCCTTGGAAACATCCAGCCCTCCTGAGCCCGTGTGCTCTCCTGGGAAAATCCCCTTGGAAGCTCCGCCGGGACGCGGGGAGCACGTCGTGTCCGTGTGCGGATCGGCCCTGCTGCTGCCTCCTCCTCGCTGGCTCCGGCTGTGCCAGGGGCATCAGACCTGCCYGTTAAAGAACTTTGTCCCTGGCACYTTTCCCCCTTACCGGCTGMATAAGGAATGTGGGAACAGAATGGGTGGTAGCAGAAAGCAAGCAGCCTCCTAGAGCAGGCGATGGCTGCAGGAATGCAGGGGATGCAGAGCACCGATAAATCTCAGTGCTGTGTTTAAATAGCTGTGCAGCTATTTTATGCCGCCTTTTTTTTTTTTTTCCCTAAGGATCATATCCTAACAGACGGGCAGTGTAAATGGGAACATCAGTCACTGGGCTCTGGAGAAGGGTAGGGTTTTGTCAGATACCTCCGAGCTGAGGCCTCTAYCCTCAGAGCTCTGCGGTTTTCCCTTTGGGCATCGTGCCTGGCTCGGGAGCGCTGTGCCCGGCGCTGGGACTGCAGCTCCTCAGCAAATGCRAAGCAACGTGTAAGTACATCTCAAGGGCAGGGTTCCTTTGGAAGTGGACTGAGCGATTAAGATGYCCTGCCTTGCGGGGAGTGACTTTATAAATCTCCGTGCGGGTTCACAGAATGTTGCTAATCACCAAGCTTGGTCTAGATTGCATGGACTGTTTATTTGAGAAATCTCTTTCTCCAGGCAATGAGAGCCTGGCTCAGGGACACCTCCTTGGGGTTAATGTCGCTTCCCGTTGTCACAAARTTCTCGGGTTTCCTTCCTCTTCTGAGGCTGTTGCATGGATCTCTTCCATGTGCTTGTGAGCCCRTCCTTTGAAGATCATTCCAGGAGCAGCTTTAGGGACAAACAGAGACCCAGAGCTGATGTGAGACTCTGGGAATCATGTCCAGGATGTGATTAGGGATGCTTTGAATTCCCTGAGGGTGCCCATTGCCATCCTTTTGGTGGCTTTTGCAAAGCCCTCGGGAAGTCTCTTGGGTGTCACTGTGCTGTGCTGAATTRCAGTGGCATAAGTGATCTAGGAGTCCTTAAAGATGTTGCCCTTGGCATCTTTCTTTAGCATGAAATGGTCATCAAAGGACCAGAGCAGGCTGAGTAAGAGATCTCCTCGTTGTTGGCTTCTATTTTTTCCCCCTCTGCTTATTTTCTCCTACAAGCATTAATCTAGAAATTCCCCTCGGCCCGGGCTGGATTGATGGCGCTGGGACAGTGGGCTGTGTACTGCTGCCGTTAGTGGTTTTAAAGGCAGTAAAGTTGGATCCTTGAAGCGCTGTCAGTAATCATTTTTATGGTGGTCAGGTTGCTCATTAGCACACTTGTTTTCAGATATTTAAGCTGGAAAGAAATCTATAGTCCTTGCATTTTTAACTTGATAGCCACTCAATAGAACAAATAGAGTTGGAAATTAGAGCAAAGCTGGGCTGGAATAGTCCTGAACGCTCACCTCTTGCCCCAGAGGTCTATAGAGACAAGTGCTTTAAGAGCACAGCTTGCGGAGAGCATATATATTTGCCAGCTTATAGAGGAGTTAAAACACAGAGCTCAGGTTTGCAGCGGTGGTTGGAGCTGGGGCACAGGCAGCTCTAGGACGGGTAGGTTGAGTTTTTGTCTTKAGCCTTGGTGAAGACCAAAGGCTGGGTGAGACATCCTAGTTCTTGGGTCCCACATCAAAAGGATCAGCTTAAAGYGGAGCATCAGGATGGGGGAGGAGACAGTAGCTCCATTTTTCCTCCAWTCCAGGTCTGCTTTCGCTGCTGTAAGTCTGAGGACACAAATCTCCCTGCATCTCCCATAGGTCTCTCCAATCACTGCTGTGCTGAGTTCTCAGTGCTCTGCACCAGCAGGCCTGGCTTAGCCTGTTGCCTCTCTTTCCTTCCCTGTCCCAAAGCTGAGGCCGGAGCTGGCACCTCTGTGTCTGGGTGTCCCTCTTGCAGCATCCCGTGGGATGCCGCGCCATGAGTTGGGCACGTGGAGCATCGGGATGTGTTGCTATTCACCCCAGGCAATAAACCAGGAGAGGGCTGGGAGGACAGCTTGTTTTTTGGGGGGGTTGTGGAGTGTTTGGGGATGCGGCTGGAGGGAAGGTGCTGTGCAGATGCGAGCTCGTTAGAAGCTCGTTATCATTATTTACCTGCTGAGCCTGTCTGTCTCTCTAAATAGCATTAGTTGCCAGTCTGTTTATCCGTGTGCCCCCCTTGCAGGATGGGGGCAGACACCAGCTCCCCCCTTCTCCAGTCCCCAGGGCCACGTGCCATGGCTAGCACAGAGGGAGAGGTGGTCACGTTGTGCCCTGCCTTCAGTTCACACTCTGCTTTGGGGAAAAACTCGGGCTTTCTGAAACCTTAAGAGGCAAAAGGGCTTTTGCAAGGTGCCTTTCCCCTTGGTAGCCAGTTGTCCCCGTGTCCCCTGTGCAGCCGGGGTGGCTCGAGCCCGCGCGGCGTCGTGGCTGCCGTGCTCCAAGGAGGTAATTAATGTGGAGAAGTTGAAAAATCTGCCTTGCACTTTTCACAGCCTCCAGCCCTATTAGCCAGGACATTTGGAGTCCAGGGAGGGCTGTTTCTTGCCGCAGTAGATTGCAAGTGGATTGAATTTCATTACGTTGTTAATTAAAAGGAAAAGAAAAAAAAAAAAAAAGAAAGATGGAGGAGGAGAGGTGGCGGAATTGTTGAAACCCAGGAAGGAGAGTTAAAAGCTCTTGGGTATTTTCCAGCACTTCCTTCACACATATTGCTTCAGTATTTTGTTCCCCCCTGACTTACTCTCTTGAGGTGCGTCCCAGGGGCTTGCGTGTCCCAATGCTGTCTTGGGATCGGGAGAAACGAGCCCAAATATTTTGTCTAAAGATTGGAGAGCAAAGAGAGAAGGGGCTGAGCATGCAGGGCTGCAACCGGAGCAGCCCAGGCGTCCCCAGGGAGGAGATGCAGGGAGCAGACGCGGAGCCAGCGGCTGGAATATCCCGGGGTGCTGGAGCGGTGCAGAGCCGGTGAGAGCACCCTGTGCCCCTGTGCACATTGGGGCGATGCTGTTGGGCTGTTGCGAGCACCCCGTGTCCCCATGCACATAGGGGTGTTGCTGTTGGGCTGTTGCAAGCACCCTGTGCACATAGGGGTGTTGCCGTTGGACTGTCACGAGCACCCTGTGCACAGCGGAGTGTTGCCGTTGGGCTGTCACGAGCACCCTGTGCACATAGGAGTGTTGCCGTTGGGCTGTCTCGAGCACTGTCGCTCGCCCGGAGCGCTCGGCGGCGCTTCCTTGCTTTGCAGCCCGGCCCCGTGCACTGCGACGTGCTCAGCAGCCGCCCGCTGCCGCCGAGCCCTTGTGCGACACGTCCCTTGTCCCCTAAAGAAGCGGTAAGCCCTGGTAATGCACCAGTGGCCGGCAGGCAGGGCAGCCCCGCTCCGGCACYGGGACAGCACCGCGTTGCCGGAGGGTGGTGCCGCGGCAGGCCTGGAGCCACGGGGATGGGCTGCGACGCGCCCGGGGTTTTGCAGCTGTTGGCTTAGCCGGGCGTAATTGAGAAGGAATGGAGGAGGGGAAGAGCCAGGGAGCGAGCACGTGTTTCCCTTCTCCATGGGCTCTCCCAGCCCTGCTTTGCRCTGGGAAGCAAGTATGAAACTACTCTGAGGTATGAACCTCAGAGAAGAATGTAGGACAAAAACAAGAAGGGTAGAATACACGTACAAAACTTATTTTTCCCAGCTGTGTTTGCACACAGCAGTGCCTAATTTGCCGTACGAGAGGGAGAAGGGAGAGGAGGTTCTGACTTAGYTTCTTGTCTGACCTTGCCTGGTCATCTCCTTGGGGATGGCTGGTTCGTGGCCTCCTACAGAGACCATCTTTGCTTTCCACACTTACAGCTGTGCAGAGCAGCTCATCAGCAYGAGTTTGGATCCCTGGAGACTCCCCCATTCCACTGCTGCCTTGCACAGTGTGAGGATGCAGAGGTTCCTCTTGGCACCAGGCAAGTCCGTCCTGGTTGCGTTGGGGCTCTCCTTGGACCCGTCCCACGGCTCCAGGCTGCCCTGTGCAGGGATGCTCCACTAGCCCCATTGCCCAGGTACAGCCCTGCAGGCAGAAGAGCAAATGGGTGACACTTCCACCCCTGACAGTGACGCTCTGCCGTCCCCTCCGCCTGTTCTGCAGTGCGGAGCCACCAGCCTGTCAGCGCTCCGGGGGTTTTATGGCCCTGCCAAACACCTAGATCATGGTGACAYGCACGTAATTACATATTGGAGGATGAAGCGCCCAGTACCTCCTAAATGTGTCAACATGATTTGAGAGGTTGGGGCTCGGCCGGACTTCTCYCGTGTTGGATCTCAGACTCTAATCACGGGGGCGTTCAGAGGATCAATAACCTCCAAGCCGCCCGTGGCAGGTGGGTGACGCGGGCGTCGGGTCGGGGATGCCGATGGAGATGATGCATAAGTTGTTTTTGGAATTTGTTGCTCTTCTTTCTTGATGGGTCTCGTTGCACTGAACTGGGAGGAGAGGAGACCTCGTGGCAGCGCCAGGGCTCCTCCAAGAGCTCTTTGGAGCTGGTGAAGCCAAGACCTGCACTGGCTGGACCTCATCTCACCAGGTTATCARTCAGAGCCGGGGTTTGGGGCTGCAGGAGGAATCCAGCAAGCACAAAAGGGCCCCRTTGCACCCATCTCATTTCAGGTAGTAAATTCATTTCCCCACCATGGAATTTCTGCTCTGGTCCCATGTCTCTCTTGSCACCCATGGCCCCACCAGCCCTATGGCCACTTCGTGCTGAGGTTTGTCACCCTCTCCTGCGGCTCCCGTGCCAGCTCTGCTGGCCTGAATTACCAGGCRCCACTTAAGGGCAAAATGCATGCAAACAAATTGGATGTTTAAGTGCAAATTGGATTTTCAATTGCTCAAGATTTAAAGTGGTAATAGTGCAAAATAACGTWATTTTTAAGGTGTCTGTCTTTGGCCTTTTTCTTTTATGTGTGTATTATCTCGGATTAGAGCCTTTGTGTGGGGAGCACTTGGAAGAGGCCCTGGATTTGTGCTCTTTGGGCAAGTTGAGTGAAACGGTGAGAGATTTTCCTACCTTCCTCCTTACATTGCACAAGACAGGCAGGTCCTTGGAGGATGGGTGCCTTTGGGTGCCTTTGGGTGCTCTTATTGCAGGGCAAGGGGTGGATGAAACTGGAAGGAAACCTGGTGCCATGAAACAAGCTGCAAAGCGCCTGGCTGTGATTGTTCCCCTTTCTGGGAAGACGAGGTGATTCCCTGTCCTGCAAGGGAGCCCTATGTGCTCCTGGGGAGCTGTTGGGGGGATCCTGGACCTGTACCCAGTCTATGTGAATGAAGCTCAGCCCTGCTCCAACCTTTCCCTTCTCCTCCTCCTGCTCTCTGYGCTCTCCCTTTCCACTAAATCATCTCAATCGGCTCCGCTTGGCGCTCGGAAAGCCGCGTTCGGGGATAATGGTTGATCTTTTATGACATTTACCACCACTCATGTCAGTGCCGGTGCCTGTTTAATTCACTTGTTGCTATGCCATCCATCCATCACCACAAATGTTAGAACAGTGATCCGTCGCCGGCATGGGGAGCCGGCACCTGCAGCCCGTCCGGCCCGGGAGAAGCGGCGATGCCTCCGGATTTAGGGAGCAAAGGGCATCTCTGGCCTTCGCCCCTGTGAGGATCTGGCAGAGGKTTTACTTGCAGTCTCACTCCATCTCTGACTCGTGCCTCCCCTACATGTGTTAATTAATGCATCTGTGCCCTGAGTCATAACCGGCTAATTGGGATAGGGAAAATCCCAGCTGCCGGTCAGGGCAGCGAGCCGGGATCCTTCCCTGGCAGGTTCGGGGGCTCCTTCCCCCTTGCGTGGAGCTCTTAGCTGATGATGACTGTAATTAAAAGCCCAAGTTCATGAAATGCTAATGTGCCTGCAGGCAAGTCAGTGCCAGAGGGATGAGGGTTTTTCAGGACCTGGAATAACCCCGTTCCCTACGGAAAGCTCAAGTCGCTGCCCAAAGGGAAGGACCCACCGTGGGTGTAAGATGGGGGCGAATCTGGGGTGTCTCTGCTTGGTTTGCACCCCTCGGCTTTGGTCTCTTTGGATGAGGGGCTTCCCTCTGCTCCCAAGAGATCCTGGCCATTTCTTCCCAAAGGGAAACCGGGACTCTCGCCCTGGGCCGGTTCGTGCTCCATCCTGGGTGGCTCCTGGCTGCTTTCACCCCGTGGCRCTGCTGCTTTTGGGTCACATTCCCTGGAGAGACGCTGCGTTATCCCGTCTTGCCGGGATGGGTTTAAGGCTGCTGTGGCAGCAYGGAGGGAGGGTGCAGCGAGCGAAGCAGAGGAGAGATGGAATAGCGGCCGGGGGCTCAAAGGAGGCTGCGAGAGCCAGTGCTTGTGCCTGATTCCCTAAACCCTTGAACACCAGGATTTATAATGGAAAGGCTGCCAGAGCCGGAGTCTAGCAGGGTGAGTAGAGCTGCTCTAATGGATATTAAGTGATTTGCGAGCCTGCTGCTTGCAAACACAGCTGTAAATAGCGCGAGAGGAGTGGGGAGCCCAAGGAAAGAGGCTCCGGCTCTTTAGCAGAGTGGTGTGAAAAATGGGGCAAGGTTCCTGCGCCGGGCTCGGGAAACAAAAGCCCCGGCATCTATTTTCATATCTTTTATGTCCTCCTTGCACTTAATCTTGTTTAGCTCCGCAATTAAATTTTAAGACGCGTAAGAGTGTTCGCTTACACACTTGGATTCTTCACAGATTGAATTATTTAATAGAGTGTGGAGCGGCTCCATGATCTCGGAGCTATGGCACCAAAGGCAGCCGAGCAGAAAATTAATAAACACTGCCTGGCGCCCGGGCTCGCCGCGCCGCTTCCCTCCCCTCCGCGCGCAGCCCTTCCCCTCCTCTCCCTCCTGCTCCGTGCAGCGTTCCAGCCTCCCGCGGGGCTCTGCTCGTGCCCCGCATCCCAGGGGCTGCTGCTTCCCAGAGCTCCGTGTCCCGCTGCCTCTGTCCCACCAGGAGACATGCATCCCGCAGGGCTGAGAGCTCTGCAGCAGGGGCGTTTTGGGAATGTGCTGTCCGGTGTTGGGGATGGATGCTTCCCTGCTGGCTCTTCCAGCCCAGGCTATACCTGAGCCGCGTTCACTCCAACCTGCAGCTCGTGTGTCCTTGGATGCAGCTTCATTCCCAATGGGAAAACCCTTCGGGCGAGGGGAACAGTGGAAGGAGGGCCTGGTCTGTAATCAGGAGCAAGTGGAATTGTGCCTTCCTCTCGCTCATCCTCCCTCCTGCGAGCGGCAGGGGGCAATTACCCAGCCCCGGGCTAAGGGGAGCACTCAGCCAGCCCAGCTCCCGCAGCGGACGGGGCTCAGCAAAGGGCAATGCAAAACCAGGCAACGAAATCCAGCAAACTGCCTGGTGAATAAGGGCACGTGCTTACAACGCACCTGGGCCCGGGCCGATTATCTGAAGAAAAAAAAAATCATTTTGCTCTTCCTTTTCCTCTGAAATGGGCCCTTTTAGGTGGAAAGATGGATAAACAGGTTTGGAAATTGCTGCTGCAGAAGGGGCCTGGCTTCCGCATGCTGGAGGCACCAGTGGTTTTGCTCCCTTGTTTCTTGTCTGGGATGTGCTTGGGATTTTGGAAGGGAGCATCCGCTGCTCCAAGCCTCAGGCCATCCCAAAAAAGCATCCTTCAGTTGTCAAAGTCTGAATGGGAAACTTCCCTGTTGGGTCGAATAGAAATTCCCACGTGTCCCAGAGCATTATTCTCTTTCCAGAAGCTGCCTTTCCAGGCATTTTGGTAGGAGTGAGGGCTTGGAAGCATTGGGTTCAGGCGGGCAGACTTGCCTGCCTTCGCGGCAGGGTGGAAATAGGTCTTGTGCAATGGAAATTCAGCAGGGAATAGCAGGGACACAGCTGAGAAGCAGCTAAAACACCTCTCTAATTGCCAATCAATAAACTAGAGAAATGTTGCCCTGGCTGGAACCCGCTCTTGGGGAAAAAATAAAAATCCACAAGATTTGTTTCATGATTAGAACGAGGTTTTATTTGTCCAGCTTCCGCGCTTGCCTCCTTTTCCCATTTTCCCGCCCCGTGACGCGCGGGTTTTATGAAGTTATCACCTGCTCAGGGGCTCCAAACCTCCGGGAGAAACTTTCRGCTCCGCAGCCCGCCCGACACTAATCTGCTGCGTAATTGAATCACCAGTGGGAATATTATTTGGCTTCTTCGAAGCAGTTCTGTTTACCAAGTAATATTTTTATTAGCTTTTGGAGCAGCAGCATTTCCCCCTTCTCCTTTTGTAGTAATATTATTTCCTCTCTTTTAAGAGCACAGCTCCTTATTGATGCTTTWCTGGGGTTTCTATCGCTCTTAAAAATCTTCCGCGCAGCTGCCAATTGCCCTGCTCTCTAACAGGGCTCTGTCACCTCTGCACGGAGGAGGAATTAAGGGACTTGACCAAGGGGGATATATTTTTTGCTTGTAAGTTGGTTCTGCTCCTGCAGTTTGGCTYGGTCTAGGATGCAGATGTTGCAGGTGTTGCAGATGTTGCAGGTGCTGCAGATGGCTGGGGCGGCACCGGTGCGCTCCTGCCCCAGGACATTGCTCGGAAATAGGGAAAAAAGCCCTGGATAAATGTACCGCACATGGGATCAAGGAGGCAGCTCCAGGGCTGAGCCGCTGCGGGAGGGATTTGTGGAATCCTGCAACTGCCTGAATCCGTCTCAGTTATTGGCAGCRCTTCCCCATAGCACTAAATAAAGTAAAATAAATAAGGAAAGCAAAAGGCAATATAAAGCAGTTAGGGAGGATCAGTGGTGAATTGAATAATTCATTYAGGAAAGAAAAGGAGCTATTTGCCATGTCAGTCTTATCTTGATCGTATTTATAGACAGGAACTTTTGACAAGGAAATTACCTGTAAATTCTTCTTCTCCTTCTTTTTTCTTTTTTTTTATCCTCCTTCCCAGAAAATAACTGGCAAGAAGATTTCCTGCAGGTTTTTTTTCTCAGGCAGTTTGATGGATTTCTGTAAAGAACATGCAGTCTTGCGACCTCACTGGGAGCCCGGGGGAAGCTTCGGCTTTGATGGAAAACCAGATAGTGGGAGATGGAGGGAGCAGAGTCGGAGCAGGTAAGAAGGGCCGGAGGCTGCTGCTCCTGTGGAGGGGCTGGGGGGTTCCTCTGGTCCCCTGTTTGTCGGGAGGTGAAATTGGGTCACGGGAAGGGGCAGAGGTTGGAGCAACGCAGTCCTGGCCTTGGGTGGGGATACGTGGCCTCCGACGTGCCCGGCGCTCGCTCCGTGTTTTCCCTTCCCGTGGAGCTGCGCAGCCMACGCTTCGCGGCTCCGTAACTCATCCGCACCTCGGAGCAGCCGGGAGACGCAGCGGCACCAAGCCGTCGAGCTCCCTTTGGTGCCTTTTGGTTGGAAATCTTGCGTTTCCAGGGATAAACATTGGCAGCTCTTGAAATAAGATGTATTAATTAACAAACGGAGCTCTTAATTTAGCTGTAATAGGATAATCCTTTGCTGCGTCTTACATAAATACTAATTGAATATTAAGAATGTATTCAATGAAAATTAGCAACGAGGGGAAAGAGATGCGTTTTACTGCTCACTTGTTAAACGCTTGGCCCCAGTCTGGGTTATGGCTTGGGAAAACCTCATTCCAGGGCTGTGGAGAACAGGGAAGAAACTGCTCGGAAATGGGTGTTGAAGCCAGAAAGGACATTTGGGGTTGGACCTTGGGGATCTCTAATCTGGGCTGAAACTTGGCTGGGCARGAGGGAGGTCTCCGTCGACTGCAAGAGCTGCCGCATCCTTCAGCAGGAGAACGTGGCTCTCACCCTAAACACACATGTGGGTTTTGGAATGGAACACACCACTTTTTATTTTATTTTCGGGTTTATTTATTGCTACTTGTTCGATTATTGCAAAACGTGAGTGAGAAAAYCCCTGAATTCCTTAAAGCACCTCCTTGTTTAAGGGAATAATTAGGGAATAAGCAGAGCGCAATCTTCGCAATGGAAAACTCGGACGTTAGGGATGTTTTCCCTGTAACGTAGGCTACGTAAATGGGCTCAGATTGCAGTCCTGTGGCAAGGCACCGTCTCACGTTCCCTGATTTTGGAGGGGAGTTTCCCAAGGCCTGGGTCTGGATACTCTGGGTGGCTGCATGCCTGCATCCCTGAGGCCAAGGCACCCATTGGCACAGGAGGGAAGAATCTGTCGTAGGTTCCTATCACTCTCCTTTTGCTTTTTTCTTTCTTTTTTTCACTTATCCTTAAGCCCAGGCCCTTTGCTGGCATCACTTGAACATGTGCGGGTGGTTTATGCCATGGTTTTMGCTATTGCTTTAAAAGCAGGTGCAGCAGTGCAGGAATAGGGATGTACCCAGCTCCAGGGGCCGTTAATGAGATGTTTGCTCATGTCCCGGYCTCATCCGATGGGTTTGGTTTGCTTGGATGAGCCCTTCGAATGCTCCGGGCTCTTTACACGTGGGATCTGATCCGAGGTCCATCCTTAAGGCTCGCGGTGACGTTGCCCTCGCTGAATATCACAGCAAGGATGCTCGAAAGCYGGAGCGGAGAGGGATGCAGAGAGACGTGCCGGATGTGGGATGGGAAAGGGCTGCGGGAAAGGATTAGGGGAATGGTAATAGGAAGTGAAAGGAGGCGAAGTTGGAGCTGTCCCCGTGGAGAGATCAGCGCGGCGTGGCCGGGTGCTCGGCGAGGCTCCCGCGGGAGCGCTTGGGAAGCAATTAAATGCTGTCCTGGGGGAAGCGGCTCGCTGGGAGGAGCGAGCGGCTTTGGACCTTTTCCCAGCCCCGCTGTCTCCAATGCTCTTCCAGGAACAAAGCCGGGCAGCAGCTCCGGCACAGCCGGGAGCTTCTCGCCGCAGCTCCGTGGCGGTGGCTCCRGGGCAGAGCATCTCCCGGAGGAACGCGTTGCCATAAAGTGCTTGGGAAATGTGAAAACAGTAATTATTCCCTTCAACATAGCAGTTGAGGGACACCCGATCTCCCCATCTCGTTCCGCAAGGAGGCTCCGGCAGACTGACACCTTTCAACAACAGGCGGCTGCGAGGGAGGTGACGGGGTTGCACAACGTGCCACGAAGCGGCGCCGCGGCCGTGGGGTGTCCCGGGCACCACCATCCCGCTCCAGCCCCTATGGAGAGGTCCCGTTGGCTCCGTGCTGGCTTCTCTGCCCGTCCCCGGGGCAGTGGCCTCGGACACCTGCGTGTCGTTGGCACCGGGAGTCCCGGGGCATTGAGCGGAGTGGAGACGTGCGGGAGGCAGCAGGCTTGATGTGCAATTTGCATTTTAATAAAGAAAGTTGTATTTTTCGGCAATTTGCATTTAAATAAACCCAGTTTCATAACAGCAGCGTCTTGGCGGGGAGCTCGGAGCCTTCCCTGACTCCGTGGGAAGGTTAGAGGAGCCTTTTGCTGCCCCTGCTCGAGCTAGCGGAGCCACTTCTTGGCTTGCATGGGGTATCTGCACCCCTCAGCCGGGTTTTTCCACCTGCTGCGAAGGCTGGAGCTGTCTGTTGTGGCCAGGGGGTCCAGGAGGAKCAGGGGCACATGAAGGGAGTTGTGCAAGGTCTCTGCAGCCGCGAGGTGCTGGGAGCGCGTGTGAYGCGGACCTGGGGTGTGCAGGAGATGCCCCAAATCTACCGGTTGCCCAGAAGGGGTTTGGTCCAGTTTCCCAAGGAAATCACGGGAAGTTGATCTGGAAAACATGTTTTCTCAGGGCATCTCAGGCTAATTACGAGCCCGCCAGGTAGTTCTGCCCAAACTGGGGAGCAGACCTAACCAGCGCAGATGTACCCGCAGGCTCAGCCTGGGGTCTGAGCATCTCCCTGCTCRCCCGGTGCTGCACGGGGTCCCCCAGAGCCGTGCGTGAAGCCGCGGGCTCTGCTCCAGGGACACAGCGGGCGCTGGGAGGCCACCAAGGTGCCACCCCCTGCCTGCGGAGCAGGGCAGGGCTGGATGTCACCCAAGTGCCGCGTCACTGCCGCTGCCGCGGCTGAGGGATGGCAGAGCCCAGAAGGGGACGCTGACTRTAATTCAGGTTGATTTCTTCCCAGGCTCTTCATTTGCTGAACGTGTCACCAGCCACGTAGTATATGGGGTGTTTCGTATCAATTTTCCCCAATGCCAGGCCATAAATAAAGAAAACAAATGTCGCGACTGTTAATCAGCCGCCGCTCACCCAAATGAGTTCCCTATCCCTTTTCCTGTTCTATAATTACTTGTCACCTACTGCTAGTTTGTAACTTTTCGCTCTGTGATTCTGTTAGGTGCCTTTCCCCCTTCTTTTGACAGGATTAATCTGTTAGTTGTTGGGTTGTTTTTATTTTTCGTATGTATTTTTTTCCCAGGCGAAGGGAGTTAAAAAGCTCTATTGATTTGTAGCGGAGGTTCCTTGTGCTTTAGGAGCCGAGGAAAAACAATGTGCCATCCAAGCTGTATTTCTAATGTCCAGARCAAACACGCAGGGATACCTGATGCCGGCGGAGTCCTGCTGTGGGGAGCTTCCTGCAGGCAGGCATTGATTTAGGCCCGGTGTYGTGCCTGGATGTGGGCGTAGGGAAGCGCCGAGGTGCTCAGCACCCTCTTCTTYTTCTGCCTTGCTTTATTCTGCAGCACTCTCTTGCCTTTCCCCGTGCAATCTGCTGCAGAGCTCCTGGCCTGCTCCTCCTTCGTGCCCCGCTGCTTCCCTGCATGGCTCTGCGTTTTGGATGGGGAAACTGAGGCAAGGCGACCTGCTTGTGGTAACTGGGCACCCAAGTCCGGATTTGCGCATCCCGCCTCGCAGGAGCTSTTGCTTGCGGCAAGGACCTTGGATGGCTCCCTGGGAACGGTGCTCCCTCCTCTTCATCACTTTCCCGACTTTGGTGGCATCTCTACTTGGTCCTGCCCGACCGAATGGAGCCCCCAAACCAAAATGCACCAAGGGACACCGCGCGAGACGGCGGCTGCTCCGCGTTGGGGCTGCGCTCTGCACAGGGGTTTGCGGCCAGCAAATGTAGCCCGGTTGCCAAACCGTTTTTCTTGCCCATCTAACACAGCCTCATGGTTCCTCYGCAAATTATTTATCACTATAAATAATTGCGCATTATTGCAATAGCAGATGCAAATGACATAATTAATAATACACGCTTCAGGAGTAATTTGCAATTTAAAGTACGGTATAAAAGCCCGGTATTAGCAATATTTATATTTATTTATTAATTGCTGGCTCTCCACATCTCCATGGTGAGTAATTTCCCATCTTTTCCCTTTCTCGTTCAGTCCTGTGGCTCTGGTGAGAGGGAAGGCAGCTCTGCACTGACCTGGAGGTGAGGGTGGTGCCTCTGGTTTCACCCTCAGCACCCTARTCCCCTTGCGGAACGGGGTTTATTATTTTATTACTGCTTTTTTCACATTTTTATGCTTTGATTGAAGGTTCAGACACATCTCACTGCTCCTCTGAGCTTTTCATTTGGTGAAACCGAGTTTCCAAAATATAAAGGCCATGGTAGGAGAAATCCAATGCTGCTTTTTATTTGTTTTATTATTATTTATTTATCGAAGAGAGGCTGGAAGGATGCCGAGCCCCACGACGGGCTGCAGCGCGGTCGGGAGCAGCAGGTACGGTCCCAGTGCCCTTCCTTACTGGTGTGCTTGTGGCCTTTGTGCAGGAGGCCGGTCCCGGCGCTCTGCTGCTCCAAGCCCCGCGCCGCGGGGCGGCCGCTCGGATCTGCAGCACGCGGTGCAAGTGGTTGTGGATTCACCCTGGGGAAGGGGCCAGGGAACACGGGAGGAAGGGAGCGACTGCRGCCTCGGGTGGGTTTGCCCCTGTTTCTTTTGCTCTGTGTTTCTCCAGGACAGATTTGGGAGAAAAAAAGGCCCTTTTGATGCAGGTGAGGTAAGGTCTCTGCAGCTGCAAGCCGCTGCTCTGCTGGACGCAGCGGTGCCGGCGTGCAGGGGCTCGGCTGCTGGCACGTCTGGTGGCACTTTCCTCTCCCACCACCGGCAGGTTCATTAATCCTGGGGCATCTGGAGCATGGAGCGCTTCTCCAGGGGGAGAAAGGACYGGGTCGTGGCATTTGCTTGGAGCGTAAAGGCCTGAAACTTGTCAATTACTAAAACTCCCCAAATTCAATTGCAAAATCTCCTTTTCATGGCTGGGATCTCCTGGCTCCATCCTTGTTGCCGTTCGTCGTCATGAACGTCTTGTACTCTCCAAAGTCGCATTTTGCGTTTAATCCATTCTCAGCGCTGAGGCTCAGCTCCCTCGATGGCAAAGATTGCTGCTCCTTAATGAGCGGGACGTGGGGACACGGCAGAGCGGAGCAGCCCATTGCTCTTCATCACCACCAATAGACCAGAGCAAATCAGTTTTTGCAACAACTCTAATAAATTGATTCAATTTTGTGAACAAAAAAGAGACAGAGAGGGAGAGAGATTAAAAAGTAAAGGAGGAAATAACATGTGTTGCTTCTAGCAATTTTAGTAGATGGTAAATCTCTCCTTTATTACTCCTTTATTATTTCCAGAATCTGAAGCTTAAATAATTAAGCAGAATAAATGGTGGATGAATACTATTTTCAAGTTTTATTTATTGATTCTCAAAGGACAGATGTGCACAGAGACCCACGCACAGAGGAAGCTAATTTCTCCAGTGGTGTAAATCAGCATAGGTCCATTAACTTGAATGCCATTTAGCGGAGATTTACACCGGCTGAGAATCCAGCCTGCTAATTTTGGGAGGAAAATATGGAAGACTACATAGATTTTAATAATTTTTTTGTTCCGTCTTCTGGGCAATTCATTTATTTTCCAATTTAAAAGCACATCAGGTATTTTCTTTTTTTTTTCTTTGTAATTTAAATGTGTTTCCTGACAGTGCTGCTCGCTCTGAAGGTCTTTTTGGGAGCCTGGAATTGGAAACGTGCCATGTGCCAGCGGGTTGGCATTTGTGAGGCCACAGAGGGACCTGGGCCCCTGGGTCTGAGGATGCTTCTGGGGCTTGGTGTTGCCACATGAATCCTAAAATTCCAGTGGGAATTTGCATGTCTGGGGGCTCTCCCCATGGAGCCTCCATGCAAGACTCCTTGGAGACCAGGTTGTGTTGGAGGATGAATGTCTTGTTGTGCCTCATCTGCACTTAATTGCAGCTCTTGGACAAGGTCAAATCCGCAACCCAGGCGCAGGCAGCATCAACATGGGTGAGAGCTTCCACGGGAAAATTCGGACAGTGGGAAAACGTCGGCAAGTGGATGTGAGTGAGGAGGTGGCTGCTGCAGCAGGAGCAGCGGAGACGTGGAGGCAAAGTAAGCAGGAATGAACAGTGGGACCAATTAGGGAAACCAGGAATTATGAAAATCTGACACCTGTGAGTAAATTAACCCAAAGGAAATACAAAGTTACGTTGAAATTCTGCTAGACAGGAGCGACACACAGACAAGCCATCCCTGCGAGCAGATGARTATCTTGTTCCCTTTGTTGTCCAAAACATGATAAAGCCAATTTGGGCACGTGGTCCCTGCAGTCACAGCTGGAGCGGGTGGGCACCGGCGCTGGGACCATCCCTGGTTTTGGAGTTTCTGACTTGTCCACGCTGCTTTATCCCAGGCTAATTCCATCGTGCAAAGTTGCAGCTGGAGGTGGCCCAAAGGGAGCGGCTTTGAGTGCTTGGGAGAGCCCTGAGATACAAATGCAGAGACTGCAGAGCTGCTCAGCACTCAGACTTCTATGACTATATTATCTATATGTGAGTCTGGATCTGGTTCCGGGAAGTTATTTTATTCCATTGAGATGGGAAGAGTCTTAGGAACTTGGCTGGGGTTCACTCTAATCTGTTCCCACCACTGAAATGAAAAAAATGGGCTGTGATTTGTAGAGATTCCAGCGGARCTGGAAAACTGTTGATGCCTCCCCTGCATTTCTGTCTGTTGATGGAGGTTATAAGGTGCTTTAGAGGAAATTGGGGAAAATTGGGGAAACCTTTGAGCTGTGGTCACACAACATGTTTGCTGCCAAATCCCAGGGTATTTCCACTCCGTGTGGTCCCTCTGGCTGGTCTGGCCCCCCTGGGGGACACCAGCGGGATSAGAGTCCCATCCTGCTCATAGAGCCCCATGGGAAGAGGAAGGAGATCCATCTCCTTCTGCTCCATCTTGTCAAGATCATGAAAAGGCAGGCGGCTCCRCTTGCCTTCCCCGCTCTGCCAAAGCGTCACAAATTAATCTATTTAGCCGCTTCTCTGCTAAAATTTTTGCCCAGCTTTAGCCTGGGGCCTGTCATCACCTGCTGCTTTTTCCAGGAGGCGCGTGGTTCTCCGGAGGAATGCTGAGTGGGTCTGATTTGGGGCTCCCACGGTTTGCACAGGGGTGTGATTCGGTCCTTCAACATGTCACTTCATAAATAACAAGCAGTGATAAACACTGGCGCTTCCTCTCCCCTTCGTTCCTCTGTGGGAGTAGATGATACCGCTGAGTGACTGATTTGACCCTTGAAAACGCGARAATCATGTTTAATTCATGCCTCTTATTTATAGATGTGGGCTCCTCCGGTTTGTGTCCCAGTGCTGGGCTGCCGCTGCCGAGCGGCGGGAGCAAGAGCGGCCGTGCTTCCCGCCGGGAACAGCCCTGGAGAGCTCACAGTGATGGCTCCAGGTGCTGTGTCATCTCCCTCTGTGTTCCTGGCATGACCGGGCTGCCCCAGGGCTCCATCCTCCTCCTGGAGCTGTTGAGGTAGGAACCAGAGTCTCTGCTTGAAAATCAAGGGTTTTCCGGTGATATCAGTGCCACACGCGTCTCTCCAAGAGGCCATTCTCTCCATACGTCCATTGCTTGGGAGAAAGTGCTGCSTCCATGGACACTCCAGAGAGAAAACACGGTCGGGAGTGAAGCTGGCGGCCACTAACCAAATTCACATGGATGTCACCCAAAAGCCACGTGTTGAGGACAATAATGACGAGTGGTGCTGGATGGAAGCAGCACAGGTAGAGCTGGCTCCAAGACGAGCACTTCTAACGGGTAAACGCGATCCTGGAATACGGAACCGGAGCACTTGAGCAGAAGGAGAGTAATCCCTCCTCCCGGCACTGTGCTAGTTAAACCACTGTAATGTAGGCAGCTTTGGGCAAAGCATCGCGGARAGGAAACGGAGAAGCAGCAAGGAGATGGGATTGCAGCCTGGAGGAAGATAAAGGATTTAGAGAGAGGAAGGCTGTGAAGAAAGCGATTAGAGGAAATTAAACATGGAGAGGCTGGAGACAGAGGYTGGGAGGGGAGGATGGTCTGGCATTAGGCAGCACGAGATGCTGACRTGCAGTTGAAGGGCGGATGGGCAGTTTTGGCACTGGGACCAGTTGTGGACTGAAACCAAGCAGTGCAAAACCAAACGGTTTGGAAGGGATGGGAGAAAAATGTTAATTATTGCCTAATGAAACCCTAATGCATCTGGTTCACCGGGCGACACTGGTGAGYGTCTCACCTCTGTCAGTCCCATTTACGAAGAACCCAAATGAGCTTTTGATAGAGCCCTTCTACCTCTTCTCCTTCTCCGCACCCCCCATTCTGGTGATTAGGTGTCCAGCATGGCAGAACTTGCCTCTTCCCTTAGCCTCATTGGTCACTTCTGCAGCTTCTTGCGCTGGGAAATGCCATGGGAGATGCTGTCTCTGGGATTTTGGTGCGTTAACTTGAATCTTGCCTTGCCCTAGGGTCTGTGAAGATGCTACGTTGCCAGAACTGATCCTCTCAATGCAAGTGATGTCGAAGGGAAGGTTCATGTTTGGTGGCAGATGTGAGTGTTCTTGCACACCCCAGGGATACAGTCAAGAGTATTTGGGTTGCCTTGATAAGGGCAATGAAGARAGATAAGATCCCGTGTGCTCTCCAGCTCGCTGCTCTCCATTCCTGGGAGGTGCACAAGAGCATGTCCCTAGCACCGGCTTCCTACAACTTGTCACCTACTTGTGGGTGCTTCCGTAGAGCCGTTTTGCACCCAGTGCTGTAGTGTTGATCCAAGCCTGCCCCATCGTGTCTCAAGAAGGACCAAGAATGACCAGGAGAGTCACAGGCTACAGGCTTCATCTGAAGAGGCTGGAAGGGGAACGCACTGGATCTTGTTTTGACTCTTGGCCCTCCTCCCTCACAGTCCTTTTCTATGTAAAAAAAAAAAAAAAAAAAAAAAAAAAAAAAAAAAAAAAAAAAAAAAAAAAAAAAAAAAAGAATTAAATCTCATCAGTGGCTTTTAGAAGTCAACTGAAAATGTCCTTTATTAAATTACCACCCTATTGATCTCTCAGTCATCCAAAAGGGGATTGATTGAGGACTTAAACAGACGTGCAGGCGGGCCAGACGTTCAATTAATGTGCATAAACGGGCAGTGGAGAAGCAATTTTCAGAGCAAGTCAAGCAAAAGATCAATCCTGTTTTGYCTTCCGTGACAACGTTCATTCTGTATTTATTTTTGTTTTATTTTACCCTATTTTTTCCTTCCCCTTATGATGTGTGTTGATGAGAGGCAGCACTCTAAGCACAAGTCACCCGATGCACGGGAGGCACCGGCCAAGGACCTGTTGTGGTTTTGAGCATTCATGTTGAGGAGCCTTGAGTTGCATTCCCAAGCTTGGGCAAGATTTGGGAGAAAAAGCTGCTCTTTGCTGATTGTTTCCAGCTTTTCCATCCTCCAACAGCTCCAGGTGGCTGCCAGGGGCAGAAGACTGTGATGGAGCTTCAAGCACTCAGCATCCCAGAGAATGCATCCATCCGGGAATGGGACAGGAATTGATGGTGAGTTGTTGGATGGGTGAAACCTCTGAGGAGCAATAGACTATMTTCAGTTAGGACGTGCTGGGGCTTTTGAAACACCTCGGTGGGAACTGCTGCCGCAGCAGAGAGAGCCCTCAGCTCCTCTTCTCCTTTATCTTTTCTCTCTCTCTCTCTCTTTTTTTTTTTCTTTAATTCCCTGGGTTTTTGTTTCTTCCCTTCTCAGGAATGGCTGTGCAGGAACAGATCTGTGCCCCAGCAGCTGGCAGAAGGGAGCTGATGGTCTCTTTTCAACCAAGAACTGGCCAGCAAGTAGAAGAGGAAATATTTATTATCATCACTATTACAATTATTTTTAATAGTGCCTTTTCTTTTCTTTTCTTTTCTTTTCTTTTCTTTTCTTTTCTTTTCTTTTCTTTTCTTTTCTTTTCTTTTCTTTTCTTTTCTTTTCTTTTCTTTTCTTTNTCTTTTCTTTTCTTTTCTTTTCTTTTCTTTTCTTTTCTTTTCTTTTCTTTTCTTTTCTTTTCTTTTCTTTTCTTTTCTTTTCTTTTCTTTTCTTTGCAGAGAGGGGTAGTATTTTATTTTAGGGAGCTACTTTGCCCCAGGTCGTGCAGCCTGCAGTTCAGTGTGGCAGAGCAACCCTCCGTCTTCCTCTCTGTCTGCATCTTCTCCGGGTAATAGCGGGACAAGTGGAGCATGTCATCAGCAAGCTGTTAATGCCGGAGCCTCCGGATGGGCACCACGGTCCTGGGCACCACGGCCAAACCTCCTCATCCCCCTTTTCCTGCAGGTCTCGGGTGCTGGGATCATCTCAGCTGCTCCTGGGATGGGAAGCAGCTTCCTCTGGCCAAGCTCGCCGCCACCTCRCAGCCCTTATAGGACTGTAAGCTTTGGGGGTAGGGGCAAAAGGAGTGATTTGTCTGGGTAGCTGGGATTTTATTTGCATTTTAAATCACACTTTTCTCCTAAACTAATGGACCCCCTATTTATAGATGACTCCAACATAAAGTGACTGCTAATTACTACAATTAATATAGCGTTAAAGGCTTGCCAGCCAACTCCACTGCAACTTGTATCGCCTACTCATTTTCAATTAAGGCACATTGACAAGTAAAATACGCAGTTATTAAGAGCAGAGCCCTGTTGTGTAATTACATTTTTCTAAGGTCATTAATCTCCTGCAGTATAAAGTTTTGCACCCCAAGGCCAGAGCAAGGGGCAGTTTTGGGGGACAGCCACCCCAGTAGAGGGACCGTGGTGGCCTCTGGAGAAGGTGAAGGAGGTGGGACATTCCCCGTGGGGCTGGGCTTCCCRTGCCAGTGAGGAGCAGGAAACGCTCCTGCGTGCCCAGGCTGGCATGAGGATGGAGGAGAGGACACTTGTTGGCTGGACGGTGCCAAAGAAGCCACCAGCGCGGTGGGGCGAGGGAGGCATCAGCTGCTCCAAAGGGCAAAAAGGGGAAAAAGGAAAGAGAAGGCTGCATCAAAAGAGGCTTCCCAGCAAGCGAGCAGCCAGAGCAGGGAAGGAGCATCAGCCCCCGGTGCCTCCAGCAGCAGCTGGGGAAATCAAGCGCAAAATACTGCGGCATTAGGGCGCGCGCGGCGACAAGGTGTAGCGCCRTGATCGTAATACAGACGGACACGGGCCTTTAACGCCGTCCGGCTGAGGCTTTGATCGACTGTCTGAGCCTCGGTGCTGGCAACGCGGCCGGACCCCTCTGCTTGCCGGGGCCCGTGTGATCCCGGGAGACGGGGTGAGATGCGGAGAAGGTCCGTGCTGCTGGCCACGATGCCRGGTACAGGGACAAACTGTGCGCCACCGTGCTCCCATTTCATCCTCTGCTTTTGCRGAAACTCCTGGGATTCGGGTAGGTTGTGGTCCAGCTGAGTTCTGGTTTTGGGAAGCGCGTGCTTATCAGGAGATGCCAGGTTTTTCCCAGCAGGAAAATGCCACCTCTCAGCCTTGTCCCTTGCAGCTGCTGCCTGGTTTGGGTGCGGGAACTGTTTCCTCAGAGCTGAAGTTATTTCTCTGAGCTCCGTTTCTTCTCTTTCATTCACAGGTTGGGATTTGCCTCTGGACACTCAGTGGTTCTGCATCTCCTTAGACTCCCTGGGTGCTTTCTCATCCAGAACTATTTGCCATGGTTGCTGCTCACCCGTGTCTGGACGGGTATTACAGCACTCCGCTGATTCCTGTAACTCCAGGATTTAAGCACCCAGCATGGCCCTTAGCACCGAAGAGCAGCAAATCTCCGGGTCCTTGTGTACCGCCGGCTTTATTGACAGCCGGAGGAGCAGCCAGCGCCACGTGCAAGGAATGAAGATGTCCGAGGAAGCCGGTGCRGAAGGATGGTCATCGGCACGTAGGGTTTGCACGATCTTTGGGATATCGTTGGGCTCCCAGTGCAGGATCCGGACCTCGTCCACCCTTTGCTCCCGGGTGGGTTTGTGGCTGTCTGGGATCTGGTCCTTGCAAGCAGCGGGTGCAGTGGGATGTCCCCAGCCATCGCTCCAGGCTCGTGGTTGTGTTTCCAGCTCTGCCTGCTGATCACAGCCAGGTGCAGGAAAGGGCGGGAGCGGTAGCAGGGACGAGGAGGGATGCTCCKGCATCTTCCCTGCAAATCCCGCTGTATCGCAGAGGAGTCCCAAGGGAATTAGGCACTTGGCTCTTGCTGTAGTTTRGCACTTCCAGCCTCTTCCCATCCCTGGTTCTCAGTGTGGTCCCCGTGCTTGCAGGGCTGGAGCATCCACGCCRCCGCGCGCTCCGCTCGTCCGAATGCCGCCTCAAGCTTGCTATAAATTATGGATGAGCCAAGACRAGGATGAAGATGGGCCTGGCATTAATCACACCCAGACAGGCTCCTATCTTGTTGATTCGCCTGGTACTTTTCCTTCTGCACTAATCCCCCCACACTGCTTGACTTCTGCCCATATACATAAATGCTCTCACGCTTCCATAGATGAAAAACAGATGCTGGAAAAGGGAGGAACTGGCAGCCAGGGGGGACACAGCCAAACGCCYGAAACACCCTCAGGAATGTCCTGTTCCCACCGAGCCCTTGGCCTTGGGCATCCTCTGCGGGCCGGGGTTCCGGCTGCTGTAGCCAGGGTAAGGTTTACTGGGATTTCTGCTGCTTTGGAGGAGGTTTCTAGGAAGAGCTGCCTTCTGCCCGCTAAATCACCAGCATCTCTCGCTCCTGCTCTCCCCAGAGCTCAGAGGCCCGACTTGAGTGACACAAAAGCTTTCTGGCTCCAGCGACGCACGGAGACAAACGAGCAATTTGCTGGGAAATCATCCTTTGGGATTCCTCCTCTCTCCAGGCAGCTTAATTGGGTGTGCTCAGGGTGGCTTTAATTGCTCTTTTCGACGTGCAGCTTCACCCCCTCCTCTGCTTTTTCTCTCCAATCTCTCCCTGCTTCTCTCTCCTCCTCCTCTTCCTTCCCAGCACCATTTATCTTCCTCCTCCTACAACATCTCCCTTTCTTGGTGTTTTTTCTTCTCAATATCTCTGGGAAATGGTGACAGGCTAAAAGCTGAGAGGCTCTTTCAGGTCCTCATGCAGTCACAGCCAACGGGTCCTCCAAGACTTTGGAGCTTCCCAGAGGCCGATGAATCTGCTGGATTCACCCGCAGGATGCGCAACGGTGTCAGTGGTGAAGAAACCAAACTCACATAATTTGTGTTGGATTTGGGTCATTCTCATCCCAGATTTAGCTTCACCTGCAGCCCTCCAACTGCCACCTACAYGTCCTCGTGCTCCCTTGGGTGATGCTGGAGCTCCCTGTGCTGTGCATTGAGGCCAAGCTCCAGGTTGGAGGCTTCGCTCCTCGCTTCGGATCAACATCTGGATCGGAGGTAGCCTCTGGACATGTGAGGGAACAAGCAAATCCACCCGTGGGCCGGTGCCAAGGGACCTGGGGACAGCTCGTGCACCCCAGGGACGCAGCCAGAGCACCCGTGCGACAAGTGGCCGGGACTTGAAATTGCTGCTGAAGTCCAAAGTTCTGTCCAATAAATATATACACTAGTTAAAACCGAATTGATTAGCTATGGATACCCTCTTAGCACGCTTTAAACTCCAGCATCTGTTTGCAATCAATAATTGAGCCAGGAGGCATTAAAGGGGAGGCCAGGAGAGGCAGAGGAGGCTGCGCGGAGCCTCCCTGCTCCCGGAGCGTCCGCAGCCGGGAGCCCYGGCCCTGGCTCCGCGGCAGCGTGAGCTCTCACCAAATGATAATTACTGGGTTTTTCCCTTATTTTCTCTTCAATCAGCGCTGCCAGCTGCTGTCCTGATGCCTGAGGGGCTGCTCCCGGCAGCGTCGGGAGCCATCCCGCGCCACGGAGGAGCCAGCTGGAGTCAGACCAAGGCGGGAAGGGGGCGAGGAGCTGTGGGGGGGAGGTTGTCCTGTTGCTCTGGGTGGGGAGCAAGGGCCGGCCCAGCTGGGTGCCCCCCTGCATCCCGCCCAGTTACATCCCGTTCCCTGCTGGGCAGAGCTTCCCTTCTCCCTTTGCAGGTGTCAACGGGAAGAGGCTGCTCCCTAACCCAGCACCCGGGCAAGCATCATTCCAGGTGCTCCATCCTCCGTCCCAACGGCTCCGCAAGCTCCCGAGGCCACGGCAAGGTGCCCCTGCCATCCATCACCCGCTCCGGCCCGCATCCGCRGAGGAATTAAACTCATTTGTCACCGCGGCTGCGGCTGCTGCCGTTCCTGCTCGTGGGCACGGACGTGTCCTCCCCCTGCCCGCCTCAGCCGGGACTGTCCCCTGCGGAGCCGCGGGCTCCTTCCCGGGCGCCTCGCTCCCGCGGCGGCTCCGGCACGAGCCGCTCGCTCCTCCGCGCCTGCCGCTCCAGAGCATCCCTGCAATCCCGCTCCCGTGAACTGCCCCCGAGAGCCGTCGCTCAGCCTCCCATAGGAAAAAGGAGGAACGAGCCCCTCGTTGTGCTATTAGCCATGATTTTCCTGGCTGCTAACCTGCTCCTCTGCTGAAATTTTTCACTATCCAGCCCCAGCAGATGAGGGATCTGGGGAGTTTGCTGGCAGGCGTCTCCCTAGTCCAATGGAGATGGAAAATGTGGGTGAAGCCTAATTGCAGGGTTGCCTTAGTACTGGAAATCAGCCTTGGAAAYGCAGCTCCTGCTCCCAAATGGCTTACAGCCCAAGGGAAAGGCAGGCCCGGCAGGTTGGCAGCCCTGAGATCCCATCCCAGCGCGGGATGAGGTGAGGAGGAGGAGGAGGAGGGAGGCAGGCACCGACTGGGGGAGGCTGAGCATGTAGATCACCGGAATTGGCCAGGGACAGGCCATAAACCAAAAATAAAAAGGTATTCTAATTTATGATGTGCAGTAAACGTACCACGGCAAGCCGGGTTATGAAGAAGGATTCATTCTCTTGTTGACTCGGTGTATCTTTAAAGATGATAAATGGCATTATCGCTCCTCTCCTCTCTGTCTGTGAGAGCTGGGAGCCCCTCACGGGTCTGTCCTGGCAGGAAAGGCCTGGGATCTGCGGAGCTGGGAACGCTGTTCCCAGGACAGCCCCTGAGCAGCATCCCTGGCCCCAGCCCTGGAGCAGAGCACAGACGTCCCAAAAGCGCCCCTGGGAACCGAGAGGCTGAATRTCCCCTGAGGTCCCCAATGCAACTCCTCATCTGGGCCTCCATGGTGCCGCCAGACACCAAAAAAGGTTAATTTTAACTTAAACAAGACCGTCTTTCCAGATGTCCTTGTGGCAGCTGAGCCCACCCTGGCCTTGGCTGTGGAGGCTCCATCCATGGTTGCATTTTGCTGCACTCTTTAAAACCCACGTGCAGGGGAAACGGCGGGGTCAGGGAGRGAAGGGGAACATCTCCATGGTGTCCCATCTCTGTGGACAAGGGGCTGCAGCGCACGGAGCTCCTGCTCCGGCCTGCCTTCAGATTCCACTCACATTTCCAAGCGAGTCTGGCCCAGGGAGCTAAGGAGCCCCATGGGTTCTGTTATGAGGTAAATAAAAATTAACAGGTGGAGATATAACTACACCCATGGATGAAAAGCAGGTTCGTGCCTCTGAAATACACTCAATTAGAGCCCTTGATTTGCTGTTTTGTTTTTTTTCCCCCCAGTAAAAGCTTCATAACCGCAGAAAATCTTGAGGACTGWCAACCGATAAAAGCAGCAGGAGCTTCCCCTTCTGCCTCGTGCATTTACRAGTGGTTTGCACTGCTCATGTGAAATAAAAGCGCCGCCACAAATTAAAAATCCACAAATTACTCAAGAGAAAAACAGACCGGGGGACAGAGCTGATGGAGACCCCTGCACCGCACCCCTTCCCAAAGGTTTGGGACAGTTTCTGCTTTCAGGTGTTCGGAGACGGAGCAGCTCATCCCAAATAACCCCCTCCAGGTGCAAATCCGCCCTGCAGGGACCGCTGCTGGYGGGYGCGYGAGGGACCCCGGAACGTCCCATCCRCAGCTCCTTCCCTCGGGAAGGGGCTGCAGGGAGGGCACCTTTTGCTTGCGTGCCCCATTTGCCGCTAATTCCCTAAAGCGGCGCTGGGGCAGCCGGCTGGGCTGCTCCCGGGGCAGCGGAGCGGCGCCCGGGGCGTCGATGCAACAATCGGAGCATCCCTGCGGCGCCGGCGGGAGCGGCCGGACTGCGCCCGGCTGCCGCATCCCGCGCGCCGCAAGGAACAGGCTCTGCTGCCATCTACCTCCGCCAGGCTCCGGCGCCTCCATCCCTCTCCAGAGGCGCCCGCCGCCCCCGCGGGGCTTCCTCCCCGCTCTGCCCCTGTCCCCAATTTGTAATTTTGCGTTATCCCCCCGAAACCTGTGCTCCGCTCGATGTTCTCCAGACCTTAAAGAATATTTAACCGCCTGTTAAATTATTTATCCCCCCGAGGTTCCGCGTGCTGCGGGCAGCTCGCCGGCCTCCTGGAGAATTAAGTAGGGCCATAAATCAAAGAGACGGGTGAGAAATTTCCTCGCGCTTGTGCTGATGGCGGCCTGGCCTCCGAAATGCCACTTGCCGGGTGGGAGCCCGGCGCTGCCACTCGCTGCTATTACTTGTTTAGGAGCTTGTTAAATTTAGAAGTTAAATAGACTCTGGGAAATGGATGAGACACAGCGGGTGCAGGCGGACGGAGAAATTGTGTGGCTCTCACCCCATATGCACCTTTTAACGGCTGGGGTTGTTATTCCGCTCTTGCGAATCGCCGGTGTCGCTTGGAACATGAGGGCTCCAGACGTGCCGCAGGCGGCGCCGCCTGCTCCTTCCCCCCCAAAACGAAGAATCGATAGTTGTGATCACTGGGATTTACACACCAAGAGGCTCTAAACATGTTGCCGAGCCCAGAAACCCGGGTGGAAAGCAGCGATGYTTGGGCTTTCCTTGAGGCGCTCATGGCAGAGCCGGGCTTGACAAGCAGGTCCCCAAGCCCGCAGGCGGCCCCGCAAGGACACGTGTCTGCCCGGAGCGAGGAAGAGCCTCGGGCCTCCCCGAGGGTGGATTTAACCAAAGCGCTCAGCATCTTCTGCACAAAAGCGCTAGGGAGTGGGGAAGGGGAAAAAAATATCTCTGAGTATTAAGCGCTAATAATTCCCTACTTTTATTTGCTGTTATCCACCTACATGAAAGAGGCTGGGGTTTTTTTGCTGACACGTTCTTGCTGGGATTTGACTGCTGCCTGAATCATCCGTCCAGGGCCATTTGCTCATAAAAGTGAAGGAACTGCTGTTTTGAATCTTATTGCTGCTGCTCGCGCGGCGCAGGCGGCAGCGGCCGGGGCGCTAGGGAAGCGCCCGTGTCGGAAGGAGCATCCGCGTGGGTGTCGCGGAGCGGGAAAGGCAGCCGCCTTTGGGAGCCAGGGGSGCTCCCGGCCGAGCTGCAAACTGCAGAGCAGCTCCCGGGCTTGGGAAACGGAGGGAGCCGCCAAGGGGCCGCCACGGAGGTTCCGCGTTCCCGCGTCCGGAGGCATCCTCGCTTTGGAGCTGCTGTTCCCCAGGCTGCTGTTTGCACAAGCGGTAACTGATTTGGAATGAATTGAGCCAATTACTGCCGTTTTCTTAAGGCAGATGACGCGAGTGCTCGGATGAGGAGCAGCCAGCCCGGCTGCCGTGTGGATGGGAGATGCTCGAGTGCCCTTTGGGCCCCGCTTTCCGTCTCCGGCTTGGTTTGCTGCTCTGGACCACACGTGGGTTTAGGCGGCAGCAGCGGCTGAGCACCCTCGAGCCCATGGTGGAGATGCTGGTGTCCCACTCTGGGTGTGGTTATTCATCACAAACCAGTGATACTGGAATGGTCCTTGCTCTTTGCAAGCAAGCAGGGCCTGAAACTGCCTATGGATTAACAGGAAAGTGAAAAGCAGTAACTCTTGAATGATTTTCTCCAAGGATGGGAGCTCAGAGGTGGGTCTGGAGATGCACCAGCTCCCCCGTCAGTGCTTGTGTATGCAGAAATGTGGGTTATCTAAGGCTACAAAAATGCGTTTCTGACGCCAAGCGCTGGTGGGCTAAATAAAAAAAATGGTGGTTCAATAAATACCCTGGTCTGGTCCACCTTTTCCAGACCAAATGTGCACCGCAAGGCTCACCAAAACTTTGAAGACCAAGTAATTGTCATTGGAAAGCTCGTCCTCGCAGCGCGAGGTGCTGCAGTGAAAAGAAGCCGTAATGAAGATGAATTAAAGCTCAACGGCGCGAGATGGAGCAGGGGCCTGGCGGAACGTGGCCCACGCGCTGCACGGGCAGCGCCACGGGCACGAGACGCAGCCTGCGGCGCCAGGCTGGCCGCGGCCCCCGGCCCCGAGCGGGCAATGCATCCCCGGGAGGCTTCGGGCAGCTCCCTAAATTTAATAACTGCGCCCGCCCTCTTCTCCTATTGTTTGCATGTAAATAAGCATTGGATCAATAAGGAACCTCTCTAAGAGCACCCTAGTTTGAGAAACGAGGCGAACGTGGCCTGGTGGGGGGCTCTGCACCTCCAGCCTGGGGCTTAAAGTGAGGCCAGAAAAAAAGGGGAAAAAAGGCAACTTCTGCACTGTGCTCCCTGCCACCCATTGCCAGCCCCCGTGAGGCTGCCCTCGATGAGGGTGAGGGGCTCTTCGCCCCCTTAGCAAACTCCACAAAGCCACGACGGGGCCCCAAGGGCAGTGTGCAATAGTGGGGACCAAAGAGGAGGGTCCCTTTCTTGATTTGTTTTCAGTCCTAGAGGTGGTTTCTCTTCCTGTGCCCTTATTCCAGGGCCAAAGCTGGGGGATTTCTCCTCGCTTTGGCTTTGGACCAAGAGGGGAGGAAGAAGAGCGTGCAAGAGGAGTGCATGGAAGGGGACAGCCACMGTGATAACCGCTTCCCTGGCACCGGGAATGGCTTTTCCCTGGMTTTTCCCGTAGCGCCGCTGAGCCCGGGGGCCGCGGGGAGGGGACGTGGGCGCTGCAGGGGACACTGAAACGCTAAAGGCCAAGAGCTAACGGTGGTGTGGGGAGCCCCCCGGGCACGGGGCCGGGAGGGACCCGCTCGTCCCGGCCCAGGGGACGCTGCCAACGCGGCCCAAGAGAAACAAACGCACGGATGCTCCTTTTTCTCTGTGCTGCTGGTGTTTATTTTTTTATTGTTTAAATCCCTACCTCACGACTGTAGAAGTCCTTGTGCTGACACGGTGTTATTTATTTATAAAATATGTACAGGAGAGCGCTCGGGAGCGGGGCCACCCTCCGAGGCTGGGCGGGAGCCAGTGCCTCTGCCTTGGGCTGGGGAGGAGGAAGAGGAGTGAAGGGCCGAGGAAGATAGAGACCTCAACATATGTGAGCAAATATTTACAGGGTCCAAGACAAAATATATATATATACATCTACAGTGTTGTCTTGGACAGGAGTCGGGCTAAAAGCAAAGCCTGCTCGCGGCTTCATCTGTTATATTGATTTATGAGGAGGATGGAATCGATCCGTGCCCGCGCGCAGCTCCAGCAGGACGCGGCTCCGGCGCTGGCACGGGGCACGGAGCCGGCGCCARCCGCCCGCTCCTGCTCGCATGTTTTCACATGGTTGGCTTTTTTGGATGTTTTTGCATGGTTAGTTTTTAGATGGGGGGGACGAAGGCTTTTGAGATGCTCCTCCGAGTCCTGGGGGAARGAGGATGTGAGCAGGGAGTGCATTGCAGGGGAGCGGGAAGGGAAACGCTCCCGCGTGGAGGGCAGCCCACCAGGGATGGGATCGGTGCGTGGGGAGTGAGTGTGTGAAACGAGTTTGTGTGTGCTTGTGTGTGCTCGAGGTCTTGGTCCCAGCACTCGGAGGGTCACCCCAGTCCGCACTGTCCATGGCCTATGCGGGTGACACTTGGCTGGAGGAGACGGAGGAGACTTCGGTCTTGCTCTGGGACACGGTGGAGGAGACATCTTCATCCCCAAAGGGGTTCTTGCCGCAGCAGATCGTGGTGATCATGCAGTTACGGAACTGGGGTGGGCAGAGAGAGAGAAAATAGTGGCACCGGGGATGGGGGGACATGGAAGGTTCCCCCTTTGGAACAGGCGGCCCAAGGAGGTTGTGGAAGCTCCTTCTCTGGAGATCTTCAAAACCCACCTGGATGCCACCCTGTGCCCTGTGCTCTGGGTGTCCCTGCTGGAGCAGGGGGGTTGGACTAGATGATCTCTAGAGGTCCCTTCCAACCTCAACCATTCTGTGATTCTGTGTAGGTGAGGCACTTGGGGACRTGGTTATTAGGCAACCCAAGGTGATGGGTTTACGGTTGTGTTTGATGATCTCAAAGGTCTTTTCCAACCCTAATGACTCTATGGTTCTATTATGTGGGCAATTGTGTGGGGCAGCCCCTCAGCAACACTGAAAGTGCCAAGGAGCAGAGGGTAGAAGGAGATCGTGCTGCTTGGGTCTCACCTGCTTGTTCATGAGGACGTAGATGATGGGGTTGTAGAGGGAGGAGCTCTTGGAGAAGAAGGCAGGCACTGACATGAACGTGGCGGTGAAGTCGGCTCCCTTGTTGGTGAAGATCCAGAACGCCACCACGGCGTACGGTGTCCAGGCCAGCATGAAGCCCAGCACCATGAGGATCACCATCCGTGTCACCTCCTTCTCTGCCTTCTGCGTGGTGGCCGACTCCTGCTGCTGGGCGGCTGCCTGTTGGAACGGGCCGTGATGTGGGGTGGGATCCACAGCTCCTGTCCCCAGCATCGTTGTGCCTTTCCCACCTTCCCTGTCCCCTCCGGTCCCCGCGCGCAGATGCTACCTCTCGGACTTTGCAAATGAGCCGCCCGTAGGAGAAGAAAATGATGACCACGGGGATGGTGAAGTGGATGATGAACATGTAGACAACATAGGACTCGTTGTGGTAGTCAGGGTTGTGGGTGTAGTAGTCAGGGCCGCAGGAGCACTGCATCCCCTCTGGAATGTATCTGCCAAGAGGAAAGGTTAGGACCCCCGCGAGGACCCTCCTCGGGGACACGGCGGCAGTGTAGAGTGGATGCTCTGAGCCAGGAGATGCCCCTGGAGCCGCACGCTCTTGGATGAGCTCTCGGATGAACATCACGGTGCTCGCCCCATCTCCCCCATGCCCTGCCCTGGGGATCCCCGGGCTCCGAGGGCCCTGCGGGCGGTGGCAGCTCCGTGCTGCCCGCGCCGGGCAGGCGGTGGGCGAGCGAGGCCGGCTGGCGCCCACGCCGTGCCTRGGCACGCGACCGGGCTGTGCTGCCGCACTCGCTGCCTCCCACGGCGAACGGGCTGTTTATTCCCCTGCTACGCGGCTGAGCAGTTGCCTGCYGGAGCCACCTGCTCCCTCCCGCTGCGGATGGAGGGACGGACGCATGGATGGACGCTGTGTGGGGACAGCAGCTGCTGGGGGCTGCTCCGAGCTCCGGGGTCTTCATCCCTGCTCCCATGTGGGGACAGGATGCAGAGCCCGTRTCCATGGGGTCTCGCACCGGAGGGATGGAGCTTGGGAGACCAGCTGGGGATCCACGTACGTGGCCGTGGGTTTTGCTGTGCTGCTGTGTGTTGTGTCACCAGCTGGTGACATGGGGACCTCGCTGCCTGAAAGCCACCTCCTGCGTGTGCCCCCACCTAATGCTCCCAGGCAGGGCATCCCTCGGGCCTGGAGGGATGATCCCCTCCGTGGCACTGGGAGCAGGGACGCGGGGAGGCTGGGCAGGATGGGCTAGAGGGAAAGGTGGCCGCATGGTGCGGAAGGAGCCAGGTTGGGGCTGCTGCAGTGAGCAGCACGTGAGCACGGCCACAGGTGTCCCCTGAAGCAGCTGTGTGYGCTGCATGCATCACCCTGATGCTGTTTAGGGTCTGTGGGGACACGTGGGCCCTTCACAACCCAAGGATGGGTTGAACGGTGTCTGCAGGAACATCTCTCTCTGCAGCGCCTTGGAGGATTATTGCAGCTGAAGATGCTGAGCTGGAGCTACCTTGGCTTGGGAGGACAYGGAGCCATTGCAACGCCAAGAGACCAGGTCTCCGGCCTCGCTCGAATGAAGCCTGGGATGCTTCATGGCAGGAGATGGGCTGTGTCCCCTCCATCCCATCGGGGCTGCCGTGGAGCAGCCTCCAACTCACCTGGACCAGCCGAAGAGCGGTGGGGCGGCGCAGGAGAAGCTCATGACCCAGGTGAACGCGATGCCCATCATGGCGTGGGTGGAGGAGAAGCGGAAGTTGCCCATGGGTTTGCAGACAACGATGTAGCGCTCGATGGCCAGGACGACCAGGGACCACAGGGCGACTTGGCCTGTGGGAGGGGAGCGGAAAAGAGCGTGTGACGGCGCTAAGGTGCCCTCAGGGCGTCATCCTGTCCTYGCGGTCACAGTGGGAGGACCAGCGGGTTGGGACGGGCAAGGGGTGACCAGAATCTCTGTGAAACAGGAGCAGCGGGAAGAATCTGCCCGATAAATAACGGAGAATCTCTTGGTCTAGGAGCTGAAGGGAGCATCTGCCCCGCGGGGCCTGGCCACCGGGGAGGAGCTGTTGGGATTTGTTAATCACGTAAAAATCAATGGGGCCAACRGCACCTGGTGCCGGGAGAGTTTCCAGCCAGGCTGCCAGATGCATCTGAACCTGTTGGTGCCTTTCAATGTGTTCCAGGAGCCTTGCTCCGCTGCCGGGGAGCCGGAGGAGGTGCGCGGGGGAGGCTGCGCGGGTGGGCAGGCGGGCCCGTTTATTTATAAGGGATAATTAAACTTCAGGGGATTGGGAGCGTTGAGTCGGTGCTGTAAGCCTGCTAATGCCCCCGACCGCGATAATCTGCTGATAACTACACCCTGTGCTCGGCTCCGCCGGAGACCCGCTGCTAGCGCACTGACGGCTTCCCATCAAACTTCCTTTTGCTGTGATCAGGAGCCTCCTTCTTCTTCACTGGATAAAAAGAAGGTTGGGGGTGGGGGGAAAGGAGGACTAAATCCCATTGCCCGAGAGCGCCTCTGCTTGCAGGCTCCRTCAGAAACGGAGCAGACCCGTAAGATGCTCTGCCACCTCCCCGATACCAACCCTTGGCTTGGGTCAAGCAGTTTGGCCTCGCTTGGGCCTGGCAGAATAGCTGGTGGTTTTTTTGTTGYTGTTTTGTTTTTCAGATGGGAATTATTGCAGGAAGCCGCCCTTGTATAAAGACAAAAAGAAAGGAAGTCGGGGCTGTGGCTCTGCCGCAGGGCGTCGCGGCTGTCAGCGGAGTCACGAGGAGCCCGCGTGGGCTAAGGGAGAAGCGGCGCTCGCGGCCGGGGGAGGAGAGAAGGGAGCGCGGCGGGAGGCCGAGGCCGATGCCGATGGGGCTGCAAAGGCTGCTGCTGCCCGGCCGCGCTCCGCCGGGCCCACGGCCACGCTCCGCTGGGCCCACGGCCACGCTCCGCCGGGCCCACGGCCGCGCTCCGCCGGGCCCACGGCCATGCTCTGCTGGGCCCACAGCCGCGCTCCGCCAGGCCCATGGCTGCACTCCGCCGGACCCACAGCCACGCTCCACCGGGCCCACGGCCACGCTCTGCCAGGCCCACGGCCACGCTCTGCTGGACCCATGGCTGCGCTCCGCCGGGCCCACGGCCACGCTCTGCCGGACCCACGGCCATGCTCTGCTGGGCCCACGGCCGCGCTCCTTGCCATCCCCGTCCCGGGGAGCCGGTGTGGGGGTCCCCCACCGTGGGACCACGAGACCCCGGCCATGCCCGGGGCTGCTCGGGCTGGATGAAGCCAAGTTAGACGTGCGGACCAGGATCGCTTCTTTGCTCACTTTACAGCCATCCTACCAGTCGCAAGACCAAACTTGGAAGAAATCTTCCTTTTTTCCCCCTCTTTTACCCTCYCCTTTAAGCCCAAGAGAAGCCTTGCCCATGGCCCTGACCCTGCACAGTGACCCACAGCTTCACCTTGCTTCCTGCAGCCTGCAAGAGGCCAACTGCAGCCTTCCCTTGGGGATGGAAGCCACCAGCCATCCCATCCGCACAGGGAAAGCACGGAATCGGGCTCCCGTGGGAACAGCCCCACGCAGAACCCGGCGTCGCGCGCTCCCGTCCCGCCACGCTCACCTCCGAGCGTGGCGAAGAAGCCCTCGATGGCGCAGCCGATGGGGCCGAAGATGAAGTAGCCGTTCCAGGCCGTGTAGAAGGTGACGGTGAAGCCGCAGCAGGCCATGAAGAGGTCGGCCACCGCCAGGTTGACGAGGATGTAGTTGAGCGGCTGCCGCAGCTTCTTGTGCTTGAAGGTGACGAGCAGGGTGAGGAGGTTGATGGGCAGCCCGGTGGAGATGAGGAAGAACATGTAGCAGCAGACCACGCGGTATTGCCAGGGCTCGGCTAGGTAGTACTGGGGGTACTCGAAGGGGCTCCGCACCACCCCTGTCTTGTTGGACATAGGCACGTAAAAATTGATACCTTCCGTCCCGTTCATCCTGCCAATACTTTGGCAGCCGCTATTTTATTTAGCAAATGCTCTGCTGTTTTTTCTTTTTTTTTGATTAATTTTGTTTCAACCCCAATTTATTGAAAAATTGCTTCCCCAGACTCAAAAAATAGTCAATTAAAAAAAAAAAAAAATCCCTCCCCCCACCGCAGGTCCCAAACGCGAGCAAATTGACGGTAACTCCCGCGGGCAAGGGGTGGTGCGCGGTCCCTGCTCCGTGTCGGGGGCTGCTGGTGCCCACCTGCCGAGGGAGGTTTTATACCCTCCGGCCTCGCCGAGGGAGCGCGGGGGGAGGCCGGATTAGGGGCCAGGCTAACTTTGGATGACAAGGGCAACGGGATTGAGAGGGGCTGAGGGTTTAAGCACCCTCTAAGCAGCCAGTTGGCCCCAAAACCTGCATTAAAGCGTATTAATTGCCATTAAGTGTTTAATATTGTTTAGGGTGGGAGGGAGGAAGACGCTGGATGGGGAGCACCTTGGAAGAGGGGTGAAGGCAGGAGGTGAGTCAGAGAGCGGCTGCTTGGGCCAAATGATGGGGCAAACGGGTCCAGGCCTGAGTCCCCAGCGTGTCTGCAGCCTCTGGTGCATCCCCAGGAGGCTGGAGGACCTGGTGGGGATCCTTGGGGCCGGCTGTGATGCCCGGCTCTGTCGTGCTGACCTTGGGCTGGTCATTGCAGAGAGAGGACCGAGGGCTGAGGACAGGGTCCTGGGGGCTGCTTRGTTGCTCTGTGGTTGAAACACCTGCACCTGGGTTGGAGCTTTGCAAGGATYGGCAGCTTTTAGGGGAGATTCCTTGGCTACAACTCTAAAAACAGCTTGACAAATTGCTCCTTTTTTTGGCAATTGCTTTGCTCAAGAAGCAGAGCCTCAGCGCCCTGGGAGGGAAGGGTCACCTAAGTGGTGCTGCCTGTCCMAAATCCCCTCCAGAGGCAGCGCAGGAGGAACCAGCACCCGCCTGTGGCCACACTGGGAGAGCCAGTGGAAGAAGGTTCCCTCCGCCTCTTGGTGCTCAGTTTGGCTTGAGGGAATCTCCATCCCAAACCACACAGGGCCATAAAATCCTTCTCACCAGGGTCAGTACTAGCCTGGAGTGCCAATGCTCCATCCCATTCATGTTCTTTCCCCAATTCTTCCTTCTGGGTCATGGGTGCTCCTTCTCCAGGAGACCTGCCTAAGGCRTCTTAGCAAAGCTCTTCCATTAATCTCTGACATGTGGTGGCGTTAATGGCCCTGATCTGTTAAGGCGACGTAAGCTGTTAGCCTCTTTCCCACAGCAGCCCTTGGCCAAGGCAAGATGGATGGAAAAAGTCAACAGCGTCTTGATGGAAGGACAAGGTCTCCTGCAGAACTGGAGTGCCTGAGAGCTAGAGGGCAGGAGCAGAAGCCAAGGGGCATGGGGTTGGATGAAAGACAACTTAATCGCTTGTCCACTGACAAGCATGGGTCCAAGAGAAGCAGAACTAGGACATGGCATGAGTAAGTGGGTCACAGCAGCCTCAGGTGCCCCCAGATAAGGGCTYCTTGTGGGATGGCCATGCTACTTGGCAGCTCTTGCTGCATGTTTTGTGAAATTATCGCTCTCGCAAAATCCCCGGTCACAAAATCCCCGATGTGGGTCTTTGCTAGGCTCTCCACAAGCTCTTCCWTGGGGAAAAGCTCTGTGTGGAGAGATCCCACAGCCTTACTTCTCAAAAAGCTTTGCCTGGAGGTATTTCTTGCCTCTCTTGATCACATTTAGACTTCTGAATGTAAAAAACTTAGACATGTTTTTACAGAATTAGTTTGGTACAGAGGAAAAAACAGAAAAGATAATGCACGTAAACAGCCAAGTCCAGGATATCATTCCCAGCTGCCATGGTACAGAGTAGCTCTGCTCTTCTACAACACTTCACCATAGTGGTCCAGCTTCAAAGATCTGGACCTTGTTGACGGTTCCAGTGGCACAAGAAAGCTCGTGTTTCACCAAAGTTTTGTCTGTGAATGTGATGAGCTCATGAGAAACTTCCAGCTTTCTGCCATGTTGTTGCGGTGTTCCACCTTTCCCTGAAGAGCTGCATGAATGAAGCAGGAGGAGTTAAAGTTGGTTTCAATGGGCAAGGATCAGCAGTATTTTCTGTACAGAGGATTTCTCCTTGGCCAAGGCAAACCCTCTCCTCTCCCTGTTCCAGCCAAGGCTTGGTGCAACCTTGGCTTCATGCTTGGTGCTTGGAAGCCTTTAACACGGAGACCTGCTAATATCCGAAGCAGGAGGACATTCACTCAGCCGTGGAGCAGCATCCAGGACATTTCCCCTTGTCGGGAGCTGTGTATGAAAGCAGGTAGGTGCAAGTTGCCTTGTCCTTCCAACCAGGATGAGCAYGGGCTGTCCCTGCCTGTCCTCATGGCCTCAACTTTCTCCACTGGCCAGGGAAGGCTGGCGCTTCAGTAGGTGCCCTGAGCTTGGTGTTGATGTGGATTTAGAGTTCCCGGCAGGTCAGCAGCAGCCGGAGCAATGCTAAAGGCCTCAAATCAACTCGGAAGAAGAAAATGATACCAGAGAGGATAGCTGGATCCTCCRGGACATGTCCTGAATGCAACCTCGGTTCCCCCGGTGTCTATCGCAGAAATGGAAAGTGGTGGCTTTAATGTGGTATCTCTAAGCAAGGAAACTCCGGCTGTTTCCTGGAGAGCTCTCAGCTGATCCTGTACTGACTCTAGGACAAAGAAGGCAATAGCAAAATCTAGGCTCTATTGAAAGACAGAGGGAACAATCCCTTCTGTCCTTAAGGAAAGGAAAGGTTTCCTTCCCCCTTGTGGGATTTTCTGCCTTGTTAAGCTCTTTGAGATGGGATTCTCTCTCATTCATTGTTTGTCAGCACGTTGCATGATAGAGCCCTGAGCTCATCTGGGCTTTCATGTCCTGTGTAAAGCAAGAAATGATAATGATAATCAAATAAGCAAGTGGTGGCAGCTGGCACCAAGATGACAGAGCATTCATTGGGCTTGTGCAGAGCGGACCATGCAGGAGCGCAATCAGAACTCTTGGTGCAACACACAGGGACACGTTGCAAGAGCCTTTCCTGAACAACCCCAGACAAGTCCTTCTCCTTCATCCAGGTCCCCTCAGCCCCCCAAAACCTYGTGGTGCTGTGGGCTCATCTCAGCGCAGACACTGAAATTCAGATGTGAAGACCCAAGATGAGCTCTGGATGAGTCTGGCACCTTCCTATCTGTGCCCAAAGCACGGGAGGTGCCAGACTGCCAGACCCAAGCCCTGTGCTGGACACCGGAGCCAGCGCTGCGTGCGGACCAGGGCAGAGTTTGCTCTTCTGCCTCTGGCTGGCTCTGCGTTAGCCTGGATCTCCCCTCTGGAGAGGCTCGAATCTTCCTCACGGGCAGGAAGGAAAAGCGGGAAGTGGGAGCACCCCACAGACCCGTGCCTCCTCCCGGTGCCCGGGCTGCCCCGGGAAGACCCCACTTCCCGMTATCGGAGAGCAGCGCCGCCGGCTGCTGCGCTGAGCCGCTTAGGGCGGCCTTGCGAGCTCGCTCGCCAGGAAAGGGGTTAAAGCAAGCTAAAGCCGGAGCCTCGCGGAGACCATATGGAGGGGAAGAAAACCCTTTATCCCGTAATTGGATTCGTTCCCAGCAGCTCCCGGCGGAGGTGAGGCTGAGTGGAACTGACAGGTCGTGATGGGCGAGGCGCTGCCGGCCGCCCGGCCAAAGCAGGATGTGTGTGCACAAACTTGTAGATCAATCCATTAGAGTGGATCAAACAGATTTAAACGTGTGGCAGGGGGAAGGAGGACGCGGATGTATTTGCAGCTCGGCCGGCGGGCCGTTCCTCCTCCTGCGGGGTTACCGGGGCCGAGGAGGCGGCCGGGGCTCTCTGCCGGCACCGCTGCCCGTGGGGGCTCCCAGCTTGCGCGGCTGCATCCGTGCAGGACAGGGGGCTGGGGCTGCAGCGAGAGGCTCTTCATGCTGTTCCCATTGGAAAAAGGAGCACACACAAGCCYGGCTCCTGCAGGGAGCTCCCTGCTCTGAGCCCTCAACCCTTGCAGCACCTGCAGCTTCGGCCGGGGAGGCACCAGCTCCTGCTTTCCTAGCAGCGTCCCCTCTGCGCCTCCTCTTCCAGGCTCTGCCCACCAGCAAAGCCTTGCAGGGGAGGCTGCACCAGCCCGCGAGGCACTYGGGAGGTGGGGAGAGCGCTGCAATGGGCTGGTGCACGCAGCGAGCAGGGCCACGCAGGCTTTTCCTCCTCCCGCTGAGCCACAGACCCCCATCGGCACCGCAAAAAGTCAGTGGGACCTGGCACGTTGGTGCCAAGCAGCAGAGCAATGCCCGGCTCAGCCACCAGCCCCACTGGGGCCGGCAGTGCTTTCAACTCGGTGAGAAACAGGGGTATAGGATGTGGGTCGGTGAGCCAGGATCAGCCCAGCACGTCGGAGCGGCTTCCTTCTCCAAGGAAAAGAGTGGCCATCTCATTGACTCCGAAGGGAGAGGGGAGCACAGCTCAGCATCGCCCAGCAGCGCCTGCTGCGGGCCGGCGGCGAGGACGGCTGAGCACTCAGAAAAGGGGATTTAGGCAAATAGCAGTAATCCAGCTCTTTTATTTTTAATTCGTAAATCTCATTTGAAGTTGAACCCTCTTGCTCCTGCGGGCTTTATTTTGGCGGCTTGCAGCCCGCTGCAGCAATGCTTTACACATGCTGTTTCATTTTGTCATAACTGGGTCATTATTTTTATTTCCCCCCCCTGTTTCTAGCGCATAGCCCATGTTTTCTCTGTGGAAACCTGGTGACTGCTGTGACAGGTCCGGCTGCGTTTTTATGTTCTGGGAAAGAAGCGTTGAGGAAATTTGGGGTTTACTTGTTTGTTTACTGTTTTCCAGCATGGCTGGTGCCCAGATGGGCTGGCGCTGGGGCTCTTTGCTCCAGTGTCCCTTTGTGGACTGTGCATGGACACTTCGGTCTCCCAAATCCGGGCAAAGAGGCTGCCTGGTGGCACTCGGGATCTCCAAGACCCCTCTCCTTGCCACTTTGGCCAGGCTCATTTTGGGTCCCCAGTTCCTCACAGTGGTGGCCGCGCATCTTGCATTGGGGCCTGGTTTTCATCCCYGTCCCACTGCTGTCCCTGCTTTAAAGCCTTGTAGGGATTTGCTCCAGACCAAACACATCCCTTTGCCCTTCATCCTGTAATTGGATTCATTTCTTCCACTTGGCCCAGCCCGGCTCCCTCTGCGTCCCTTTACATAACGACCCCAGCTCTCAGCCTCACCTAACAGAGCTAAACCCCATTGCTTGGGACAAATCAGTGGAGAGGTTTTCACTGATTTTCCCTTTTCTTGCATTGAGTCCCACGTGGGTACCGTGACCCGTTTACTGCTGCCTTTCCCTTCCCGCTCGCTGCCTCTGTGGCCCTTTTCACAAGCGATTTTCATTTCGCACGAGGGCTGCGTCTCCGGCGGAGCTCTGAGCACGTCCTCCCGCCCGGGGGCTGCAGGGCCCGAGACAAGGTAAATGCAGCAGCCTGCTCAGATGAGCCAAGTGATGCTGGGATCGTTTGGAAAAGCAGTGATTAATTCTCCTCTCCTTTCATTAATATTTATTCTCCTTAATTTCCCGATCTCTGTTTAGCTCTCCGAAGCCCTTGTGGTTAACTAGAGGAGAGGCTTTCCCTGAGGTCGCTATTCATCACCTAGGCAAAACCTCCATCCATTAAGCGGGCTTTTTATCAAATTAGAGTCCCCCTGTGGGACTGGATTTCCCTGGCCAGAGGCCATCCGAGTTTTGCCTCGGTGCTGCTGGCGCTGTGTCCCTGCGGGATGCGCTGCCGGCTTTCCCGACCGCTCGGGCTCTCCCATGAGGTGTCACAGCGGTGCCGGCCCCGTTAGCGCTCGCCGACCGGTGCATTAATCAGCCCATCAGACCCAGTAGGGAAGAGCTTGCTAGGCTGGGCTGCCTCCTTTTCACCCTGGAGCCGTCTCGGCCTCTCTCTGTGCTACCTTGCAGAATGAATTTGTGTCTTGAAGGCCTGAGAAGAGATAAAGAAACAGAAAATTCTTTWCCCTCATTGAAGATAAACTGCTATTAACTGCTGAGAGGTTCTGGAAGGAAAACAGAGACTCTACTGCAAGTGCTGATAAATCCTGGGTATCCAGCATAATCCAGTCCACTGTATCAGGAAATCTCTCGGGAGCTGGTAGCATTGAGATCAGCAACGGCTTTTCATGCTGCAGCCTCCCGTGGATGGATAATCTCCATGCACAAAACCCAGAAATGCTGCAGGTTGGATCCCGAATCCCCCTCGTTTATTCTAGTTCCCTCAGGCAAAAAAAGCTGCTAGTTTCTGTAGGAAGACAGGGCTTAGTGCAAATTTGGCCTGCAAAGCTGACCACAGGACTTCATTTTGCATCCCATGGGTGAGTAAGAATATCATACATCATCTTCCCACTGATTTGACAGCGCAAGCAGCCCAGCAAAGCAGCTATTTAATGTACTTCTCAGTGCCTTAGCATTTCATCTTGCTATGCTTAACCTGATATATTGTTGTTCGATACAGGAACGGTAGGGGGGGGTAAAAAAGAGGTAATAAGAAAATAAAAGGTCAGTGGGTGCCTGGTGTGTGTAAAGGCTAAATTGCTCTTTCATAAAATCTAATAAATATTCCTGTGAGTGGGGCAGTGAGCTGCTTTTCTGAAATGCGAGTGATTTCCCCATCTCCAGATTTCTGCACCTCCAGGGAAAGCGCCTTGGGCCGGTGCTCAGGCTATCAGAGCYGTGCGGTGCCGGGTGCCGCGGGCCCCTGGGTGCAGCACCCCAGGGCCACAGCGCACCCAAGGCCCCTCAAGGCAGAGCAAAATGCATTTTCTGCCATTCCTAAAAACATTCCTGAGATGGTAGTTTGACTTTGAAAGCCCCGACGGGAACAGATGAGATGCATCCCACTTTGCTTTCTCGCCTCCTTTCATTCTTGGCTTGTTCCAGATTGGGTAGTGAATAGCAAAGGATGGAGCAAAACCCACGAAAAACACAGCAAGGAAACCTTTTCCCTCTTGTTCATTTGTTTCTAGTGTGAGCAATTAGAATGTTTTATAAAAACATCAAGATGTGTTTTGTAAATGCATGCATGGCTCTCCTTGCAGCACCGAGGGACGGCGAGAAAGCCTACCCCGGCAGAGAGACGTCGAGGCAGGAGGCCAGAATCTCAACATATCCCCAGTTCTTGCAGGTCCCCTCCAGGTCCCCTCAGTCCTGGCTTCCAGGGGGGCTCTGGGGTTATGAGGTGCTGCACTGATTCCTCAGGCTTTAAACACCCGAGGGAGGCTCTCGAGGGCCCCACAGAGCTCACCGGGTTGCTGAGGCTGTCAAGCAGCACGATGCTGCTGGGACCCTGCTGCAAAGGAGCCGCTCTCCACCTGGGTCCTCTGGGAGATGTTGGAGACTGAACCAGCTCTCAGGCAAAAAGGAGCTCTGTGGCATAAGCCAAGTAGACATGGTGGGAGGAAGAGAAGCAGTGCCAGACAAAGTCTGCATTAACCTGCTGTATCACTATTTGCTGCAGCAACCAGGAGGGTGACTGGTTCTGGGGAGTCAGCAGGACTTAAATCCTCACCACTGAATCCCTCCCAGCCCCACTAGATTCCTGGGAATTCCTGCACCCTGCAGTCGGAAAACTCAACTGGGTGCGAGGGAAGACTTGGGCTGGGAGTGGGAAGCCTGCGCACTTAAAATATTTATGCTGCAAATTAACATGTGTTTTAAGCCTGCGATTCTTCAAATATTTATCTAGCATTAATATTTGTAAAACTGCATTAAAACTTGCCACCGGTGCTTTATTCAGTAGGAGGGTTCGGCAGCACCGACRACGGCGCCTGCTAAATCCGCAACGCATCTGTGCAGGGAGAGCAGGTGGAGGAGGGCGCCGGGCTGCGAGGCAGAGCTCCCGGCTCCTGCTCCCAGCGCAGGGAGCCTCGCACGAGCTCCTTACCCGCACCTAGCTGYCTGCGGCCACCGCGCTCTGCAGAGCAGGCTCTGCATTTCTGACCCATCGGATTCCAGGGAGAAAAAGATAGCGCGAGCGTGGGGAGGAGAGGCTCCCCCCTTGCCAAAACACGCCAAAGACTGAGCGAATTGGAGGGAAAATGACAGGATGCAGAGACAAATGTGCAGCGTTGCTGGTACTCGTTTGCCTTTGATTCTTGACGCTGCAATGGATTCACGGTTTAAGGGACTTTAATCATAGAATCACAGAATGCTTAAGGTCGAAGGGACCTCAGAGGTCATCTAGTCCACCCCCTGCTCACACAGGGTCACCTGAAGCACGTGGCACAGGGCTGTGTCCAAGCGGGTTTTAAAGATCTCCAAAAGATCTTTAAAGATCTCCATCTCTTACCACCACTGCCAGTTTCCCGTTAAAATTACTCCCAGGTATGGCAGGCATTTAACTCCAGGTGCAAGCAGGGCTGCAAACAAGGCCATATTGCACAACATTTGTTGTTGTTGTTAGGCTTCTAACCTCTGCTGTAATTTTGCTTCATAAAACAAGAAGATTTTTGCAGGGCCCTGCAGGTTGCTGCGAGGAGCGCAGCAGAGCAGGGTGCTCTTTGCCTTACGACAGACAGGAGCCCGACTCCCACCTGTGGGATTTTTATTTTCTTCTTTATTGGCCGTGTCGGGAGGGAGTCATGTTAAAAGCCGCCTTGATGAACTCAGCAAACCTAGAGGAAAAAGATCCCTGTTGCCTCCATCCATTCCAGTGCTTCCATTAAAAATGTCTTGGAATTGGGTCTCGGTTTTCGTTTCCTTTCCGTTTTCAGTGCACTTGCATAGTTATGACGTGGACTTGGTAGACAGTGTCTAGCTAATACAGATATGATTAATTTTAGCCTTCTCTTTTTATTTTAAAGGCTGTCCCTTCCAATGAAGCAGTTTCATCACAGATGGACGGGAAACTTGCCAGCCAGCCACATTTTTGAGGTAAAAGGGGACAAGACATGGGAAGGTTTAGTGCTTTGAAAAAGTGACCTTTCTTGGTAATTAATTTGTCACTTCGCAACACCATCTGCCGAGTCATCAGCTAAATCCATCACAGCCATAAAAAAAAAATAAAATAAATGAAAAAGTCAATTAAAATGAGAACCAGGGTCAAATGGTCTTTGGGCAAATTCTTTAGCGAAGGGAAGAATAACCCATGGTGTAATGTTCTTTTCATCAACACACATGCACGTGGGCCCAGGGAGAAAAACTCTGTTGACCTGTCTGGAAGTTTTATAGCTCGGAGCACTTCGCTGCCTGGCGATAAGCGGTAATAAATACGCAGGGATCTTGGAAGCATCTTGGTGACTGCCACGGTTCTGGAGGAGGCGTTTGGCCCAAATGGAGCATTATTGACTGCAGCGGCAGCAGCGAGGCCCGTGACAGGATGTGCAGGCTGTGCAGTGCGTGCGTGGGCTGTGCAGTGTGAGAGTGGGCTGTGCAGTGTGTGCACAGACTGTGCAGTGTGTACACGGGCTGTGCAGTG
>NW_020456276.1:2267304-2311294 GCF_003342845.1 Nothoprocta perdicaria | reverse complement strand
GTACATGGGCTGTGCAGTGCGTACATGGGCTGAGCAGTGCGTACATGGGCTGTGTAGTGTGTGCGCGGGCTGTGCAGTGTGTACATGGGCTGTGCAGTGTGCGAGTGGGCTGTGCAGTGTGTGCACGGGCTGTGCAATGCATACATGGGCTGTGCAGTGTGTGCACAGGCTGTGCAGTGCGTACATGGGTTGTGCAGTGTGTGCACGGGTTGTGCAGTGTGTATATGGGCTGTGCAGTGTGTGCACGGGCTGTGCAGTGTGAGAGTGGGCTGTGCAGTGTGTGCACGGGCTGTGCAGTGCATGCATGGGCTGTGCAGTGTGTGCACGGGCTGTGCAGTGCGTGCATGGGCTGTGCAGTGTGTGCACGGGCTGTGCAGTGCATGCATGGGTTGTGCAGTGTGTGCACGGGCTGTGCAGTGTGTACATGGGCTGTGCAGTGCGTGCACGGGCTGTGCAGTGTGTGCACATCTTATCAACTCGCTGCGATGGAGCCAGGGAAAGGCACCTTCCTCTCGTCCCCGGCACATCCTGCCGGTGTTTAGCAGGAATGCTGCTCCGGACCGCGTGGAGCCGCTCGGTGCAACCGCGTTTCCATCCTGCCCAGCTCGCTTTTCCTCCTGCTTCCCGCCTGCTGTCGGCCGGTTGCTCTCAGGTTTGCTCGCACGCAGCTGCCGAGCTGATGAGAAGCAATAGGACATCTCTGGCCTTGTCCCAGACCTTCTGGGCCCCTGAGGGGGATCGGAGGGGCCAGGAGTGAGAGCTGCTCAGTTATTATGGTATTGGGGGCCATCTRAGGACCCTGAATAAACAGACAAATCCCCCAGACTGGCCAGTCATCTCCTTGCTTGTCTGTTCAGTTTATAAAGCTCTTTGGGGCTAGATTTGGCATGTACAGTTTTATTTATTATTTTAATATCTTGCTCTTGATACAGCCAGGGATTTATTACCTTAAATCAATGCTTTTGCAATGCCAGTGGGTCAAACTTCATTCTGCATTATGTTTATTTCGGTGGCATCATTGTTATTATCATGATTTGTTCATATTACAGCAGAAATAGATTCAACACCCAGGCCTCATTTCACTGCTGATACATTCCCAGCATAAAGACCTTACCCCCAGGGCTCATGATCTCAACAGACGAGTTGGGAGAGAGGAATTTTCTCCCCTATAAAGACAGGGAAACTGAGACAGGGAGAGATTTGCTTTAGGTTTAGTGGGCACCACTGTGACCTGCTGCTAGCCTGAGGACAGAAACCTGGGAGAGGGCAGGATCATCCTGGAAACCAGAAACTCTTAAAGATCCAGGGTGGATAAGAGTGCTGCTTGGATGGCAAGCCYGTTTCCACGTGCTGCAGGTTCGTCAGCCCTCCTGGAAGGGAGGGTACCAGTGCAGGAAAGCAGGTATATAAAGGGCTGGGAAACCCAGCAGGAGCCTCAGGGTGTGAAGAGKAACCAGAGCCCTGACCATCAGCACCCCAGGGACATGCTCGCCAGGTAGGTGCCGGGTTTCTGCTTCCTCCTGGGAGCTCCGTAGGACACTGGTGGCAGCTCGGTCCTGGAGCTCAGGAGGTTTCTCCCTATGGCTTTCAAAATTTTCTGCAGGGAAAAAGGAGGAAACATGATTCAACCAAAAATTTCTGCTGAGCAAAGTAGAAAACTTTTCCTTGGGAAGGGTTCAAAAATGGCCCTGGAAGGGCCCCGTTTCCCTAATCCCCTTCTCTCTCATGCTCACTCACCCCACATTGTCTAGGCATGGGCAGAGCTGCTGTTACCACCGCACARTCCTTTCTGTTCAGCAGGAGCTTGTCTGATAAGAAGGAAGGAAAATCAGTGCTTAAGGAAGGAAGGCCAACGGTGCGTTCTGCTCTTCCCTGGAATGGGAGCGCTGCTTCCACCCGTTCCCTGCTTGCTCTGAGCCCCTAGCAGACACAGGCAGCCCTGCGTGTCCTCCGCACTTGGGGAGCTGCTTTGAACATGGAGAAAACAGGTCACACCTCCTGTTGACGGGAGCAACGTGGCTTTCGGAAGGCAGAGCTCAGCAGATGAAGGCTCTGTTCCCGTTGTCCTCGCACCAGTAGATGCCCACACCTCCAAACTGGGGCTCTACCCCTGTTTTCTGYTGGCATAAGCAGAGCTGGGGAGCGCTGCACCCAGCCTCCTGCGACCGCAGCACTTTGTTGCGCTGATGCTTAGCTTGGGATGCTCCTGCTTTGCGCTTTCCTTTCGTAGCTGGGAAGCCAAGGTGCTAGCGACGAGGTGCATGTCTGCCTGGAGAGGCAACGAGCTGCTGTTCTCGGGCCTGAAAGACACGTCCTGCTTACAAAATACAGAAGGGACATTCAGAAGAGGCAGCCTCCGACTGGAAATGCGTGGGGGTGTTTCTCTGCAGGAAGAGGGAGAGGACTAATTCACCAAGGGCTAGTCAATAAGAGATGGAGGAGGTGAGCGGGTTTATTTTGCTGTACACGGCAGAATTTTACTGCAGTGCTAGAATAAATGAAACGGCACCGGAGATTGATGCTACCGAGATAATGCTCCATTAGGAGCGCGGGTGCATCCCGAAACGCGCCGAGGAAGGGAGAGCCCGAGGAGGCCGGGCGAGCGCAGCAGCAAACGGGGCACCCTGCCACGTCCCAGGGCAATAAAGGGCTTTGAGCCCACGCRAGGGGCAGCGGGTGGCCCCGGGCAGACCGCAGCAGCACCGCGAGGCCGGGAGGCTCCAGCCGCCTTCGCTCGCTGTCAGACTTCTCTCCATCTGACATTTTGCTGAGGGATCTCACTGGCAAGGGGAGTGCTTATTAACTTCCACTGGCTTTCAGTTCAATACTAGCTGATATTTATAGGAAATCTAATTTAGGGGTCAAATTTGACCTAACAATGTCTCCCTCATAATGTCCAAAGCACAAGCTTTTTTGAAACTAATTAAGGATCAGGCTGCAACCAGGTAGAGTAGTTAAGTTGTGGGACCTGACTTCATTAAATTCATCCAGAGAGAATATTTTAATATTTAAGGAGAGCATTTAATGTTTACATAAGTCCGTTCCTGATGTAAAGCCACTGTTAAATCACTTCACAAGCTAGTTTTTAGAGCCCTTTCTACCAGACTTCTATGGAGCGGGGCTGGCAAGTGCCGTTCTCGGCTCACTCGGACCCCATGAGGGTTATTAAATGATTTGGTCCACTAATGTAGATTTTTGTTTATAAAAACAAAATTTAGCAGAGCAGCCCTGTGAAGGGTTTTGCTCTCCCTGCTCCTGTGTGTGTGGGGCTGTTGGGCCAGGGAGAAAAGCTCTCAGCGAAGTGAATTTTTACAGTTACTGGATGGGTTGGGCTTCGAGTCTCTGGGGTTGTTGCTCAAGAACAAATCTGTTTACAAGAAGTGGTTTGAGAGAATTGACAGTCAAGGCACTTCTATTCTCAGCTCAGGAGCAACTGGAAGAGTAAATATACCTACAGTTAGCTGCTGGCTAAATTAGATGGCAGCCGATCAAAAGCCAACGTGATTTCTCTAATAGCCTTCTTCATTATCAGCCCAGTCTCCCTTTTGCTGTGTTGTTCAGGCTTTCACAATGGTCTCAAAGAAAGCGCTGGCTCCTTTGCTCGTGGTGTACGTGGTGGCTGTGCTGGCTGAGCAGACTGAAAGTTTCCTGCCCTTCTTCACCCAGAGCAACCCATGGAGAATGCAGGTAACCCGTAAGAAAGGCACCGCGCTGGCTGGAGCCCCGGGGAAGGCAGCAAAGGTGCYGCTGCCATCCTCCCTGCCAGGTTTTGCCGGTGCAAGTTGGGCCCTCTTGTTCCCATCAGCTCTCCCTTCTGCCCAAACAGAAGATACTGTAATATTGGCAGTCCCCTGCTCATCCCAAAGCTAAGGGAGAGAAAATCTTCAAGATGTGAGAGTGGAAAAAGAGCTCAAACCCTTTAAATAAGAATTGAAAGCCCTGCATGGGTTATCTGCAGATGCTGCCTCTTGTTTTATCTTTCCTCCACGTCAGTGGCTGTATTTTTTAAATTGAATTTGCAGCCTCCCTTCACCGTTTGGCTGGGTCTTTTTGTTGTAACAAATAATTAACCATCCTCCAGATGGTTGTCACCTCTGGGATGTGCAGAGAGGAGGATGTTTTTTCTTTTGATGTAAAACTAATACTGTCGAAAGGTGCCAGGCAGGCAGCCTCGGAGACTGGCATCTTCTCCTTAAACAGGGGGCTTCCCCTGCGCGATGCAATCCATCAATACCCGTGAGAAATCTTGTTTCCAAAGCCCATCCGCTCACTGCTGGGCAATTGCTTCTTGCGAGGAGCACGGTCGTCCTTGAACCTCCTTGAGAGGAGGTTAAACACAGTCCTCGTGTTGTTTGTACACCACAGCSTCGGTAGCTGCGTGACTGAGAGCCTTCCAGGTGCATGTGGGTGGAAGCAGCTGTGGCTTCCTCAAAGGCTGCCTCTCCTGCCCTGAGCATTTGTTCCAAGTGCAGGGAGAGTCCAGCCAGCAGTAGGGCACYGAGCACGGCCTCCGTGGGGTTGTGCACCCCTTGATGTCCTCTGTTGTTCCCACATCCAGCTTTTCTCTTGGGGCTGGAATAGCTCCATAAGGTCACTATGTTGCTGATAGTGCTGTCCGGCAAAGATCAGGAGTCATCAAGGAGTTTGCCAAAGATTGTTGCCTGCAGCCTGACCTTGCACCCACCATGGCAGCACTTGCAATGCAGCCCCCAAGGCCAAGCTGACCATGGTCCATGGGCTCCTCCAGTGATCTGCAGCTCAGGGGCGCAGGGAATGATGCTGCACYGGCTCCACGCAGCAGTTAGGGATCCCAACACGCTGCACCCAGCTCTGCAGGTCCCTGCCCACAGGACATCACTCCCTGGATCTGACACAGAGCGGGTTTGGTACCATCACGATACTGGTACCGTCTCTCTGCTCTTTCCTGGGGGGTTCCAGCAYGAGGAGAGGAACAAGGGGCAGAAGAAATCCCTGACCTTGATGCAGCATCTGGAAGAGGAAGGCTCCTCCAAGCAGCCCAGAGCAGAAGACGTCAAGACCCTCCAGGTAAGGGAAGCCTTGGAGCTCTAAGGAATCCGCAGGGACGCACGGAGCCAAGTTGCTCCAGAGCTGTCTCGCAGGACGTGGCTACCGATACGCGGCTGATGGTGCCATGTGAGAAGAGAGTGGRTGCTAGTAGGGAGCTCCGAGGCAATGGGAAGGAACAACACCCATTTCCTACCAGCTCTGCCAGGGAACTGAGTGAAGTTGCACCAGAGAAAGGGATAACTTCAGCCCTTAAATTTATCTTGTGTGTTTACAAGATAATTAAGCCTGGTCACCCTTCAGACCCACTTGGCCTCTCTCTTAGCACAGGAGACATGAAAGCAATGTATGGTTTTCCATTGRCCACTCAGTAATCATCAGCCAAATGTAAGTCAGTAATTTGCAGCTGTGCTTCAGGTCAGGTTTTGACTTGTCACCTTTCTGCCCAGCTCTGGCATCAGTTGTCCAGCACCACTCACTCCCCTCACAATGCTCTGCACTGGGAAGACCTTATTTAAAAACCTGAGCGCAAACACCCACAGCCCCAAAGCCTGTATATAGAGCAGAAAATTCTCAATTTTAAGGATTTAAGTGCCAGTCTAAGCTCTCAAAGGCGCACTTACCTGACCAGTCGAGTCTGAAAACAGTGTTTTTCTGGTCTCGAGCTGTCAATGCAGCCACTTCTGCGGCGAGCACAGCCTCTGTGTCCCATCAAGAGGAGCATGTGGGTCCAGCCCAAACTGCAGGAGGGGCCCAGCGGGACAGGCACTGTGATTTAGCTAGACCGGAATTAGGCCAAAACGTAGGTTAATAGGCAGCTGCTCTCACAAACGTGGTACACCAACAATCAATAATAGGATTTAAGCAGCTCTATGCATCAAACGAGATGCATCCCAGGGTCTAACCTGTCGCTACGACCACAAGCCACCCTGTGCCTCCAGCCATGCCCAGAATAACTTCACTTTGGGTACCTCTGAGCTGCATCTGGCCTGAAATTGGTCAGGCTGTTGGCAGGACAGTGTCTTATCCTCAGTCTTTAGCAATGCAGGATATTTTATCAGCAGCAGGAAGGGCGATAGCTCAGAGGGTGAAGGTAGGAGAGGGTGGGGGATTACACGGTTCAGAAATGACTCTCTCGTTTAAGGTCTGTTACCAGCGGGTGCCTTTATCTGTGTTTCTGAGTCAGCCCATACGCGTGAAAAGCGGCACTGTGAACAGCACAAGATTGACACTACAAGGGGCTGCCTCAAAAATGCTGCTATTCCCCACGCTCAGGGTTGTCATCTTTCCTTCAAACCAGTGCAGGACCCCCTAAGAGCTTCAGCAAAGTGGAATCAAAGCGTGGCTGCCCCCAAGCCACCTGCTTCTCTTCCCCTCAGCTTTTCCCAGTGACTTTTTCCGCTTTCCTCCACAGTTAGCTATTCCTGCCAAAGCTGGGATGCGGCTCACCTCGAGGCAGCTGGAAAAATACCAAGATGTCCTGGAGAAACTGCTAGCAGAGATGTTACAGGACACCCCAGACGGTACTGTCAGGAGCTTGAATTCTGCCTGGGGAATTCTGCCTCTCCTTTCTCTCACCAGCTCATCATCGTGGAGATATTTATATTCCTCAGAAGGGCTTTTGTGTCATGTTTGCTCACTTTGCAGAGGCCTTGGATACCCCTGCCCCCTCTCATGCATGCACTTTTCTGGGAAGGTTATACTGTCTTCAGGGGCCCTGCGTGCGCCCTCGAGCTGATACTGAGTTCTAGTAGTTCGAGTAGATACTGAGTTCGAGTAGATACTGAGTTTTCAGCAGCTCTCCTTAGCACTGCTTCCCACTTCCCTCCTCCTCCTCCTGCCACAAAAGACCTCAGGCTTCAGGGTGCAATTTCCAAGAGAGTTCATAATCCAAGCTAGACCTGCAGGGCAGCCCAGCACCGGCCCTCGGGTTGGATCCGATGATGATGTTGGGTGCCGAGCAGTTCTGAACACCTTCCTCCTTAGACTAGGGCTTGAAACTAAGAGAAGCCGCTGCATTTTGAAGTGTCAAGTGCTAACAAATTTGCTCTGGGCTTTGATCAGATTCCATGGGAATTGCAAAAGGAGAAACACAAGAGCAGGATTCTATAGTTACTCCTGCCCAYAGACTTGGGGTTGTGATGGTATGCTTATCACTTATCCCTGGAGCTATGTCTTATCTGGGCTTAAATGTCTCTAATAGGAGGGTCTCTCTCATTCCTGCGGGAGTTGTTACTCCGCTTTGGCTGTGTTAATTTGTCTTATGGATTTTTAGGTGAAGAGTTGAGGAGGAGGAAACAGTATATAAAGCCTAGCAAAGACTGAATGACAAATCTAAGGACACTTGCGCTTTCTTCTTTTCTTTTTAGCTTACTGATATCTGCAGAATCAGAAGAAAAAGCTGTGCAGCTTGCTGAAGTTAAAGGCCTCCACTTATGTAAATGAAATCTGTAAAAGAGATTAACAGCAAAATCTGAGGTGAGATAATAAAATGCGCAGTATAATTAAAGGGAGGATTTGTGTCTTTTTTCTAGCATGCTTCTCAGCCAGATGGCAAGCAGCAAGTGTGGAAAAGGAGAGGCAGGGTTTCCAGTTCTAGAGAATATCGCTTTTCTGAGAAGTGAATGCACATTGCGCTGCTTGAGTAACTAATCTTCATGGACTAATGAGGTTTAGTCCCTGCTTTTGGCAAAGAGCGAAACTGAGACCAAGATTCTCTAGGATCACCCAGGCAAACTGGTGGCACGAAGGCATCAAGAGGGGYGTGGGTGTTGGACCAGGCTCTCCCCCTTGGCTCCCTCCCCTTCCCGCACTGCTGGGAGAACCCACTGTCCTCATCTGCACTTCCTAGCTGTATTTTTAACCCCGTCTTGCTCACACATACTATATCAATCTAAATAACGCCACAGGGGATAGCTATGATGTGAACAGGGTGTGAAACAACAGAGGTCCAGCCTTATTACTGTCCCTCGATGTGACATCGTAATCCCACTTGAACATATTGCTCTCCATCTAAACCTTAGGCTTACTTTAGAACTGATCTTCTCTATTGGCAGCAGGAAATCTAACATATGTAAAGCAAGGGCCCCGAGACCAAGGGTRTGTATGTGAGTGTAGCCGATTCCAATCCAATTCTATCCCCCTCACCTCAACATAAATCTGTTCTCRCTGTGGCTCACTTAAATAGCTGTGTTGGTGCTAGAACAGCACATATGGGCTCCTAGCTCCTCTGCTCAAAGCCATCCCGCAGGAGCAAAGCAAGCTGCCAATGTATAATGCAACATCCAGCACGGAGGGGGTTCCAGCTTCAACATACGATTCAAAGGCCTGTCCCTCCTGCACGGCCGGGTCGGCTCCATGTAACTGCAAGKTTGCAGGGATTAGTGCCAAGGCAGTTTGGGCTATGAATTCACTAGGGTGAGCAGGGGGAAGACAGAAAATAGCACATGCCATTAGRCTGAAAATGAAGGTTTGCAGGGCTCGAAGCTCAGCCAGTGCAAAGCAGGCTCCAGCGGAGGCGTGATGAGTGATACCCACAGGAGATGAGGCTAGGAAATCACGGGAGTGGTGCCCCATTTATGATACCGTCCAGCAAGATCAGAGCCCCGGCKGATTGCAGCAAAGAGGAGCTCTTGGCTCATTAATTCTGACAGATCCAAACCCTCATCCTGGATTTCCTGCCACAGGAAAACAAGGACAGTTTCTCCTTGAAGGGCAAACTCCTAAAAACCCTCTACCCCACGTCAGAGCTTTCCCTCCGTTGCCCTCTTTCGCCCCGCTCTGTCGCTGAAGGGATTTCCCCAGCTGACAGGACCCCTGTGGCGGCTGGGAACGAACATTGCCCGGTGACAGTAAATAAGAAAGTGAATATGAGCATCTGGAATTTCCTTCCTGGATCAGTTCCCACCGGGCTGATGGTCAGGCTACTGCTGTGGAGAGCTCCACAGAGGAGATCCATAAATGTGACTTTGCTGGGTGGTCTTCCCTCTGCTAGTACCTTTAGAGCAGGGCGAACTGCTATTTCTGGACCAGAGCAAAGGTCTGATTTTACCCTGGCCCTCAGACGTGTCAGTGGCTCTTTCCAGTTGACCCAGCTATAAATGAGGTCATATGAACCTGTAGCCAGAGCTGTGCTGTCCAAACGGGCCGCTAAACCATTGGCTTTTGGAAGCAAATTCCTTCTAAACTCAGTGGGCCGGAGCGACGGGAATGAAGACAGATACTGATCTCAGTCATCCTCCCTCTGCAGGGCTTTGCGGGCAGATGAACGAGGGAACCGCAGGGYGAAACAGGCAGAGAAATGAGCAGGAAGCAAGAAAAGAACGAATGAGAGTGTAACTTTGCTCAGCAGCTCACGTAACGAGAAGCGAGGCAGGCTGAGGACACGGCATGCGATCGGCAGGACGCGGAGGCTCCTGGGTCACACCTGTGCTGCGGCTCAGAGTGACAGGCTCTTGAATTGGCACCCTCAGCGCCCAAGGAAGAGTCGACACTTTCCCTGGTGACATATGCAGGTCTGCCATCCCAACGCCATGGGATAAAAGGCGGGGGAGGGCCGCGCTTGCGATTTTTCCGGCATCCTCTGGGTCACGGGGGTGACGGCTCATTCTCTGCTCTGTTTTGGGGGGCTGCTTTCCTCTCCTGGGGCCTTGTGAAGACAGTGGAGATCTAGTCCAGCCCTCTGCTTACACCAGGCTGCTCCGCGCTCCRGGAGGAGCCGCAGAAGGCACCGCACTCCTCCTCTTCCCATGCTGCCACTGAGTCACTGCCAGCAAGTCCAAGGCAGCTGCTAGGAAGGCAGGAAAAGTGGAGGCTGTCCCCTCCTTGCTGTCCCATCTTCCCGCTTCCAGCTTAGGATATTTGCAGCCAAGATGTTGCAGAGCTGCCCAGCGCCCTGGGAAGCGGCTTTCCACAAGGAGCCATCTCTGAACATCACAGCCCGTGTGCATCAGCAGAGCATTCCCAGTCCTGCGCTCGCCCTCGGCAGCCTGCCCCACCGCCCAGAGCCGCGTGGACAACCGAGGGGCTGCACAGAGCAGTGTCTAGAGCACCCCAGAAACACCGGCGTTGGGCTCAGCGCCAGCACTGTGGGCAGCGAAACAGGAAAAATCAAGTGCTGGTCCATAGGGCTCTGTCACCTCTGAAACAGAGGGCTCTGATCATCTCTGTGATGTCTAGGTAGCTCCATGAATGGTAGGGATGTTCCCGGAGGGTTGTCTTGCGAGGAACAAAGGGAGAGGGGGAGCTGGTTTCTCTCTACAAAGAAGGGTCATCTGTTCCTGTGGAAGGTCAGCACCACCAGCCTCCATTCTGCAAATCTTCTGCAATCAAAGCTTTTCCCCAGCCCTCTAGTTCTCCACCACCACTGCCAGGTTCTCCTTTCCATTTCAGAAGGTCATCTAACAGCAATGCTGGGTCAAGCTCTATGCTGGTATAACTTCCCTGGTGTCCAGAAATGCAAGAAGCTGCAGGGTTCTCTGTTTGTATTGTTTCGTTTTGTTTTTCCTCCAAACCAAGAGGGAGTCACTTAATTCAGGAGCTTATATCAGCTCAGGCTTGGATGCCAGCATGCATCTGCACGTCTAGGCAGAGTTCCTCCAAACTGTCTCAAAGCTGGGAGCTTACAGCAACTGTGTACTCAGAGCATATTCTAATTCTSTATTTACATTAGACACCACTCCAAATTATTAGCTGTCAGTCGCAGTTTCCAGTTAGTGAGCAGGGGAGGCTCAACTTAGCACGCTCGCGCTTCCCATCGGAACCAAGCATGCTCTTTTAATAGGCTCCCTGGCCTCTGCTAAGTGTATATTTGTTGTTGCTAACCAGATTAACAAATCTCAGTGTATTTTGTTGTTGCTTTCTTGCATAAATCAGGAAGAGCAAGGAGAGTTTTGTCTGATGTCCTGAATTAGAAGAAGGGCACGACAGCAAAGCGAGCGTGAAAGGAGGGCCTGACTCGCTTTGTATTTAATGCATCCACTAAAATCAAAGAGGAGCTCGTTGATGAGGCCGTACAAGAGGCAGCGTCTAATCGGATGACACGGCTCCGCGGAGGCTCCCGAGCTCTGCCCCTGCAGCTGCACCCAGTGGAAGCCAGACGAATTTCTCACCCTTATGAGCTCTGCTCTCATCTTATAAGGGCGCCWGGGTGGCAGAGCCTGGGGACAAGCCTTGGGGTGTCCATGAGAGCAGTTCACGGAGCTGTTCCCAGCTCCCACGCGCGGCACGTCTTGCTCCGTGGGARCTTGGGGAGAGGCTGTGCAGTCCCTATGGCTCTGGTATCGCGCGTCTCTCGTAAGAACCAAGCTGCCGAGACGCTCTGTGCGCATTCGTCACAACCTTTTCATTATCCTTAATTAAATTCCAATATTCCGCCACAGCATTTCAGCCACTTTCATTACTTTCTTTATGGGCGGAAGCAGGGAAAAGAAAGCAATTACCGTACATCACAGCCTTGCCAAAATAAATTTTCAAGCCGACACTTGATTTTTTGGTTTTTCAAACTGCAGATATGGAAGGAACCTCCTTCCCCAGCAAATGTCCCCAGGACCCAGATCCCGATCCCGCCGGAAGCGGTGGCAACGCTCCAGCTCCTTCGCCTGGCGCCAGCTACAGCTGTAGCTTGGCAGAGAAGGAGGTAGAAGGAAAGTGTGCATCGCAAGGCGGCAGGTGGCTGGGAAAGACACTCTTTTCTCCTCACACATGTCCCTATATGTGTCAAAATGGGCACAGACTGGTGTAAGTGAGGGCCACCAGCGSTACCCTCCTTGCTTGCTCCAGGCCCTTGCACAAGCAGGGCTGCTCCAAGGCAAGGAGGGGGCAGAACTAGCTACTCCCAGAGGTGGAGGTTGCTTTTGCCGCCTCCATTTCTCCCTTATCCTTCATCCTGGCCCCCCTGCAGCTGCCTTCAGGTACTATTCCCTTTCGGGGAGTGGGAGAAGGGGGAGGACTGACCTCCCCAACATGGCGGAACCAGCGAGCCCGGCCTCACGAAATATAGAGAGGCCTTTTCTCGACCTTCCCAACATGGCGCCAACTCCCGCCCCCGCCGGCCCAACCAACATAAGCCCCGCGCTCTCCCTTCCCAACATGGCTGCCCTAGAGGGGCCGCGAGCCCTTCCCAAGATGGCGGCCGCGCTTCCCCGCTCGCGGGGCGCTTCCGGCCGGGCCCTGTCGCGCGGGCCGCGGCCATGGCGGAGCTGACGGACGCGGAGCTGCGGCGGGAGCTGCTGGCGCTCGGCTACCGCGCGGGGCCCATCACGGACACCACGCGCAAGGTCTACGCCAAGAAGCTCAACTCCCTGCGCGCCGAGGCGGCGGCAGCCAAGCGCAGCGGCCGCGGTGCCCCGAGCAGCCCGGGCCGCTCCGCCGGCAGGCCGCAGCAGGCCTCGCCGCGGCCCGCCTTCCGCGGCGACAGCGACAACGACGACGAGGAGGAGGAGGAGGATGAAGGCGGCTCCCCGGCAGGGCGGCCGGCTGCGTCCCGCTGGGGGGCGGCCGGCGGCGCGCTGGGCTCGCCGTCCCGCCGGGGCCCGGCTGCGGCACTCGACGCCTTCGCGGGCCCCTCGCCGCGCTGGGGCTCGGAGCGGGGCGGCGGCCTCGGCGGGGCCCCCGCGGACGGGTTCAGGGCGCCGAGCGCCACGTCCCACTGGGACGCGTCCGTGGAGAGGAGCGGCGGCCTCGGCGTGGGCTCCCGGCCGGCGCTGGACGCCCTGGGGGACTCCCCGCCGCGCTGGGGCCTGTCGGCAGAGAGGAGCGAGGGGCTGAGCGCGCGGCCGCCGCTCGACGGCTCCCCGTCGCGCTGGGACACGTCCGTGGAGCGGGGCGGCGGGCTGGGCCTCRGGGCCGGCCTGGGGTCCCCCTCGGATGGGCTCGGCGCGCTGAGCTCCCCCTCGCCCTGGGGCTCGTCCCCGGGCAGGAGCAGGGAGCTGGGCGGCAGGGCTGCCTCTGCGGAGGGCAGCGCCGCGCTSCTCTCCAGGAGCCCCTGGGCAGGCGGCGCCGGCAGCCTCGGCTCCCGCGCCTCCTGGGAGGCCCCGGAGGAAAGGAGGGGATTTTCCTCCGGCAGCTCATGGTGGCGGGAAAGCGACGTGGCGCCCGGCTCCAACTGGGCCAGCTCAGCCACGCTCGGGGGGTTCGGCCACCAGCCCCGATACGGGAGAGGGGAAGGAGACCTGGCCTCCAGCGAGCGCAAGGAGGCYGAAAGGGAGCTGAACCCCGGCGCCCGGGGAGCGGGCTTGATGCGTCGGTTCCCGTGGAGGACAGCGGGCGATGCGGGCACGGCCTCGGCTTCCCGCTGGGGAGCGGCGGCACAGGGAGTCACGGCGCGGCCTCCGCTGTGGCGCTCGGCGCCCAGGCCGCGCCTCGAAGGAAAGGGCAGAGGCCTCGAGTTCTACCTCTCGCAGTTCCTCTGCCTGGCCAGCTTCGTGCTGCTCATGATCTTCCTGGGCATCCTCTTGGTGAAGATGATTGGATCGGGCTGGCTTGACAGGACGGAGGAGAGCTGTACGTGTGCCGCGTTAATTCTGCTTTTAAGCTGTGTGCTCACCTTCCTTGTACCGCTCTTGCCTTTCTCTCTTCCATCACCATCAGATTTATTCTTTTTTGTTGCTGTAACTTGACATCTCTGTTGCTGTCCCCGTTTCCCCCTCMCCTTACAACAAGGGAAACCTTGTTACGTGTGGAAAGTAAGTCAGGTGTGTTCCTTTTCTAATGAATTTGGCCTCCACTTCTTCAAACCCAGGGGTTTTATGGAGAGTGAAACACCCACTAGGCTAAGGATGTGTTTTATGATTGCCTATTGTGTAACCTAATGCCCGTGTAATTGCCCGCTATGTTTCGGGCCAGCTCTGCAAGCACTGTGATGGACCTTGTAGGTACCCAAGTAGGGTTCAAAAGGAAATGAAAAGCTTTCCCATCGCCCTGTGTTTAACAGAGCTTCCCAGCCGAGCAAACAGAAATACCCTCGCTTTGATTTTGGACTCAAAGCAGAGGTTTGGGGATGGTTTGGAAGGTGTGAGTCCTGTTAAACTCACTACCTAGTGTTGTGCTTGTGCATTTGCACAGTCTAAGTAGGATGTTTTTTGTTTTCTCAAAGTCAAAACAAAACTGGCCAGTATCTCTGATGTGAATTTCTGGTGCACCTGTTAAAACGTGGTAGCTATATATAAGCCAGTGTTATTTTGAAGCAAGAARTCTTGCAGTCTAGCTGTAAATTTTTAAATTTTCAGGTAATTAAGATTAGTAGAAAGTGCTGTATCATAGACCTGTGGGTGGTATACATATATCTAGTGGTTGGGGGGAGGAATCACTACTAAATGCAAGGCAATAAAYTGCCAAACTAACAGCTCTTTTGGCTGAAATAGATCCTCTGCTTTTGCCTCGAGTGGATTTAAATCTCCTTTATCACAGTGATAAATCAAGTGACCGTGGCCTGCAAAAATGACACTGCTAGGCTGTCAAAGATCCCTGCAAACTTCCAGTGTGCCGGAGGAGATAGTGCAGGAGCACAAGACRTGTATAGAAACAGGAGCTGTGGAAGCATTCACACCCCAGTTTTTACTTGGGTTCCTCATTTGCACCCTGATACAGAGCACATTAGATGTGTKTTGTTTTCAGTGCTGCTGTCAAAGGAGTGCTCGGAATGCCCGATTTGCATAGCAAGGTGCTGTGCAGGGAGATTAATAGCACGTGGCTCCAAAGTAGACCCTTTCTTAAGCGCATAATTACTTTCTTGATCAAAGCCCTTGTTTTGCAGCCAACTAACTCTTCCTTCTCCTTCTTTCTCATAGTTAATCTCCTGCCTGTGGATTGTGACGAAAGGACAGATGAGGTAAGCGTACATTTATTTGTCTTAAAATAACGTGGATAGGGAAATCTCAGAAGAGTAATTATGCTAGGTGGCTTCCGCTGATATCAGCATCACTGTAAAATTATTAGCTCTATCATCTTTTTATTTTTAAGAAAAGGTTCTGATTTGCTGAATTAGAATTAATAAACCAGATTAAATAGGACTGTGTTTGAGGCTCTGAAAAATCCATTTCTGTAATAGGTGTAGCATAACTGATACCGCTTTGCAGAAGAGACTGTACCTGCATTCAGGCTTAACAGCCCACGATTTAATACAGCTAATTCCTTGAACTCCATTATAATGTTGTACAGTCCTGATTTTTTTTTTCTAATTCATTATTAGGGAAACTTTGGATGCAGAGTTCTGGGGTTCTTTTTTGTGATTTTTCTGAAGTCAGCTCGCAGCCTGTCTGAGGGGACCTGCTCCTGCAGCTGCTGGCAGTGCAGTCCTGGCTGCTGTGGCATGTGGGAGTTGGTGGCACTTCTGAAGGATGTGCTAGCTAGCTCTTGACTCGGAAACTGCAGATCTTTGCAGCAAAAGCATTTCATTTGGACTAGTGAAGTGATGCAGAACTGAGTAAAACCCTCCTGCTACTTTCTTTTCMTATTTTTGGCTAGTCTGAGCAGTGTTGCTGCTGGTCTATTGATGTTTGTTACCTGTTTCTGTCTTTCAGTTCTGTCAAGCTCAACAGAAGGAGATTATAATGAACATGCTGCACGAGTTGTATAACTACTTGTCAATACAAGCTGGTGAGTTCCAATTGTCATTATAAAGCACTTAAAAGCATTCAGCAAACTGCCTGTCCCAGCTGTCTGGACATTTATAACCTTATTTTGAAGAGAGGAGTTTGTGGAACAGTGAGTTCCACTTGAAGAGCTCTGGAAAAGTCAGGTAATAGGAAAATAAAATAATAATAATAAAAAAAAAAAAAAGATGAGTTTATTTTTAATCTGAATAGTGCTTGGCTAATGCACTGATATCACTGTGTTCTCCTGGAGTGGTCCTTATTTGCTCTTCATATATTGGGAATTTGAGGTACAAATATTTAGCTTTATGGTCCTTTTCTACCTGCATCTTGAAATGGTCTTCAAGACAACTTGGAGTCAGTAAGTGTTAACTGCTGTACTCCTACAAATGGAGTTGGAATGACTTCAGAAATTGCCATCTCTCTGCTAAAATATGGTAACTGCTCATAGGAGTGCCTCTCTTTGTTGCTAGCTATAACAGGCTTGTTTAGCTCAGGAGCTAGCTGAACTCGGTACTTCTGCCCTTTTCTACTACATATATGGAAATCCAATCCATAACTAGTATTTCGTGATGGAATGGACTGTATTTTTATTTTTCAATAAGCTACACAGTAATGTTAATCATTAAAAATGCTTATGTTCCATATTCTAGAAGATTTCAGATATTAAGAAGGCTGTGTCTTTTAGGCACCGGAATTTTACTGAATTTCTAAACCTTTTCAAATCAGACTTCAGCACCTGTGAAATTGCCATCAGTTTTACGTAGTCTCCTAACACATTTGTTTAGTCATCTTGGTGAAACAAGATTTAGAAGCCTGAGTTTCTGCCTGGTATCTGCGTGCCTGGATAGAATATAGGGCTGGGAAGGAGGCTCCGTTGTAGCATTTTTTGAATGCTGATCCTTAACTCCAGCATTACTGTCTTTGATGCCTGATGGAAGAGTTACCTCTGCAGGATGTTAAGTCAGAGAGGTAGTTATACCCTTGGTTAGGGGAAGAAATATTTCCTCTCCCACTCCCCCAGATCTTGCGTTGAGTGGCTCATGCACTGAAGCGTGAGGTTTGATTGCCTTTATCCAACTCATATGCAGTGGTTGAACGTTTTATTAATAGTCATAAGATTATCTGCCTATAATATAAATCTTGCCTTGTAGTTGTTTTGCCCAGAGCTGGAGCTGATTTTAAAGGATGGCATTTCCAGACAGTTAAGTGTATTTCTGAACTGTTTGAGGGCTATTTTCTAAAACATTTTTTATCTCTTTGACTTTCTTACCAGGTAATTTTGAGTGTGGAAATCCCGAGAATCTAAAAAGCAAATGCATTTGGGTTAGTGAAGCAAAGGATCACGTGATGGTGAGTAGGCTTTGAACATCTATTGTTATAACGTAGTGCTTGGTCTCTTATAATGCAATAAATAATAGATACTGAAGCAATTCACCATCTGTTTTACTTCCTCATCCTATTTTGATTTTTTTTCCCCCCATATCTCTTGCTTTCCCTTTGGGCAGTTCTGTTCTCAGCAGTTCTTTTGAAAATAATCTTCTCCTACATCTGATTCAGCCCCTATAAATCTAACTTAATGGTTTGTTGTTTCACTGTAGTCATCAGTCTTCTGAAACCAGAAATTTCCCCGGATTGAGGGCTGGGCAGAAAAAAGAGTTTTCTATACTTCAAAGTGTCAGAAGACAGACTGCTTTGATCTAACATTCCATTTCTTTCATGGTAAACTGTCAGTAAGATTATGTTGTATTTAGTGGTTAGTCTTAGCAATCCAGGGACAGTGTTATTTTACAGCGTGCTTCATGCATCATCCACCRTAGTCATAAGATTTTAGTCCAGACCGACCTCCAGATTTAGTTTCTTCTTCTTCCACTTTGCAGGATTATGATAAGAGTTAACCTAGGGACTGACTACATAAAATGAATTCTCCCACTAACGTAACGAAATAATGTTATTGCTGTATTKTAAATGAATGGAGAATTAATCCTATGGATTTTCCCATACAGAATGTAACTGCTAGTTCACATAAGAAGTTTGAGGCTGCCCTGGAATGGATACTGAAGAGTAGCAAGGATTTAGGAATCAGGTAAGTGGGAGCCCGTTGTGCCAGTTGTGCTCGTCTGTGTTGGTTGGGGTGGTGTAATTTGTCATCCTGTGTGGGCTCAAAAAGCTACAATACCTCCCTTAATAGATTCCCCAAAATAATCTGGGGTCAGTTTTGGCRGTACTGGCTGGGCAAACTTTCAAATAGGAAATAAGGTCCTGCAGCAAAAATTGGCAGTTGAGGGCATTCCTTCTGCATCTGTCCCAGCCTTTGCCCTAGGGGGGACGCCGTGTTCACCAAAGCACTGTCATTCAGATGAAGCATAAATCTGAAGTCCTGGCTGCTTGTGGCTGTCAACCATTATGTCATGTTTACTGCAAGGTTTAGCAATGCTGGTCCTGGTGTCATGCCCATGATCTTGTGACTGCAATCTGTGTTTTAAACTTTCCCACCTACTCAAAACACTTCTCCCTAGGTAGCTTTTCTACTGAGGTTCTTGGCCAAAGAACCTAACTCTGCACTGTACTGAACCATGGTCTAAGGAGTTGGATTTAATAGATATTGTTCTGGGATCCTTTGGGACCAATCCCTGGAAGGAATAGAGGGGAACAGTTGTTGAACTATATCTTTTCTGTACTGTCAGTTGTTCTTCTGACAGAAAATGGAGTACATAAAYGAATGGAAGGACTCCCCACTGGTTGTGTAGGCTGTTGGGCAGTCACARGAAGGGCTTTTCTCTAGGGTTTCTTGGCCACTAGTCAGCTCAGCACATGAGAAAAGGCAGAAATAATAGATTCTTCAAGTGAATAGTATAACATTGAGGTCATTACTTAATGAAAGGCTTATCCAGAGTCTGCAGACTCTGGATATCTCCTTTTAGGAAGTGTGTGCTGCCTCCACTCTCTGTTAACAAAATCAAACATTTGTTTGCATTCTAACGTTGCTAATTGTGTCTCTGATTAAATGACTTGTAACAACAGTAACACTAGGCTTTGTGGGCGTTGCTTGCAATAATTCCTAGTGCTTTATTTTCCCTTAATTTCTGTAGCAGTTGCTGTGATTCAGTGGTCAGAGTGTCTACTACTTTGGCTCCTGGTATGTGGTGAATTCCCAGGACAGGACGCCGTTTCCTTGGTGGCAAGCTTGRATTTGTGGGTGGGTTGAGATTCAGAGTTTTCAAATGCATATTTTTCTACTGGAGCACTGTTCAAGTCAAGAGGCGTGTGACAATACATAATGCCTTCTTTATTTTCATAATTAGCAATTCTACCAGCTTTCCACCAAATGGATCCACCTCCAGGACGCTTGTGTGTCGTGCAGAACGGGTGTTGAGCGTGCTTAAAAACCTGCAGGTGGCATTTTAGCGAACAGCCCGTGAGATGATTTTCCTAGGTGCTAGTCGGAGAGGCAGAGCTGAAATGAGCTCCGCACTGGGTGATTCTGTTGCACATTTTAAACCTTTTCCTGGAATCTGGATTGTAAATAAAACAAGGAGGTGGGAAACAATTGGGTGTCTCTTTGTAGACTGTAGAATCCAGTAACCAAATACAAGCTGCCAGCAGTTTRATCTCGTACTAGCAAACTGAAACAGCGTCTTTGTCTAATAATCTCTTCATTGCAATCCAGAACGAATTAGTAATTTTAAAAAAATCCCTTTTAGTCCAATTCCTCAGCATCCGCTGGGGCTCAGTTGAGTTATAGATGCCTCYTGGCTTAGGGTATCTAGGAAGGAAGGCAGCTCCGTGTGCATGTGTGTGTGAAGCGGCGCGCTAGCAGCAGGCGGGTGGCGCGGCCGATGGGTGCGAGCGATGCTGCAGGAGGAGGTGCCATCAATTGTGCCCCGAGTGCTTGCCAAGGGTGTGCCTGCTTTCTGCTGCAGAGGCAGCTCACGGGTTTTCCCTTCTCTTGCTAAACTGTTTGTGCTCATCCATACTGAGGAAAACAGTGCAACCTCCACGGACATGTGCAGTCTCCCTCAACTGCTCTCTGCAGTTGCTGATGAGTGACTCAGTAAACATTTCCATTTCTGTATGCTGGGAGGTGGGAATCCAATTTAAAGTTTAATCTTCTGCACACTGAGAGGTGCTGCCAGAGCATCTGCAGAGGGAGACTTCAGTTTACCAGTGGGAGTTCCAGCCYTGCTGCCTTTTCTAAAGCCATATCCATTCCTAGCTAAGCAGTTGGTTCCGAAATATTCAGGAAAGAGGTGCTGCAAGGATGTGGTGTATTTGCTATGCAGTATACTGAAAAAGTTACTACCTCTGCAGTCTGTTTGTTTTCCCTCTCTTGATGAAAGTCTGCAGTTGAAGTGTCTGTGTCTTTTAGTAAAGAATTTCTGCCTCTTCCCATTAGGCTGAAAGGCAGAGACCCTTCTGAACCCATCAGCTCGGTGAAGGACGTGCTCTGTCTGGAATCAGCCCACCCTCAGATGGGGCTTGGCTGCCGATTCCGGCGTGCGATGATCACTGCCATCATGAATCTTTTCCTRTTTTTCTGGGGTAAGTCTTTACTAACCAGCCTCTGCCCTCTCCAGTACAGATGAACATGCGCGCACACACACACACATTCTCCCAACCATATGAAATTATTAGTAGAGGTGAAATAAATGCTGATGAGTTAATTTCTAATTAACCTTTGCTCCGATAGCAGAGAAAGACCCGTAGACCTGCTCTTGTGCTGTGAGTGCTTAACACTTATTTTAAATCAGCAAGTTGATTGGCCTTCTGAGTATTCCTCAAGCACCCRTTTCTGTGGTCTGCAAAATGAGTATTTTAGCCTGCCTAGAAGATTGGGTTTCTCTTTCTTTTCTTGGACTAAGCYACTAAGTCTTCTGGCCTCTTTGATAATGACCTGTAGCATTTCAGTGTTATGGGCTGTGCCGTAAAAGTCTGTCATGCCCCAGTTGAGACACAGGCCTTACTGAGATAGGTGATAACGAGAGATGAGTGTTGCCTGGAAGAGTTTATAATCCGGCCAGGCGAGGTGGGAGGGAAAGGAGATAGTTGTGTTTACTACAGAGGCCGAGATATTAATGTTAGCTGCTGTTGTAATTGGGACCTTTGTCAAGGCTGAATTCTGGGCTGGCGCCCTGGACTTTATTTCCTTATGAAGCACCTATTTGCAGAGCAGCAGAGCTTGACAGTTCTCTTAAGTGACTGTGGTGGGGGAGGCCTCTGGCAAAGAGATGGCTCTAGGATTTAGAGAATTAGAGCCCTGTGGTTGTCCTGAGGTTTCTGGTGAGGGGAAGAACAGCTCATCATGAGGCTCTTTGACCAGTTCTTCCCACACGCACACATGCTGTTCTGCTGCAGACACTGTCAGTGCTGAGGCTCTTGTGGGGAGCAGCCACCACAATGAGTCTCAAGTGAATTGTTTGGATTCAGTTCCAAGCGGGCCCTGGGTGTCAGGGAGTGGAAGCTGCTTCAGAAAGGGGGCAATGTCAGACACAAAACAGGTAGCAGCCATCAAGAGAATATATGGCAGTATTTGACATTAGGTTTTATTCTTCCTTTAGGACTGCTAACTCTTTGGGGGATCCTGATCTTCTTTAAGTATCGCTGGCGGAAGATGGCAGAAGAGGAACAAGCCATGTATGAGATGGTGAAGAAGATCATAGGTAGCCTGCAGTAACCCTAAGCCAAGTAACGTGTTCTCCTGTGTGCACTGCTGAGCTGTCTCACTATCCTTGTGCCCCCACAGCTGTTGTCCAGGACCACTATAAGGAATGGGAGCGGAATTTGGAGCGTTACCCCTACGTGGGCATCCTGCACGTCCGGGACAGCCTCATCCCTCCGCAGAGCAGGTGAGCTGAATTTTGATTTTTGAGGAGGGCTGTCAGCATGATGCYGCTCAGCTCAGAACCGCAGTTGGTGAGCGACAGAGCATGTGCAGGCCACTGCTGGAAGCTGGAGTGGAAGAAGAATCTGTCTGGCCTTTCCGTTTATAAAGGATTTTGACATAACTCGGGCTGTGTCTCAACCTGCTGCAGATTAATGTGACAGTCGTGGCGCTGATACGTTGYGCAGGTGTATTGTCATTGTTCTATCACACAGTAATTGCATTTTGCTTCGCCTGGGCATGGAGTACCTTACTTTGTCTCCATCTGATCTGAGCTGAATGCTGTCCTCTTTCTCAGCTGTCTTACCTTGTTCTCCAGGCAGCTGCTGTGCTTTTCAGAATGAAACTTTCCATGAGTGGAATAAGGTATCGTGAGGCTCTTCTGAAGTGGCTATGTGTTGCTTGCCTGGAAAATTACCAGTTTGAGTTGGGCAGCTTTGAAAAGGAGATTCAGCGAGATGGCTCTTGTGCTTTTTCTGGAAGGAAGTGTGGTCAAAATAGTTGCTCCCCAGCAACTATTGATGGAGCTGGAGGCAGGAGCCTCGTGCTTGGTTATTCTGTCATCTGCTTCATCTTTGCGGACTAATTTCTTGCATTTGGAGCAATTTGCAGTTCGCGACCTGGGTGTCCTCCCAACATGAATCAGATTTGAAATTGAGGTCAGTCGCCAATCTCTTGTCCTGCCAGAGGGTCTCACCTTTGCCACCAGCAGACCTTGTGTTTTCATGTCCTGGCCTGAAATAAGCTCCAAGCCAGAATTTTGCTTATCCGTTGTTTGCATAGGGAGCAGGAAGAGGAGAGCARTAGCTTGGTCAGCATCCACAATTGCCGTAAGATGGAAGGTGCAATGAGAACATGATTGTATTTCTTTTGTTGTTGTTTCTTCTAGGAAAAAAATGAAGCGGGTCTGGGACAGAGCTGTGGACTTTCTGGCTTCGAATGAGTCGAGGATTCAGACAGAGTCACACAGAGTAGCGGGAGAGGATATGCTGGTGTGGAGGTGGACTCAACCTTCTTACCTCTCAGACTCAGAACACTAAAGAGGAGGCTGAGCTGCTGATGTGGACCTTTGCAGAAGGACACCTTTCTGGTGGTGGGAAAGAGCAGGTCCTCATCTCCTTGAGTTGAGGATTGTTCACATCTTTGCTCTTCTCTCAGAATCTTCACATACACACTAAAAAATAAGGGCAATAATCTTGTCTGGTAAGGAAGAATGGGCTTGAGTGGATGGGAAGCTTGAATTGCACCAAAGTCAGCCTTCCAGCAGGTATCTGGCTTCCCCAGGCAAGCAAAACAACTTTCTATAAAGCAAAAAAATGCATACCTAATAGCGAGGGCCAAGGGGCCCCTCTGGCAAGGGTTGTCTTTTAAAATATGACCTCAGTTCTGCAAAGGCCAACTGGTGGTGAAGTCCATCAGGGAATGTTTTWAAATAAAAGACTGACATTTCCCATGGAAGCATCTGGGTGGCAGTTACGATGCATTTTATCAGTACAGAGACGTGCCAAAAGCACTTAATGGGTTCCCAACAAGGAAAATGTTTGTCTGCTTCCTCCTTTAAAGATGAAGAGAGGAAAAAATTGGGGGAAGGTGGTCCTAGAGGAAGGGCAGTCTGATGTGCCTTGAGTGGTTGGGGCTGGGCTGGGTGGCAGGGAGGAACCGTTGCGACCCTGGTTACACTTTTAAGTCTGTAATCTCTGCGCTTTGCTATGGGGAGGGAGGGGAATTGGGGTGAAAAGTGACAGATACAGGAAGATACGGAAAGCTTTTTCTTATGGCTGCAGCCAAAGGGACTGCTTCATGAGTTATTCACGAGCAGCTTTGGGCAGGCTGTTAGGGTTGAATGTACGTGTTTATCCTGGGCAGCTGCAATGTGAGTGCTGTGTGAGCAGAGATGCACTGTGCATGGAGCGTCCGTACAGGGCTTCTTTGCCAGGTTAATTTTCCTGCAGCCTCTCGACGGGCCCAGGGAGCGGTGATCAATCCTCTGTTCCTGCTGCAGGCACTGTATTTTGTGTCTATAACCATTTGGTTACTTAAGTTAGTTTTTTATGTCCAGCAAAGGAGTGTTTGTTTCAAAGAAAATAGCACCATTGTGTGGCAGCTTCGGCTGGGCAGAGCTGCTGTTAAAGTGCTGCTCCCAGCGCCACAGAACTGCTGCCCGGCTCGTCCCTGAGGCAGCAGGGACCAAACTCATTCCAGCATGAGCTAGKGAAGGCTGCCGAGAGGAGGCAGCAGCTCGTGTGAACCCAGGTAACCAGYGGGTGTTACTCTCCTTGGCGTCCCGGGAGGGATGTACACGACTGCACCGCTCTCTGCTGCCAGGAGCGCGTTCCCCCGGGCAGCTCGTGACGGGCCGCACTCCGCGTGGGTTTTTCCTGCTCACATCCCCACCGTGAAGTSTGTGCTTGTCCCCATTGCTGCCTCCCCGTCACCCCTGGTGCTGCTGGCTCCTGTCTCTGAGCAGAGGTCGCGTGCGTGCAGGAGGGAGATACCCTGCGTGCAGCTCATCTTTAGCCCCACGTGTTCTTTTTGGTTGCAAAAGTAGGGTGTTTGGACAAAAAAGGAAACTCGGCAGCTGCCTTTGAGACAATAACCAGCTCCTTCCACTGTTTTTAAAATAGGGGATAAAATGAAGGCAGCTTTGATTCTTCCAGAATGTTGTAACGAGATCTTCAGTGCTGTTGTAGAACGTCTTGCAAACACCAGTGCCTACAGTTCTAGGCCTTTTTAAAACACTCGTGGGGTTTGGGTTGACTTTTTTTTTTAAACTGTCCAGGTCTAGGGTGCAAAGTGAGGCGTTGCGATCATTTTGTATTAAACTTGTTTTTGTAGAATAAAGCTCACTGGCTTGGTGCTATTTATTATATGCTCAGTTTAGCTCTGTATATCAATCTATAAAATAAATTTATTACAAATGATTGTCCCCTTTATTTGTATTGAGAAGGCACAGGTTGTTCTCAGTGCTTTGCTCATGGAGTTCAAACAGGTCCTTCTCCRGAGAGCTCGGCTTCCAGGAATAAGAGCACAGGGATTACCCAAGAACTTGGATCCATGCGACACTCGCTGATCAGCTGTCTCAAGTGTTCAGTTGCAAATTCAGTCTCTGTTTTGGGACTAGTTGGCAGCGAGATGGAAGGTGTGTATGAAAAGCAGCTATCCTGTCTGGATGTGTTTTGGCAAGAGTGAYAGCTCTGAGGATTGTGGTTTTATAAACGGGAGGGAACAACAAGTCTGTGGGCATGGGCTGAGGGTGCCTCAAGCTTTGTGTGGTTTGTGCCTGCTCTTTCGAAGGCAGGTCGCTTGCGTGGGCAGTGGCTGAAGTCAATGGGCTCTTCAGCCAATCTTGGCTCTGTTGTGGCAGCCTCTGGCCACGGTGAGCTCGCTTTTGTGAAGGGTTCTGGGGCATGACGTGAAGGGCCGAGCGAGGGTAGAGGAAGTGAGCTGGAACTGCTGCCCCATCCTGTCCTTGTTCCCTGGCTCTCTCATGTCATGGGGCACATCATTCTCATCCTAGTGCTTCAAGGGTTAATAACCTTTGAACAAAGCTCTCAACAAGCACTGCAGAAGGAGGGATATTTGTGTCAGGAGCAGAAGCAAAGTCTTGGACTATTCACTAGGTACCRGAGCTCTCAAGGTTGCCGGGTGGGTAGAAGACATGCCAAGCTCTGTGAGCAAGCACCCATTCTCTTGAGTTTGCCTGCCGGAGAGTTTTTGATGCCTTTCTCTTACCTGAGTGACAGTGACTCACAACATGTGCTATGCGATTTTTAGCTTCCTTCAAAGTCTACTCATGAAACAGCGAGTGGAGTCTGAATCATCATTGTGTAACTTGTGTGGACACAGTTGACTCACTCGTGTTCGGTGGGAGAAACGTTCCATTAATCTCCTAAGGTAGGTCTGGATTACCAAGGAGGGAGATGTCCACATGTGAGAAGGGCCTTTGGCCACGCGGCTCCTGATGGAAGGTGATGGGGACGGGGCTACCTCCCCTTCGCTGTGTGAGTCCTTGCTGGGATTTGGGGACAAAAGGAAGCACAAGGCCACAYTTCTCCCTTGAACCCGCATTCCCGGGTGGAGGCTCTACCCTGTCTAGGTTGCTAAGTTACAGCTGAAAAACACTGAAGGTCAGGAGCCAGCTTCGGCTTGGTGTAACTACATGTGCTTTGCACCAGCTTGCCAAGATGTCTTCTCTGATGGTCCTACCCTGGGAGCAGAGAAGAAGAGTCTCATGCCGCCTCGCTCCTGTTTTCTCCGTGCAAGTTGCCCTGATGTTCTCCGCAGACGAGCGGTTTCCTAGAGCCCCAGGCCCATTTGGAGATGGAGACAAACTGGGTTCTTGATCTCCCTTCCCAGCCCTGCTCGCAAGTTAGATCCACTCCCCTGGGGTTGCTAATGTCCCCCACACACTTTCCTATAAAGCCTTAGGAGGCTATAAATAAATTCTCAAAGGGTGGGCTGATAAAGCCATCGCATCCCGTTACTGTCAGGAGGAAAAATATGTACCAACAAGGCATCTAAAATAAAATTTGCCCTTTATCTTTTTATTTCCTGCTTCCATTTAAAGGCGTTCGTATGAAATGCTTTGTCTCCCGCTGACATGACAGCTGATGCCGGGCTTATTTATGGGAAGCAGAGGCAGGGCGCCGCGCCAGCCCCGCCGCAAGGATCAACGGGAGCTCGAGGAGAAGAAGAAGGGCCGGCGCGTCCCGCCCGAGGTCACCAGGAGAGGTGGCCCAGGGCCACCAGGCCCAGGCCCTGGGTCAGCCCTTGGGGAAGGGCSCCGGTGGCCATGGCCGCCTCAGAGCAGGTGCTGCCCGGGGTGGCTGGGCCTGGTGCCTCCCTTCCCGCTCGCCCCTCTGCAGCCTCGGCTGTGGTCCCAGGGCGCTGCCGCCGCCTGGCCCTGCTGCCCCGTAACCTCCATGCGGGGACGGGGCAGCGGCAGCGTGTGGGGCTCCGGAGGAGGCAGCACCCTGTGAGCCGCACCGGCTTCCTCAGGAATGGCTGTCGAATCTCCCTAAATGCCGAGTTCCACACGGGGCCTCTCCTCGCGCTGCGCTCGCCCCGAGGCACCGCTTCTCTCTCCAGCTGCCTTTTGCTGGACCTGACCCATGGATTCGGACGGGGCCYGTGGGAGACGCGACACCGGCTCCATCCTCGTCTCTAGTCGCAGCCTTGGAGCCCGTGGGCAGCGCGTGTGCCCCGAGGCCGCCGGCCCTCCTGGCGCTCCCCTTGTGCCGGCTCCCGCCGCGCACGGAGCATCGCAGGCGGCAGCGCGTGGTGCCCGCGGCGCCCCGCCACGGCCCTCCCGGGAAGCTCCTCGGGGCTCTTCCCAGGCCGGTGTCGGCTTTCCTGGCTCGCGGCGCCTGGCCGGGACTGGGATTCCTGGGGCCCGCTCAGCTGCTGCGGGCAGAGCCGCCCCCGGACCCRTCCTGCCCATGGGCGTCCCGGTCCCGGCTCCTTCACATTCCAGACCCAACCCCGGTGCCTTTCCCAGCAAACAAGCAGCCGTTTTGGAAGCTTAGGAAACCACCATCCATCCTGTCCCCCCCGCCCCACTGGGGTGCAGCACCGGGGGGTCCCCTCACCCATCCGGGCTGCATCCCGGCCCCAGCAGCTCCCTAGGGCAGCCGTGAGCCCTGGGGGCTCTTGCGCAAGGCACTGGGAAGCTCCGGAGGGAGGGAGGGAGGGAGCGGCGCTTGTTTTCCCGGAGCGGCACGAGGGATCCGGAGGCCGCCGGCCTTGCTGGAAACCCCCAGCACTCGGCCCCGCTGACGTGGCCACCACCGGCCCCCTCTCCCTCCCGCGGCCCCTCAACCCTCTCGCCCGTGCGCTTGTTTTCCCTCGATGCGCCGCATGTTTTCTCTCCCCTTTATATCGCAGCCGTCAGCTGGACATACCAGGAGCGCCGGCGCCGGTCACCTGATGTCCCCGTGTGTCCCCAGGCTCCCCCCGCRCCCTCGGGCCTCATACTGGCGCGAGACGGCCGTGCCCGGGCTGTAAAGCGTTGAGAAAAGCCGCGCGAGCAGCATCCCGAAGCCCGGGGAGCCGCGCTCGGAGCCGAATCCCGCGGGATCCCGCGCGCCGACACTGCAGGTGAGGGTCCGGGACCCCTTTAGCACCAGCGCCRGCCCCTTGCAGGGCAGGATCCTCCTGCACTTGATTGTTTTGGAGAGCAGGTGGGGTATTATTAGCAACTCCGTAAATGTGGGGCGGGATGGGACGGGAGAGAGGGGCAGTTGGGACCTGTGGGCTCGGCCGCGAGGACAGCGAGTGGCACTGGGCACGATGGGCCCCGGGGCGCTGGGTGCCCCGGGCGCCGCTGGAGCCGGAGTGGAACATGGAGACTTTCCTGTGTGGGAAGCAGACTGGGAAAGCGATGCTCCATCGGGAGCCAGGTCTCCGTTTTTGCTTAGTCCCTACAAGTATCTAGCAGAAAGGTAGGAAAAATTACCTGCTTCCAGGTCACGGTCTCGAGCCCTGACACAGAGGTGGAAGTCTGTGGTTCTGGATTTGTGCCCCAAGGTACTGGCCAGCACGTGCCTGTTTCTAATAAGTATTTACAGGTGAGCTAATTACTGCCCCTGGGTTCAGGAGCTGCCCAAGAGCCAGGCACATCCTGCTGGCACCAGTCTGTGTGAAGGGGTGGCCATCCCAACCTCGTCTTCCCATCTGTGGGGCCGAGGGAGACTAAGGCTGGAGCAGGAGGTTGCTCACTGCTGCCCTTTCCCAGCAGCATCCAGCCTTGCTGGATGGGGCTGCAATTCCCACCTCCCTGCGGTCCCAGGTACCATCGGAGCCCCAAAACCCCGGCCGCAGGTTGCTCCGCACACAGAGGCGTCTTCCCGGCCGTGCTGTCGCTTTGCACCCACTCCCACGTGTCCAGGCCCTCGCTGGCCGAGGAAATGGGGTTTTTAGCAGCCTATCAATCCGCATTAATGCGATTCCCATTCCTCCCCCCCAGATCCCACTGCTTTGCAAAGCAGCTGAATAAATCCTTGCACGCAGCAAGCTGCATCTTTGCATCTTATTCGTGAGGGATGCGGGGACCAGTCGTAAACTTTATGAACATCATTTTCTTCCAGGAAAGGAAATGCAAGATAAAAGAGCTCAGGGTTTTTGCACATTAGGATTTATAGGGGATTGGTTCGAGCGAGTTTTTGTGCAGAGAGCCCCGTTTTCCCTCCTGTCTCACTGTTGCCCTGCAACTATTTGTGCCTCCTTGGGCAGGAGATGAGGGAAGAGTGGAAGAGGCAGCTTTTAAAAGTAATAGGGAACTAATATTGCAGCCACTCGATGGCACAGGGWAACAGGCACATGGAAATGAACGGAGGGGCTGATCTCGAGTGAAATCAAGGCAGCAGGAAAGGCTGGCAGGAGAGTTTGGCCCCATCGGAGCCGAGGAGAGTGCATATAAATAACGCGGGAGCTGTAACAGGAAACCCGTTGGGGTGAAAGAGGAGAGAGAGACTCGGCCGTTCGGGGGGACAGGGCCTGACGGAGGGGGCACAGGCGTCCCCGCCAGCCGGGACGCCCCGCGCGGGGCTCTGGGTGTGTTTGCAAAGGCACRGGGCAGGTGGGCTCGGTCGGTAAAACCCCGCCGTGGATTTGCAGCCCTGACGGGCAGGTGCGTGGCAGCGGCTCCCCGGCTGAGGAGCTAGCGTTGAATCCCAGCCAGGACTGATACCGAGAGCTATGGCCGTGCAGATCTCTCCAGATTAGCAGGTACCTTCTTGAGTTGCCTTTTAATTAAAGCCAAACACCAGCAGCCTGCGGTGTTCAAGGCYGCGCTGCAGCAGGATGCTTTGAGTTGCCTCCGAGAGCAGGGTCCCCTGCAGATGAAGGCACCGACCAGGATTGCTAAAGCAACACCACGCTCCCTTGCTGGGAGAGCAYGTGTTTTAAAAGCAGCATCACTTCTTAACATTCCAGACTATTCCTGTTAACAGGATTCAATGAACAGAGCTGCTCTTGAGATGCATTTTTTTCCTAAGGCAGCTCTGTCTGTCTCCATGCATGGGGGACTCGGAGCTAGAAGAGCCTTGGACAGGATGGAGAGACCTTAATTAAACATTGGAGACCTGCTCCGTTTCGCTTGGCCATGGTTATTGCTGGGCATAAAGAAGCTGTTTAACTCCAGCCAGTATCTTTTGACATTGGGCTGCCCGTAAAGGGGATGCGCGGGGCCGACGCGGGGTGCGAGAGCCAGACACGGGGCGCGGGCCAGCCCCGAGCGGGCGCCGCGCTCACAAAGACAGCCTCTGAAATTACAATTACGTTACATCTGAAATTACAAATACAGCATCTGAAACGCACGTGTTTCCCAGAGCAGGACACCGCTCGTTAGAAGGGAAGCCGACGAATTCCGACAAGCCGCGGGGGGAAGAGTCAGGGAAATGGATGTTTGCAGAGGCTTTAAAGCATCTGCGGTGATGCAGTGGGTTTTTTCCCTTGGAGTGGGGAGTTTTTTAATAAAGAGAAAGAAGAAAGTATTTTCCTTCCCCCTTATTTCTGAGTCATTATTTTCATCTGCAGTACCTGGGTTGTGGTTTTTTTTTTTTTTTTTTTCTGGAGGAACAATATTCCTTTTTTTCTTTTTTTTTTTGAGACAAACTGATTTTGAGGATATGGATTTATCTGTAATTCTGTGTATTTTTAGTGACGCAGATATCTTTTGGCATTCATGATAACTTGAGCCGGGGAGGTGATTTATTTCAAAAGTGTCTTGTTTCAGAGCCACTCAGACCAGCTCAGTAAGTGTTTGCAGCACCATTTATCTGCTTGGAATGAACAAGCTGCTTCAGAACAAAAAGTAAATGGGAAAAAAAAGCCCCTTTCTCCTTAGTGCAAATCTTGTGTGGAGTTTTGCTTACGAGTAAACAATAAGAGCCTTATCAAATTGTATTTTTTTCCCTGACTCTCTTTGCAATGCCAAGGTTGCCAGAATTGTAAGTGTGTTATGTCAGCTGCGTTTCAGCCTTGGAATGTCTCTAAAGCAATAAATACCGGATTGAAGTCATGTTGTGCTCTCTGCTCCAAAGAGGTGTTATGACAAATCTGCTTGCTTATTTTTTTCCTTTTTTTTTTCTTTTTCTCCTTTTTTTTTCTTTTTAAGGAGGGAAGAGAAATAAAACAAACCCTACAGCTCCAGAGGGAGAAATCCTCTTTAAAAGTTGCTGCAACTTAACAAAACACTGAATGCTTTTATTAACTCGTGGAAAGGCTCTAAAAAGCAGCGCTCTACCTAGGCTGAAAACCACTCATCTGAGGGGCCTGGCTTTGTTCCTTGCTGCTGCTGCCGGCTGGTAATTGCAGAGCAGAAATTCCTTTCTGAAGTGCACAGTGACGAAAGAAATAAAATATAAGGGGGGAAGGCAACACCCTTGGGGGTGCAAAAGGAGCTGCCACGTGTGTTGGGGAGGTAGGAGGGTTCCTCCGTTCCCTGGGGAAGCTCCTCTGTTCCTTGGAGCCTGTTCTTCTCACTCCCCCGTGCAGCAGCCCTAAGGGGCACCAGAGCTCAGGGCTCGTTTGCTCRGGGCTCTAATTACACCAGGAGAAATTCAAGCAGCCGAGCTTGGCCTCCGCCGCAGCCTGGGGAGCTGCACRGCGGGCAGGTCCCGGGTATGGTTCTTATCTAGGTGCTGCATGAGAGGAGAGGCCGCGGCTGAGGAGCGACCCTGTGGCCAAGGTCCCTCCTAAGGTGCCGTGTTCCCTTCGCTGCTCCGTGTCCCTGCTTTAATGCGGGGCTGGCGGGGCGGCCTGGGTCCTCGTGGGGATGATGGTGGCAATRTCAGCCCTGCTCACAGGTGATGGAGGCTTTGATATAACACAGAAGATCTTCCAAAGACCTTATTATCTCGTTTGCTTCTAGCAAACACTACTCAGGCAGTTTTGCCCTAAGCTATGCTAATAGAAAGCCAAGGTAATAACGAGTCACCCGTGTACAGAGCCAGACAAGAGCAGGGCTCCGCACGCTCCCTTTGGAGGGCTGCAGGACCGTGGAGCAGACCCCAAAAGGACGATTTTTCTCCCATCACCTACACCTTGTGATCCTCCTCTGTTTTTATTGCCCCGCTGGCATGAACCAAGCCTGCTTCGGCAATGTGATGTTTCATGCTGTTGATTCTCCATCCTCCTCCCTGGCTGCAGCAGCCTCTGCCCAACGTTCACCAGCCCAAGAGCCACCCGTGAGCTTTGGGCAAAGAGTGAAGCAGAGGGTTTTTTTGCAGCGTGGATGCAAGAGAAAGCGGGATGCCCCTGCTGGGGCAGCAGTGCGGGCCGTGGAGCCTGAGCGCTTTTCTCTGAGTGTTTTCTCCACATCCCTGGAAGGTTCACATCCTGGACCCAGGCAGGTTGGACTAGATGGTCTCTAGAGGTCCCTTGCAACCTGAACCATTCTGTGATTTAGAGCCAGGCCTCGTTCCTGTGGAAAGCAGGGCTGTTTCCCTGGGGCTGGGGGCAGGACGCAGGGTGCGAGTGCCGCGCTGGCTCGCCGCGGCGAGGCCCGCGCGGGCGGCGGGAGCGCGGCGCTGCCGGGGACGTGCCCTCGTGCCACGCGCGCTGTCCTGGTGGAAGCGCCGCGCTCGCTGCCCTCGGCGTGGTCTGAGGGGCCGTGTCGCAGTGCGGCTGCTTCGGAAGGTGCCATCCAYGTGGCTCTCACCATCGGCAGCGCTACCAGGCAGAGTTGCCCAAGGAAATGAACTTGCCGAGGTCTAATTAATGAGCCTCCTTCACAGCGGCTTGAGGAAACACTAATTGCATCGCTAGCTGTTGCTCTAGGGCAGGCTGGCACTGTGTGACACCAAGGGCTGTCCCTCTCAGGAGCAGAAGCGGGTATTGTGTTAACAACCACCCAGTACAGAGGCAGCCACAGGAACGTGRGAGCCCGTCTCCATCCCCCTCCTCCGCTGCCCTCGCAGCCCCAGGCAGGGTCTGTTGAGCCGGGACTCCCTCTCGCAGGGATCTCGCCCCGCGCAGGCGCTCTCGTCACCAGCCTCAGCGCGCRGCGCTGGCTGCAGGCGTCGCTCGTGGGGGACAGGGGTGGGGGGCACGCGAGGCATCCCAGCACAGCAAAGGGGTTTGCAGCCCCTCGCGCCACCCCTCAGCCTCCTCAATATCCTTTGCTTTGCAGAAAGGGCGTCAGCGCCCAGCTGAGAAGCCAGAAGGCACCTGGGTCGGGCTCAAGATYCAGCGTCCCTCACCGCCCCAACGCAGACCGGCCCGAAACCCTCTTCTAACCCCCCGTAGCTGCAACTCAACGAGCCAGAAACCTCCGTGTCCACCTGAGCACCAAGCAGCCGAGCACCATGGTGGGGAAGAGCCCGCTGGGCCCCAGCGAGCCCCGGAAAGTGGTGCTGCTGGAGCCCTTCGTGCACCAAGTCGGGGGCCACATGAGCGTGATGAAGTACGACGAGCACACGGTGTGCAAGCCCCTCGTCTCGCAGGAGCAGTGGTTCTACGAGTCGCTGCCCCTGGCCATGCRGCAGTTCACGCCCCAGTACAAAGGTGAGAGCTGGGGGAAACGCCAGGAGGGCCTGGGGGGAGCTCCGAGCAGGGCTCCCAGCTGCGGGGCTCCTTGCAATGTTATTGCCAGAGGGTCCTAACAACTGGTGATGTTTTCCTTGGAATTGGGCAGGCTTGGGTTAGTGGCTGGAGTATTGAGGAGGCAGCAGAGGAGACACTGGTGCCTGGTGCGGGGCTGAGGCCAAGCCATAAAGTCCCCAGTTCCTCTTTCACTTGCACAGATCATGTTTTGCTGAGCAGGGACATCTCCCAGGCAGGTCCTGGAGCAGGGAAGAGCCTCCCATGCCACCGTGGGATGCGGCTGATGCCCGAGGTAGGGGCTGAGCATCGGTACCGGCCTTCCCTCTGGTGTCCATCCACCTGCTGCTGTGGGATCCGTGAGACACAGGGACAGGGAGGCCTCCCGGTGGGTCGAAAAGGGCTGAAAAKGGGCAGACCTGGGAAGATGGGGGCTGGGAAGGTGACCTGGGGTGAAGCAGAGCAGTGGCTCCCCGCGACTTCCCTTGCCCGAGCCGCTTTGTCGGATGCATCTCTAGATTTTGCTATTAAAAGGCAGCACTCGGTGTCCCTGGGAGTCTAGGCACTTTTTAAAAGAAGTTTCTTTCCCTTCCTTTATTCTCCCAGTATCTTTTTGCTTTTACTGCCAAACTTGTGCTGTTCATAAAGCTTCCGACCCTGGATTTTTGTGGGAGGCAGGAAGCTCGGCTGTCACTTAAAAACTAAAATATCTTTCGGTCCTTCAGCGCTACAGAGGAGAGCGCAGAATGTCAGCTGAGGTTTTGATGCACTTCCAATTCCATCTCGCTCTTTCCCAGAAAGTCAGAGGCCTGTCCAGATTTATGGGACGACGTTAAAAAGATGCTTAAGAACAAAAAAAGGCAATTCTCTGTAGCTCATCAACAAGCAGGGCCCAGTTTCAGTGCTGGGGAGCTGGACCCAGTTTTGTCTCTCTCATAAAAATGTTAAACAGTCACAAACTATCACTTCAAGGGTGGCCTGGTTATTAATGTCTTTTGGTCTCCTTTTTCTTCTCTATTGCAAGTCCCAGTGAGTTTTGCAATGAGGGGTAATTAAATAAGAGTTCTCCAGTTTGTCATCGGACACATATATTTTTCTCCATGTAACGGACCCAGGCCAAGCACTGCACGCATTAAAAAGAGGCAGAATGTTTTCCAACGAGGGGCTGAGCACCAGGGRAAAATTCCTGAGGTCTCTATCAGCCCTTCACACGTGCTGATTTTCCTCATCTCTATTCTTAGCCCGTGATGGGGCTCGGGGACCATTATGAAATGATGACATTAAGWGCAATGTTGATCAAATATCATCATTCAAACCTAACACCGAGTTGGCTGCTTAAAAATGCCCGCAGGCTGCAGCTCGCTTAAGATTTCAGGCATGTTGGTGACCTTGAGACCAGCTTTCCCCCCAACAACTGCTTCCAAACCTCTGCCTGCTGAATTCAGAGCTTGCAATGGGATTTAGGAACTTATTTTCAGGGCCCGTTCCGCACCGACTCTATTGCACACGGCAATAAATAAATGCACTTGTAAATTTAAAAATAAATCCCTGAGGGAAGAGCTCCATGGCAAAGTGTTCCCGAGAATCACCGGGATGCCACTAGCATGGTGAGAGCATCCCTAAATACCGGCTGTCTGCCTCGCCTGCCTTGCAGAACAGGACGGCGGCTTCGGTGCGAGTGAAAGGCCAGCAAAGACAAGTCCCCAAGCATRTCTTTCCTCCCAGGCAGATGTTTTCTGGTTGCAATAAAAGAGGAGGTTAAGAGCCATGAGCATGTGAAGCTACATGGTATAGATATTTGTTTTGCACACTTAGRTCCCTCAAAGGACAGATGCAGAACCTCTCCATCCCTTAGTGAAGTACAACAGGAAGCAAAAGTACTTTCTAAAGCTGAAAGGTGAGCTTAGCAAGGCAGAGTTTTCAGCTGGAAGGAGGTGTGATGATCACATTCCCTTGTAATTGAGCTGCTCCTTTTTTTTGCCTTTGAAAATCTCCCCATTAATTTTCATATTAATGTAAGATATTTAAGACCTCTTAGTTTCATGCTATATATAACGTTTTTAGGGCCAGATTGTCAGCACTATGTAAATCAGCACAGCTCCATTGACTTGCAGATATGTAATTGGGACAGTTTTTAAGGTTACAGGCTGCTGTAGTGCCGTAATTGAAGCGCAGCGCTCGATTTGGAATCGAGGGCTCTGCTCGCCTCTCAGTGACTTTTAAAGAATAAAAAGGCTTTGATTTAGGCAAATCTCCCGGGTGCTTTCATGGCTACCTCTCCGGGAAATTCGAGGCATCAGTCGGCAGGGCTTTTCTGCTTGCTCTGAGTTAACCTGTAGTACAGATATTTGCAGATGAGACAYAGCTGAAAATCATGCCCGTGACGCAGGAGCCAGAGGAAGACAGATGATGACCATGGGCAAAGGGCAGAAATAGCTAAAAATAATACTTACCCTCTACGTAATGCCCTCCACGTAAGGTTTCCCTCCCACCACAGAGCAGCCTGTGCTCCCCGCTTGTTTCAGTGCAAAATTCATAGTCCCGAAGGCAGCGGGATGCGCAGGGCAGGAGGGGCAGCCCCGGACCGGGCGGCTGGGCTGCTGCGGAGATCCAGGCTCTGCCAAGGTCCCGTAGCCAGCGGGACTCAGCAGCCAGGGCTCTGCGCACGCACACGGAGGGCAAATCCTTCGCGTCCCTCTTTACCTGCTGTAATCTCACTGGAAGCGGAGCAAAGAGGGGCTGGGTGTTTATTTGCTTTGGCAGATTTCCTTAAGTGCCTCTCCYTGCGGTGAGCAAGGGAGGATGCTCAAGCAATCAGGGAGTGAGACTTGGGGCGCTGTGACCCTCTGGGGCTCTTTCCAGTGATGAGTTTTCTTGGTTCAACACACCCGACCGTCGTCTTTTGCATGTGCTGCAGCTGGACGCGAAAGCAGCAGGGCACTGCTGCAGACAACTGGTATGAGCAGCATCCCACCTGGGCCTGAAAGGGTGATGCCCTAAAAGTGCCCGTCCAGCTCCGAGGGGCTCAGAAGCCCTGGGCAGGGCCTGTGAGAAGAGCGATGCCCCCAGCAAAGGGCTGCTGTTATCAGCTTTTCCCACAAAGGTCAGAGCTGTCTCCTATGGGAGCCGTGRCCGCTCTGCTCTGTCACTTGACACGTCAAGGCAGCAGTCTCGCTGTGCTGGGACGAGACTGGGGTAAATGCCTGGCACACTGGATGGCATTTGAGCCCTGGGATTCCCATAAAGCCAGGAAAAATCGCAATGCTARTATGTTAAATATATAGTGGGAAACGCTAAGTGCCTCTCAGCTTTCAGGAATGGGGCTCATGTCTCTCCTTGTGCATGAACACCGGGCACATAAAAGCCCATTCCCTCCTCTTGGCGCAGGCTGAGCCATTCCTGTGCTCATCCCTGGTGCTGGAATGGCCACGGCCTTGGCACCGCGGACGGGGGCAGCGCTGCCAGCCCAGGCACACACTTGTGGAGATCAGCCTTGCTCTGCTYCGCCTGCCGTGCCAGTGGGCAGCGATGCCTCCCCGTGCCACTGTGTCAACAAAGCAAACTAGAGAGCACAGAAAGAAAAAGGCAAAGATTAAAAGGATAGTTTTGGTCCCRGAAAGCCATCAGGCACCAGCTGTCCCCTCCTTCAGCCCGGCTAATGTAGGTTGCCCAATTGTCCGCTTTTTAAAGACCACCTGATATTCCAGGAAAAAACAAAAACAAAAAGCCAACAAAAAAMCAAAACCAAACCCAGTCCTTGTTTGKATCTATYGTGATCCTCAAGAGCCATCACTTGGCACCAGCACAGGGCTTGTTATCTTCAGGGCTAGCTGCACCAGTATGGGCTAATGGGCACGGTCCTGGCTGAGGCTCTGGTGACCTGGTTTTGGTGTCCACCTCTGCTGCTGCTCGGCAGGGTGTTCAAGGTAAGTCAGGTCTTTCTGAACCTCAGCCTCCCTGGTTCTAAACTGAAGATACTGTCTCAGAAATGAAGATACCGATAATGTCTCCCTTTGCAAAATGCTGCGAGCGCTGTGGGCGCGGAAGCAGCTTGGTGGTGTCACTTGGGACGTGCCATCATGCTATCTCCATCCCACAGATGGGGATGGTGAGCTTGCCAGGTTAGACTCCTGCAATCAGAGCCCGCTCGGKGCTGCAAAGCCCTTGGAGCTCCTCCTGCCTTCAGCAGGAGACTTCACTGAGCCTAACTGCTCTGAAAAGGAGCTCAGTGTGGTCTCCTGGAGACGGAGGCAGCTGAAAAGAGAGGCCAGGACTCCTGTAAGATGCATTTGGAAGCCTCATGCCCTTTGGGCAGAATATCTTGTTCAGGGGCACATGATGAGTCCAAAAGCTGGGACTAGAGCCCTGTCTCCAAGGCTGTCAGCTGAACCACCACCACTGCTGCTAGGGAGAAAAGTGAGGCCCAGTGCCTSCAGACCTGGGATGCAGATGACACCATGCAGAAACTTCTAGGTGGCTATTGAAAACTGTTCAGCTACGGCAACTTCCTTGCTCTGCCCTTGCACCTCCTCTTGGGAGTGGGCTTTGGTTTCTGTGCCACTGTACTCTCTCCAGTTCAGCAGCTGACATACCAGTTGTCTTTGGAAAATTCCCTCCTTGTCCCCAGCCCTCTCTTTGCTTTCTGCCAGCAAGAAGTGCGACCTGAATCCCTTGTCATAAATGAGCCAGGAGCTTCTCATCCTACACAAAGGTCTTTGAAGGGTCAACTGTTGCGTAGTAGAGCTGGGTGTCCGGACAGGAATGGACAGTGAAGGAACATGGTGTTCAGCTGAGGCAGGTTTCAAGTGGAGACCGCGCAGGGGTGCGAGGCAGCCCTATCTGGTGAAGAGGAAGGAGTATCAGAAAAGCTGGTGGCTGTTTTCCAGCCTCTCGGACTAATGGTGTCTCTTGGGCCTAGGATCAAGCCGGGATGATTGTGAGAGGTCACTGAAATACAAGGAGGCAGCTGTCCTGCACAGTGCCAACCCTCTCAGGAGCACCTTGAGCTGCTGCACAACCGTGATCCATGTCTGTATGACAATGCACAGGTTCATCTGCTGCCCAGGGGCTCATTCCAGTTCGTTTTCCCCTCTTTTCTGCAGGTATCATTTCCGTGCACCTCAAAAAGGACAGCCTGGGCAACCTGAACTTAATAGCCAGCCCCAGCCTGCAGACGGAGGCCTTGCTGGACACCATCCACGAGTCGTCGGTCACGCTCTGGCACAAGTGGGCCACGGGCAGCGAGCGCACGCTTGTCAAGTGGAGCCACGTGCAGCTCACCAAGACCCTCAAGGACAGGTAGGAGGTGCCAAGTGTCCCCTTGGGTCCCCTTTGTCAGTGGGAGCCCCTCCCGGTCTGGGCAGAGTCTATCGCGCAGGTTTCCATGATTCCTGGTTTAAGGCAAGGCGAAGAGCAGCAGTTGAGCAGTTGGCTTCCTAGCTCATCTCTCCACATGGCTGGATGGTGCAGGTTAGGTTGGGCCATCATGGTCATGATGGCACCCAAATGTACGTCCCCAACACTGCTTTCCACCTGGTCCCTTTGGCTCCAGAAGCAGTGAGAAGCAGGAAAGGGCATCAGCTCCAATGAGAATAGCCCCCGAACGCGCTCAGCACGTGGTGCCCTTCTGCTGGAAAGTGGCCAGAAGCAGCAGGGAGGCTGTAGCTGCAAACTCAAGTGGTTCAAGGCTGCCCTCATCCCGGGGGAGAGCTGTGTCTGAGAAGCATTATGGGCCTCGCAAGCACACTCCGACCTTTGGACTTGCAGAGSCTTTCAACAAGACATCTTTCATCTCAAATTGGTTTGGAAAAGACCTGGGTCAGCTGTGACTGAAGGGTACAATATCGCTACCGTGAAACTGCTGCCCTCCGTGAGAAGAGAATTATGGCTTTTTGGATGAGCGAGACCAACAAATGACCCTACAAGGAGAAAAAATCTCCTCTTTGCTCCCTCCCTCCCCTCCTYGAGGCCAGTCCCTCTGAAATGGGAATCATTCCCATTGTTGGACAATTTGCCGGTGTTGTGCCTGTTAGATAAATAGGGATTCCTGGTCATTGGTGCTATGAATGGTGCTTTTCAGCAAAGTCCAGCACACTTTGAAATTATAATGAAAGAAAGTATTGGCACCCAGCAACAGCTTGCTTTCTGAAAATTACTTTCAGGAGTAACAAAGGATCTCTGCAGGCTGGACATGATGAATATGTTTCCTTTGAAAACGCCTCAGAATCTACCTTATCAAGTTTGAGGGTCTACAAAAGAGGAGAGGAGGGAATATTCTTTTCTGGAGCTCATAAACCAAACACGTTCTTCTGTGCCTTTTGTCTAGCTGCCCAGGGAAAATGCTATTGAGGACAGACCTTCAATACTGCACAGATTCACTCTTGGAAGATGCAAACGGAAATCAGCCTGAAAGAAAAAGCTACAACCCCTGGGGACTGCACTGTCACAGGCAGCACCTGAACCGCATGTCCTCCAAATATAACGAGAACAAACTTCATCGTATCCTTTTGCTCTCTTCACTTCTCTTAGCATAGCCTTGACCACAAATAATGAGTAATAATCAATATATGTTTTATTGGAGGAGAAAGCTTGCCCACTCTGCCCAGTCCCTGTGCAAGCACAGGATATAATTCCCCTGTATCTTATATCACTGTTAAAAAAAAAAGACGAAAAGAAGAAGAAAAAAAAGCTTCTCAAGAAAAGGTATTCAGCGTAAGTCAAGGATCCCCTTGGCATGCATTTGAAAACACAACTATATAGAAATTAGCAGCTGCCTTGCCTTTTATTTTTCTATTACACTTCATTACCCAGCAGTCATGTGARTAATACAGTTTAACAACTTCCCCCACACCCACTGGAGTGAATTTAGTACCAAGGCAAGGTGTTGGATTGACAGCCCAGGGCTATAGTGTCACTGGAGAATGGAGCTATTGGTGCTTTAATTGGTAGGACTGTACTACAGTAAATTAACTGAAATTGGCAGCAAGGGGCCTATAGCAATGACATGTTGGTAAAATTGGCTCAGAAAGTCTCATTACAGTTGTGAGCTATTATGGAGAACGTCAGCAGTTGCTGTGATTTAAGATCTCTTTCAATTAGAATGCGCAAGGATTGGGTTTCCCTTAACTCTTGTGCAGAGTTTCTCTTGCTAGAGAATGTGGTATCAAAGTACAGCTACCCCTGCATTCTGGACCTGAAGATGGGAACCCGGCAGCACGGAGATGATGCCTCGGAGGAGAAGAAGGCCCGACACATCAAGAAGTGTGAGCAGAGCACCTCTGCGTCGCTGGGYGTCCGCATCTGCGGGATGCAGGTACGCAGGAGCGGTCAACGCACTGCTGGGAACAGCTGGAGATCCACGGGGCCTCTCGCCTTCACTGACGTAAATGGAGCTTGTTTCATTCCTCTTTTCCACTGAGTTTCTGGCCACTTCACCACACAGGCTGTTCTCAGCCAGGAGTGGATACTTAGGGGCATAAGAATATGGCATATATAGGGTAATCCTTCCCTCATATCCCCGCTTCGTCATATGGAGATCTGGCCACTTTCATGAATGGTGCCTGCACAGGGCTGGCCGCATTCAATAACCATGAATATGAACAGCTGAGACCAATTTAGAGCCGCTCAGGATCTGTCTCTACAGGAAACCAGACTCTCATCTCATGCTCAGCTCTGGAGCGTTGCACAAAGAGAAAAGCAAAAAGCAAACGCAAAACATAAAAAAGAAGAATTTGCCACACTCGTTCCTTCATGGAGCTGTCTCATYTGATCAGTGCATGTGTGAGGGGTTTGTTTTGTGCTATTATGGTGCCTCTTGATCAAAACCACTAGAAACTGAAACCCTGTATTTGTTCCACTTACACTTCCCAAGCAGCTTTCAAAATGTTTTTCTCCTGTGCCTGAAGGATAATTATGACAATGATGATTATAAAGCACATATATGACAGTATAAACACGTAGTGTCAAAAACTGTGTTCCTTTCTGCTCTTTGATATGCTTCTCTTGCGTAATTTTCCCTTAAATTACAACTGGTGCATGAGCTGCATCCACTCCCCCAGTGTTAACAGAGCTTCACAAATACCTGCCTGTGCCTTCCTGTATCTCTGTGTTAAAAAGAAAATAAGCAAAATTATTGCTGTCCATGTGCTGCATATTGAGGGAAGGTAYAACAGGAGTGCTCCTGTACTGCTGCAAGCTCCTAGCAGAGACAGAGGGAGAATGCTCTAAATCACTGGTGACATGCCTGTGACTTACAGCCGCGCGCGTTTCACGAAGCAGTAATTTATAGCAGTACAGCAAGAATCTGCACCAGGCCTTTAAATTGAATATTCTAAATCTCCGGAAAAGACAGGGGGTTGGATTCCRTGGGAAGCCGGCAGTACCTTGCCAGTATTGCCAGCCTGCAGAGGCTCCGTGTCTCCCATTTCTTCAGCTTGGAAGTTTTTCCATTGAGACCCGGTCTAGAACACTGGAAAACTGACCACTAAGCCACGCACGGAATTTAGATTGTTGTTCTTTTTCTTCCAGGTGTACCAAGCTGAAACTGGCCACTTCCTCTGCAAAGATAAATATTATGGAAGAAAACTCACACCCGAGGGATTCCGGCAATCCTTGCGCCAGTTCCTGTGCAATGGTAACCACCTCAGAACGGATCTCTTGGAGCCCATCGTCCTGCAGCTGAAAGCTCTGCTGTCGGTCATTAGGAAGCAAAGCTCCTACAGGTTCTACTCCAGCTCACTCCTCATCATCTATGACGGACTGGAGAACAAGGAGAACSCAGCACCCTTGGATAATCACCCGCAGGGGCCCTTCCAGAAGACAAACTGCACCACGTCGCATGGTGCCGGCCACTCCAAAGTGGACGTCCGCATGATAGACTTTGCCCACACCACTTTTAAAGGCTCCAAGAGCAATCACACCACTTACGATGGGCCAGACCACGGCTATATTTTTGGTCTAGAGAATCTCATCAAAATCCTTCAGAACATCTCTGAAGGAAAATGACAAATCATGTGAAACAGCCTGGACTTCCTAGTCAKATTCCTGAAAAGTACTGCATTGGGTCAGTTGTATGGGACCCTCACCGCTGCTAAATGTCACGTGCACGGTTTGGAATGAAGCATGGACAGCTTGCTAGGAAAGTGCAAAAATGCTACGTGCCATTACTGAACTCGAGCGTGAAAAGCAAAGAGCTGAAAGAATCTGTTCTGTCTGCAATCAATCAGAAGATTTATTTTCCTTCCTTGTTTTACTGCTTTCCTTGATTTATTTGTGAGCCCGAAAAAAGCATTACTTGAAAGAGTCTTAATGATAAAGCAGGACCTGCTCACCCCCGCCACGCTCCAAGCCACGCGGGCCGAGTTGATACCAGCATTTGAGTGGGACTATTTACATGAGCTGGCAGCTCTTAGCAGATTGCAGGATTGCTTTCAGCTCAGGTGCTGAGCACCCTCACAGGCACAAGCAGCAATCGAACGCCTGGCGTCCGCGGGGTAGATGCCCAGGGTGCCAGGACTGTTCTCTGCACAGCACAGGCATATGGACCTGTCAAAACACGCGCATTAGATGCTGCAGAGGTCCCAGCTCTGGAGAAGTTCGGTGTGCGGACCTCAGACCAAGAACTGCACGTTGCCAAGGTTGGACATCCCTGCGGGACATTACAGGGCATGTTTCAGTGGTTCATTTTTTTTAAGCAAGGGCTCCATAGGAGCTGAAATTATGGGAATGCAACGATTCTGCCAGATCCTAGTCATGAAAACATTCACATCAAGGTGTTTTTGCTTCAAAAAGCATGTGAGATTGAGTCAGGAACTAGATACTAAAGGTCACCTAGAAATTCCTTTGTAAAAGTATTGTGTGTGTGTTTGGAAGAGACAATAACAAYAGCAACAAAACTTGACACAACAATGTTTACAGCTTTTGTGGACAGATTTTAATTATGGAACAACAATGTAATTCCTTCCTGCATGGTGTGGGAAACYTGAAAGAGAAATCCTTACACAAGGAATAGAGCTCCAGCACCCAGGTACTGGGGAGTGGGAGTATAAATAAAGTTGTCCAAGTAACTGTCACTCGCTGTGCATCTTTTCCCCCCTYCACGAGAGCATCCTTAGGTTACGTTACCTCTTGTTTATAGCTGTGTGTTTTGAAAAGTGCCATTATTTCCACAGGTTCAAATACAAGATCTCAAGAGAAATCCTTTCCCTTGCAGTTTACTGCATACAGCTGGTGAATATCTACAATTTATAGCTGGAAAKTTTAAATCATCTGGCCCAGTTGCATATTTTACTTGGCCTAAACGGCACGTGGGAAGAGCTCATTATTCACCGGACCTTACTCACATCACTGCGTGCACACTAGGACGAGTCCAAAAAGCCACATTCYGCCTTGCACAGCTGTGAAAGGACCGAGGCGTCTGGCGCCCTGGATGCTTGTGCAGCACAGAGCTGTGGCGGGTGCTCGTGCAGCTCCCAGCGCCGAGGTCCGCGAGCTCCGCGCGGCTCAGGGCGCACGGGGCTGCAGGGCTGCGGGTGACGCAGCAAGAGGGGCCACCGACACCTCCTGGGGCTGCTTCACCTGCCTCTTTTCCCTGAAAAAAAAAAAGGAAGAAAAAACGCCATTCTGGCYGCTTGCGGCAGGAACCAGGCTGCTCCCTTCCTTTATGCCCCTTCTCCATATAAAATATTTATTCAGTGTTTCGCCTGCAKAGGGGAGGAGCGCTGAGCCAGAGCACAACCTTATGTACTCCAGGTGGAGAAGGGCGAGGAGAAAAAGAAATGCGAAGTGTTTTATGATGTAAAGCATCCATAAACGGGGCCTTGCAGGAGCAGTTGGCGGCACCGCGGCTGCCGGGCCCAGATGCTCCCGGTGGCCGCAGCGAGGCCGGCGCTGCTCGGCTGCCTCGGAAACACACTGCAGATGTGGGTGCACTGCAAATCTGGGTGCACTGTCA
>NW_020456276.1:2164484-2266691 GCF_003342845.1 Nothoprocta perdicaria | reverse complement strand
GCTGGGCACGGCGCTGCACGGGGGTCACCCGTGCACCAAGCCGGCCCAGCACGGGGGGCAGGCGGGCGCGGCAGCCCCTGCGCAGCCCCCACGGGCCCCTTTGCTGTTTCGGGCCCCAAAATCCCGTTTCGGGCCCCAAACCCCCCCGAGGGGCGGCCGCAAGGAGCGCTCCGCTGTTCCCCCCCCCCACCCCGCGCTGAGGAGGCGCCGCGCGCATGCGCATCCGCCAGGGCGCCGCGCGCGGCCCCTCTCGCCTCCCGTAGCGGCTCGCCCGCGCCGCGCCGTCACGTGGCCAGGCCCGCGGGCCGCCATGGCGGCCACCAGGTACCGGCGGTTCCTGAAGCTCTGCGAGGAGTGGCCGGTGGAGGAGACGAAGCGGCAGCGCGACCTGGGCGCCGTGCTGCGGCAGCGCGTGGCGCAGGCCTTCCGCGAGGGCGAGAGCACGCAGGTGGGCGCCGCGCCCCGCCGCGCGGCCAGGCCGCTAACGGGCGCGGCGGAGCGGCGCATGCGCGCGGCGCTTCCCGCCCTTTCTGCGCCCCCCCCCCCCCGCGGCGGCTCCTGAGGCGGCCCCGGCCGCGCCGAGAGGCTCCCGCTTCCCTCCTTGGTGCCGCCCGGGGAGCTGGCCGCGCCCCGGCTCCCTGCGGCACCCCGCGGCAGTGGCGGCAGCTCCCCGGCTCCCCGGGAGCCTCGAGCTGAGGGCTCGGGGTGCGCTTTGCCTCGCATGGGTGACCTTTTCCCGGTGAAATCCGCAGCGTCCTTTGGGGAAATGCCTTCTCCGGCATTCCCTGCCCTTGCTTCACGTGCCTTGGAGCCGGTGCAGTTAAAGCTGGGCCCTTAGCTGCTCTGTTATGGTAGATGTTAGAAAAAACCCTGCATGGAAAGAGCAGCCCAGCGTTGGAAGCAGCCGCACGGGGAAGTGGGGCAGTCCCCATCCCTGGCCCTGCCCGGGATACACGTGGATGAGGYGCTCGGGGACGTGGTGTAGCAGGCAGCGTGGTGGAGAGTCTGTCGGGTGGACTTCATCTTGAAGGGCTTTGACATCCATACTGATTCTCTGGATCTATTCTATGGATTCTATTCTGTAACTCTATGAGTTGGGCTATTTTCTGTTGCAAAGTTTCCTTTAGGTCTTCTCAGAGTGTCGGAAGGGTTCACGTGAACGTCTTGCTCTCCCTTGAAATCCAGGCAGGATTGCCCTGGCCAACCGCGTAGCTTATCCCCAGCTTAGCGGGGGGACAGCATTCATTTTCTGCTGAATTTTTGCACTATTTGCGACACATGAGCCTGAGARCCCTGTTAGAGTGTTGATTCAAGTGGGATGTTCTGCGAATTTGTCAGCGCTGTGGTGTAGTCAGGCTTATTAGCATGTGCTGCTTGCCCTGGTCCTGTGATGACAAGTGATAGTGCTGGGTTACATAGGGAAGCCGCAAAATGCCCCACACCGTTAGGATGCAATGAATTTTAAAGCTGGACTGTGGCCACCATTGTAATTTTATCAGAGTTCAGACTTTGGTGCTAAAATAAATTGGAAAAGTTAATGCTTGACTTGGGCTGCAGTCCTCTAAAGATTCGGATGCAGTGGTCTGGAATATAAATGGGCCCTTTCCTACCGTAAAAACAGTGTTGGAGGCTGTTCCAGATGTGGGTTTTCTACTTGAACGCGCTRTTATAGGCACCTAATTCTATACTGGTCACCAGAATAATCTGCAGCAGGCATTTCAGAAAGTGCTTATTGCTTTTTCATATGCTTAGGACAGCTAAATATGCTGCACCAATTGGCTACAAGATCCCAAAGCTGCCACTCATCTTGAAAATCTAAATTGATGCCTGCAGCACTGATGTCAATTTGTATGTATAAAGGCTTAATACAGTAAAAGGAAATGTACTGGCAGACAGCAGGAGGAATGTATAAGAGAAGAGCTAGAACTATAAAGGACACTTTATCAGTCTAATGTCTTTTTATTCACACACAATAAGATTTGCTGATTTTTTTTTTTTCTGGCAATACTATTTCTGCTACCCATTTAATAGCTATTGCTGCTATCATTTCTAAAACACCAGCAGGGTTATTTGAAATGTGACTGCAGAGTGTGTTAAGCTGAAGATCACCTGCAGCATGAGGGTGCTCCCTTTTGACAGGCTGCCTGGCCTGATCTTCCCTCTCCTGCAGCAGCCGTTTCCCACTGAGGAAGCAAAACCTCCCCCTGCTTGCGTGGGGGAGACATCAGCTGCCTTGTGCTGAGCCTGGGCCACTGTCTCAAGGCGGGATTAGCTGTGTCATTTGATCCTGACTGCCGAACTCCTGATACTGTTCTTACTCATGTATCCAGCTATATTTAATCATTTATGTTTGATGTCATCGAACGGCAATGCAGAGTTCTGATCAATTGGCTCCCCTTTTAAAATAGGAGGCAAAAAAACCCCACTGCGTCCTAGATGCTGCTAAATAGAGGGCTCTGCAGGGCAATGCACCTGTTGGGGCACCACGGAGAGGGTCATGTATTAGCAAACTCTTTCCAACTTGCTAGACCAAAATAGAAATCCATTTACCCTTCACAAGGTGTTCAGTGTCTTTCATGCTGCTTTTCCATAATCAGTTATAAACTATCTTTAGCCATCATCAGGATTTTCTACCTTCCACCCTTATCCCATGGCACTTTATCCTATTTGATGCTGCAGAACAAAAGAGGAGGCAAAACTGGCCATGGAGCAAAGAAACCTTGTAGCTTGCACAGCCCTGGCCCATGAGCACGCGAACAAAGCTGGCCAGCTCTGTTCTCATTAAGTGTGTGTTCACAGCTGATCTGTCACATCTTCTCAAGCAGAATTTAAGGACTCTTCTCAAGATTACATGCTTCGTTACTCTTGTAGGCCAAGCTGGGCAGAAGTGGAGGGGAAAGAACATGCTTTGCATTCTTGAGCAGCATAGTAGGGGCCACCGGCATCCTACATTGTATGAGAAGTCACCTAAGCTGTTGCTTTCACTGTCCTTCACACAGCTCTTTAGTTGAAATGAGCAGTTTTCTCTGTGTAGGTTTAAAGAGTTGTGTGATACTTCCATGTCTTTTCAGATTGCTGATCCTGCAGCCTGTGACCAGATGTACGAGAGCTTAGTCAGAATCCACACCAACTACTACAAAAACAAGGTGAGCTTTGGCATTGGCTTAGGATGCCCCATCCCACCATGATTTTTCTGGGAATTTATAGCAGACAGGTGAACTGCACAAAGCACTGCCTGGTGCTCTTGGTTTCTTCTAGGCAGCTGCAGACAACTTGGCCTGTGTAACATGTATGAGCAATACAGATAGTTCTCACTGTGGGTGAACTGAATTTGCAGAGCTTGACTGAAAATGAGCTTGAATGCAATAATGTCAGCACAGAATAATTTGCTTTAATGCAGTGTAAGTCAAGTTCTCTTTCCCTCCCTCTCTCGTTCTCTTGACTCCTTGCTCGTTTGTGAAGTATCCACGACTGAAAGACACAACCTTCACTGGAGTGACCGTAGAAGACTGCAAGATGATCTTAGCAACAGGTACTGATGCGCTGCTTAATTAGGGAGTAACGCTTTGTAGGAGACAAAGTGCATTCCACCTTTTGTGGTGTTTGCTGCGTGACTCCTGCTAAACACCTGGCTAGGGCAGAGCGGGGCTGCCATGCARCTATATTAGCTTGTTTAGAGAGGAATAAAATCAGGTATTATTGAGGCGTCCTTAATTATTAACTTACCAGGACAAGGAGTTGATTGTATTTTGTACTGGCTGGAGATAGTAAAGGACTAGTAAAATACAAGGGCTGTTTGAGAGTGGATATCAGGAACTATGGGAAAGAAAATGCAGCATATTATATCATTCTAAAAATGCTCTGTTTCTATTATGTTTTCTTCAAATTCCCTTCAGTATTTCTTTTCTTGTATTAGGCTTTGAGAGAGCAGGGTTCCATTGTGCACAAATAGACTCAGCCAAGTCATTTATTAAGTGCAGTGTAGGAATCTAGTGCAGTTTTGTTCTGCTCCAGTTCCTAACTTTGATTGCAGTGTGTGGAAACTGAATATTAGTTGTTAGTGATAAGAGACGCGCCACAAAATTGATTGGATGCAAAACCAAATTTGCCTCAAGCACTGAAACAGAAATTCATTAAGATGAGAAGTCAAAAAGGAAAATGCATGTAAGGAAGGCAAAGCTCTGGTAAGAGAGCTTTCATTCCTTTGCTTTTCTGGTTTTCTTCCTCATTCCCCATCTCTCCCCGTTCTCCTTTTGCAGACATTCTGAAACAGATGGAGGAAATGAAAAAAGGGACATGGAAAAAATTGCGAGAAAGGTTTTATGCCAAGAAATCTGAAGAGGACTCAAAGTGATAGGCTGTCTCCCAGCTTCTCCACTGTATATATTCCTAAAGTGCTGTGTGCTGCTATTATGAATAAAGCCATTCATTCCTCTTGGCAACAACATTTTATTCAGACATACACCTTACACACTTGGTTTTTCACCCTCCCTGCTTTCTCGTGGGGGACACTAGGCCTCAGGTAAATAGAGCTGCTGCATATTTGCTGACAGGTAAAGCCAGGCTTTAATCGTGTGTTGCTGACAGAGCTGCCATAAAGTTCAAGTGTGCTCAATCCGCGCTGTGGCCTATTTTTAATTCCTTTGTGAAGCTTTAAGGCTTGCATCAATGTCTGTTCGGGGGAGGCAGGGGCTGGAGAGCGTTAGCAGAGCACTGAACTGTTGCAGAGCTGCTTGGCGTGGGGAGGACGAGCGTCTAGAGCACAGCTATGCCAGGACTGCGCTTGGCTGCAGGAAGCACCAACAGCTGCTCCTTTTTCTGTATTTGAACAGTGTTTTCCTGGCAAGTAGTGAAAGAATCTGAAACTTTGCAGCAGGCTCTAAGCCAAAGCTTCAGGAAACAAGGCTGGTGTTCGAGGTATTTCTTCATGGTAACATTCTTTTTTTCACCTTCTGACTTGAACTTCATACGACATTTTAACATTTACCATCTGGAACTTTGGGCCATAGTGTACCTTGAGTAATACAGCGTTGGCCCAGCTTCAGGCCCTTGGTTTATTCTGCATTTGTGCCTTTRTTTTATTTACTTATTTTTTTAATAATTGCCCCATTGCATACCAGAGCACACAAGGAGCCTTCTTTATCATGTTTCCGTTTTTATTATAACTTGCTTTTGTACTTAACTTAGTTAAGGCAATTTACAATTTAGTTCTTAAGTAACAACAACAAAAAGTATCACGTTACACCAGAGATGAAATTAAAACACAGGACACCCCTTCACAGTGAACTCCTGTAAACTCCTTTGTCCACAGAAGGCCAAAGACCAGTTCATCCAGTAAGAGCTTTGCTGCTCACCCTCATCTGGTGAGTTAAGTTATTAATGCACCTCCTTGAGTGTAGCTCCTCCTTACTGCACCCCCGTGATGGACAGAATTCTTTAAATGGAGAAGAATCAGCGTGGAGTGGGTAGGGCAGATACTAGGGCTGGTTTGCAGAGATCCACGTTACTACTGACACTTTTGGAATAAGTTAAATATTGCACCCCTACACTAGTTAGGCTACAAGTGGTATCCTTATCCAAGGTGCAGGCCACCAGAACGTAGTGCATGGAGATAAAGATAGAACCCACACTTGCAAAATGCAGAGTTATTGCAATGAGGGATAAAAGTCCTGAATAATCATCTTCCTACAAGGGCGTTAGAGCAGGCCGTGGGTCCAGGCAGCRGAAGGTGTCCTCGCCAGTCCCTGCTTTCTGTTTGCTGCTGGGCACAAGTGCTTACCTAAGCGACCTAAGGGGAGAGGTGACTCGGAAGCTGCTCCGCGTGGCTTTCCCCGACAGCGGTGTCCGCGTGTGGACCCCAGGAACCAGCAGCCCTCGTTAGCTCACAGATCCGTGTAGTCCCTTGGTGGGTGAAGGCGACGGCTGTGCTGTGTTCTAGTGGTTCATGGTATTCTGGACATCCACAAACCCCATCCTTTGTCTCCGCTTCCTTTGCTCTGTCATCTGGAGTTTAAACAAGGACACAAGTGAGGTAGGAAACCAGGCCGCCTCCTTCTCTTCCCCAATGTGCTTGTCAGACATGTGACCTCAAGCATCTGCCAGAAAGCCCTACGAGTTAGACTCTAGCTGATGAGGAATTAAGCTATCAGAAAGCACATGTCCCAACTGTTCCTGACCTCAAAAAGCTCAAGAGCCCTTTGCTTTGTATCCGAAGCGGTCCCGGATTGGGCTGCTGCTGTCTCCTGTTCCCAGGAATCAGGATCTATTTTGGTAAGTACAGGAGCTTTCTGCAGGCAGATGTTCCTCAAGTGTCCCTGTTTTTAAAGGTGTTTCGTACCTGTTCCTTCAGCTCGTTCAGCTGGGAGGTGAGGTGGGACACCAGCTTCATGGTGGAGTTGAGCTTGTCTTGAAGATTTCGGATTTCATTCTGCTCCCCTTCCCCTTCATTGCTAACCAGTGACATGGCTCGCATCCGGGGGAACCAGTCAAGGTTCTTGTTCTGAAAAAGTGAAGTTGGAGAGAGAGTGAAGAGAAGGGAAGAGACCAAGCAGCATTTAACAGGAGACTTTTGAAAGCCTGCTGTGCTGAGGGACTAGGCGAAGTTCTCAAAAGGTTGCCTTGTCTGGGTCTTGGCAAATTTTTCACTAATGGTCTAATTTTCTAATTTCTAATTTTTCTAATTTCACTAATTTTCTAGTTTTTTTCTTATTACTCTCTGGGTTCAGAGTGTTTTCTGGACCTCCTTTCTCTCCCCTCCTGCCTTGTCTCTAGTCTATTCTACCACTGTTCTTGCCTTTGGTGCAATCCTTAAATATCCTGTACAAAACATCTAATAGATAATGTGTTCTTGACCGCGATTGCAAAGTAGAACCTATCAGGTAAGAAAAGCATTAAGGGACAACTACATAATTAAATATTTTCCAAAAGTTCTGCCTTGAGCTGTTTGTCTCCCTTTGTCAAGCCCATTGGTCTCAAATGCTGCCCTGTGGCAGGGCAGGTGGCAGTGGCGACCGCTGCCCTGTCCCTGCAGGCTCAGGTACCTTTATCATCTGAGCCACGTAACTCTCCGGCCCCGTGTAGTCCGTCTTGTTCTTCACTCGCACCAGCACTATGAAGTACAAGTAGTTCCACATGTTGTGCTCGTATTTGATATGCTCCTCAAAGGACACCGTCTTGTTGTCAAACTTGTCCCTTTCAAGACCTGGGAGAGGCAATCAAGGAAGAGAAGATGGGGAGAGCAGGAGAAGGTGAGCACTGAACAAGCAAACAAATGCGCAAGGAAGTACAGATAATTGCATCCTGTCCCAGGTGTGACTTTCAAAAAGTGCTTTTAATAATTAGTTGGCATTTAGCACAAAACAAGCCTCCAAAACAAGGGGAAAATAACCCAGCTGCATATTCAGGATGCTTCTATTTAAAGTGCTACAAGCTACGTTTCCTGCATACACATCTAAAAGCATAAAAGGCACCCAGTGGATCTCTTAAAAAAAAAAACACCCCGTAAGACTAGCTTTTCTTTTTGATTTTGCTGCCTGCCTACAGCCAAGAGCRTCCTGAAATGTTGTCCTGAATTTTATTTCCCTTAGTAATATGGTGCTTTTTTTGCTACTTGATAAGTGAGGACCTCAAGAGCAACAGATGCAGAGCCTTTGGTTTAACACCTCATTAATGGAAGGCAATTTAAAATACAGATAATTTAAAATACAGGTAATACAGGTCCCCTCTCGGTTCATGTCCTTGTTTAAGCTTGCTTAAACTGTAGTGACCCACTGGTGGCCACATTCAAGTTCCTGCTGCAAACACCATGAAAACCAAAAGCACTTGAAACCGCCTTCCTTCCCCTAGGCTTCRGTACCCCTAAAGGAGATTTGGCTGCAGGAGGCCCCGTGGGAGGGAAGGCCGGTGCACACCGCGAGCCCAGGGGCCAGCTCTCACCACAGATGAAGCAAGTGGTYTTCAGGATCTCTTCCTTCTTCTGCTTCTCGCTCCTCAGGTCAGCAAAGGTATCAATAATGACCCCAAAGATGAGGTTCAGGACGATGATAATGACGATGAAGAAGAAGAGGAGGTCATAGACAACCCGGGCAGGAAACAAGGACTCCTGCAATGGACATGAGGGATAAACTTGTGGCTCTTCCACACCCTTGCTGCAGCCCCTCCAAAAGGGGCAGGCACTGAGCGTGCGAGGTGAAGAGGAATAGCAGGGATGCGGCAGGGCCAGAGATGGGGAGAGCAAGGACTGCTGAGAGGGAATGGAGCTGGAAGTGTCGGCATCTCCAGGGAAGAAGGGAGCGGGGGAACAAGAGGACATGCGGTGGTGCCCGAACTCACGTCCTTCGACGGCTTGCGCAGAATGTCCCCGACGCCGCCTCCGTTCCTCAGCCCGTGGTTCAGCACGGTGACGATGCACATGAGCAGCGTGTCGCACGCGCGTTCCCACTGGTCAGCCTCCCTTTCTAGAATAACGTCGGGGGAAATAAAAGCAAGAAACCCACAATATAAACAGGGCAAAATTATCAGGCTATTGCAACGACCCAAAGCTCCAGGGATGACACCTGCTCCACGGATGCAGTGGCCTCATTCCCTGGAAGCGGGTGCTTGCTGGGTACGTCCTGACCAGCAACTCCCCAGCGGTAGCTCCCGCTCGCTTCCTGCTGTGGGTGCAGCTGTCTGAGCGCTCCTGAAATTCCTGCTTTCCTTTATGACTAAACCAAATCTACATCAACATTTTTTATGTCTGTGCAAATTTTGCAGGCTCTCACTTAACTATCTGCGAGAGAGTGGGCTGTAGCTGTCTGTCTTTGAAAAAGATAGTGTAGATTTTTTTTCCCGAGTTCGCTGACAAATAAAGCAGCCAGCCTACTCTGCTGCTGACAAGGTCAGCCTTTTTAATGAGCTCGCTTACCTTCCAGGGCAGTGGGCACAGCAGAGCAGCTAATTTTGTCACCACTGCATGACTCCATGAAGGTCTCCATGTTCCTCTGCATCCCCAAGGGGTCATCTGCAAGCACACGCGACCGCAGCCTTGTCAGTGAAGCTCTCTGATCCCATCACAAATGCTGCRTTCTTCCAGCTTCAGCGCTCTTTGCAAAAGGCTTCTTCGTATTCTCCTGGCTTTGAAGCTTTTGCTCAAGCTTCAGAAAGGTTTTTACGGTGCTAAAGCTTTGCTTGCAGCTGAACGTCACCTGCCCTGTGATCCCTTCCAGCCCTCGTGAAATGCTGTTCTCTACAGCACTAGCTTCCTAATTCAGCACTGGCAGCTGCCTGCTCTGGCAGCCCCCAAACTAGTGCCAAAACTCCTGGAGCAAACACACACACACGCCCTCACCCGCTCCTGAACGTGGGAAGGAGCATGGAGCTCATCTGCCCAGACCATGCACCGCTGCAGCTACCGAAAGGGCCTCCTCGAGCCCTCCCCAGCCCGCGCGCTGCAGCCTGGGGAGCAGAGCCCACCTCGGGGGCTGCTGTCCGGCAGCCTGTCCACCTCCAGGATGAAGTCGTCTTTCAGGAACAAGAAGCCCACGATGGAGAAGAGGTAGACAAGGATAAGAGCCAGGAGGGCTGTCAACAGGATGGAGCGCCCGTTCCGCGTCACGCTCTTGATGACATTAAACAAGGTCTCCTCACGGTAGATCAAGTCGAAGAGCTGAAAAGGACCCAGAAGCACAGAAATGCAGCAGGGTGCTATTCTGTGATAAGTCTTGGCCTACCTACATCTCCTTTTATCCGGAGATCTTGTAGCAGTCAGCAGACATTGACTAAATTTCACAGAAAGCATTTAAGTTTCCCATCTTACTGTACAGAAGCAGAGAAGAATGAAGCAACTAAAGCACAGCGGGAGAGCCAAGAACAGGACACAGGCACCCAGCCTCTGCCCTCGCCWGCTCACGTTGCCTCCCAGCTGACCCAGATAAAGGTAGACAGTTGAGATTAGAAACAAAGAGATAGCAAGACCTGGACAGAGACAGTAATAGGTATTGTCAGAAGACAGAAAGATCAGCCAATGCTAAGATTAGAGCACAGCAAGTTGTTCTCACTGCTGTTACCAGTCAATCCCTGCAACGTATMACAGGAGCCTTCTAGTGCCCAACTAGCTCCATCATCAGTTCCCCAAATATGCGAGTTGACCTTACCAGGATGCTGTAGAAGAGTTCRTGCACGAAGAGGCCCAGGACACTGGTCAGGATGTAGCCAACRTGGTAGAGAAACTCCACATCCATGATCATGGCCTTGTAGCCTCGAATGAAGGTCCCGCGGTTGCCCACGAAGCTCACCACAAAAACGATCTTGTTGGTTAGCTGGGAGACAACGGGCAGACACAGAAGGCAGTGTGGATCACCACGCTTTAGCAACCCTTTTCTGCTACGTGCCGTTACACTGCTTTGCCAGTGCAAAGAGAACTTACATTGAGAGCTCCTAGTATATTCAGAGTGAGTCCAATTCCTAAGTAATAGATTGATCGCAGGATCAGCGCCACGAGGAGTGGTCTGACACCGTAGCGCTTAGTAAACAGGGCCATGATAGAGAAGCAGATAAGAATCCAGAACAGCAGGGAGATTAGCGGGGAATCCAGCACTCCTGGAAAGAGAAAAACGGTGGCAATGAAATTAAACGCATACTGCCTACTGAACACTCTGTGCTGCCCTTTGAGAATGAAGAGCCTTCTAAAAAAATACACTGTGATGCACTGATCATCACAGGGAGGAAAGAAAGAAATTACACTCGACTCCAAAGACTTGTCTTGACTAAGATGGTTCTTATATTTTTCTAGCATCTTTTACTGAGATCTCAAAAACATTGTAAATTATTCAGACTTTGCAAAACAGTTGCTACATATCGTGTCTTTCCCCCTTTTACAAATAGGGAAAGTGCAGCCCAGGGAAAAGAGCCTTTTCCCTAGTAAGTGGTGGGAAGATTGGAAACAGAAATCKTGGTTGAGTCCCTTGCTTTGGCCAGCAGAAAAGACTTGAGGCTTTCAGAGCTGAAGAGACTAAGGGTTGGGAGAGTATTGATAGGGCATCAATTTTTCCCTCTCTTCGAGGATCCCCTTTTTCCTTAGTTTTGAGGAGCAGTGGCTGCTGGGGCACTTACCCATGGAAGTGGCTTCCACATAGGGGTAGAAGAAAGCAATGATGATGTTGATGAAAACCGCGAGGTTGAAGGAAATGCTTCCCCAGAGAGTCATTCTGCGGGAGAACCAGTACATCAGCGGCATGCCTGGAGGAAGAGGAGGCAAACACAAATCTCAGCTAACTTCGTGCCAGCTGGGTAAGGCTTTGTTCTCTCTGACATCCCAGCAGCTCAGCCTCTGAACAGCTAATGGGTCCAAAGGGACGCTTGCCTCCCAYTTCCTTCTAACCATTAATAAAAGCTCCCTCCTCGTCTCCTGAAACGAATGTACACATTCAAAATGTTGTGGCTCACATTTCTTGGCTTCTCAGCCCTTTGACCTTCTCTGGCTCTATGGAATAAGACTGGCCACACTCTTCACCTCCCCTTCCTCCCTGTCTCCCATCTCTTACATCCTCACTGCTTCCATCCTTCTAAAGAGCAGTGTCTCTGTGTTTGCAAAACAGGTTCTCTATCCCAGAGGCAACCTAACCAGCAATTTCCCATCCATACTGGAACCTTGTTTCCTGTTGAATTCCTAAGATAGTTTTGGCTGGATCCGCAATTACTTTCAAGTGCTGCTACACCACCTTTCAGCTGCATGCAGTATTTACAATATTTATATGACTYCTGCTGTTTACTACTCTCCTGTTCTTTTAAGCTGGGAAGCTAGTCCTGGTGTAGCTCTGAAACACTAGGACTGGATGGTGCGGAGAACCAAGCTGCTGATTCCCACATCCTCTGCTCCCCACGAGCCTCCAAGTGTGCTGTGCTCTATGGAGCAAGGGCTGCCAGGACCCTGGAGACCTGGTCTCCAGGCTGCTGCCGGCATTCGCAGGCATTTCCAAGCACCACTGGCCTCCAGATTTCAGAAGACGGGCGATTTGTGGTGCCYGTTGTGCCCTGCCCGGGGCAGGGGGTGTCTAAGGGAAGGTCTGGCTTGCTCTTACTGCGCAGCTTCTTCTGCCATTCCATCTCGTTGTGGAGGAAGGACGACTGGTCAAAGAAGTCACTGACTTTGCTGCCCTGCTCGTCTTGCTCGGTGGTGGTGAAGAGCCGGTACTTGGTCTCCTTGGTGAGGAACTCGCAGATGCCAGGCACTGGGAAGATGATCTGCTCCATGCTCCGGTCCAGGCGCACAATCTGCAGGAAGCAGGGCGAGAGGGGATGCGGTCAGATCCTGCCAGCGCCCTGCTTCCATTTCCTTTTGCTTAGCTTCAGTCTTACATTCCCTTCCTTTCCCCCAAATCCCATGGGAGCAAGAGCAGCTCATGTGATGCTCCGGCCGGTCCAGCGCACGCAGCCCTGCTGGCTGTGCGGCAGGAAAGCTCGCAGCTCGCCAGTCCTTGCTGGCTCAGCTGCAAGAAAAAGCAGCCCCGCAAGCGAGGAGGCGGCTGCCAAAACAGCTGCCTCGCAGGTGCTGCTGGAAGACAAGGCAAGGCGCAGACTTTCCACAGAATCTGCCTGGTTTCCAGCGAGATCTACTCCTATTTCCAGCTCAGTGCAAGGCACAGGGATAGGAAGGTGCTTAGCAAAAAATAACTGGGCATAAACCAGGCTTGAACGCAGGCGGGATTCATCAACCGCGAGCACGCTGGAAACCCAGCAGAAAACAGGTCTTGCCTCGATCTGGGACGTGTGTTTCTCGTAATAGGCCAGCGGGTCCTCCTCTTCCTCCTGCACCGGGGCTGACGACTTCAGCATCTGCGTCAGCTGCTTGTTGTTCAGACTGAGCTGCAATGAGGGAGAGGATGAGGGAGAGGATGAGGATGAGGAGGCTCAGCCAGAATCGGCTGGGGGGATTCACATCTAACAACACCGGTCCTCAAAATGTACCAAATCGGATGAGGTTTCAGGGAAAAAGCAAATGAATTAAAGCTTCCGGAAGGGGTACAAGAGCTCCTTGAGGTGACAGGCGTTCAATTCCCTACAATAATTACATCCCCGAACTGCTAATCCACAAATTACAAATCAATGCCCATAAAACCCCAGGGAAATCATATTACTGCTGAATCTCGTTCAGGATCTAAGGTACATAGGCAGCAAAGGACAGCAAAGGACTCAGTCCTTCCTTTTCTGCAGGAAGGAGGGAAAACAGTTACTACCAGGGAAGCCACCCTCCACAGACAGTCAGGGACACGGCCACTGTGTTTGCAGTTTGGGTTCCAAGGGCRTGATTTTTCTTTAATTCCCCTGGTAATAGCAAAACACGTCAACTCCTAAATGACAGAAAACAGGGCAGATGAGCGAGGCTGGGAGAAGCAGCTTTTTATAGTCTGCAGTCAGGGTCAGGGCGGCTGGGGGAGCTCTGCCTTCATGCTCAAGGACTTTCCATACCATGGATGAGATGCCTTCCTCCTCTTCCTCCTGGATTCGCTTCACYGGCTTCAGGAGCTGCTGCAGAGACTTGTTGTGCCGGGAGAGCTGGAAGAGGGAGAGCGACAGCCGGTGAGCAGAGGCTCGTGAGCAGCCCCCGCAGTGCCACGGGGCAGGGGACACAGCGAGCAAGCGAAGCCCTGAGCTTGCACGGGAGGCCAAAGCAAACATCCCAGCGGAGCAGCCAGGATGCCAGCCTGGCTGCAGACAACACCTCAACAGGAACAGAGGAAAACGTGCAAACCAGCAGCAGGAGCTCGAGCGCGGCACCGCGGGGAGCCGAGCGCRGCGGGGACCTGCTGCAAGAGCAGATGTGTGCGATGGCAGAGCCAGTACCTGCAACGCCAGGATGTAAATGTTGTGGCCGACCTCCCGCGGGGACACCTCGGCGTTCTCGCACTCCTCCTCTTGCAGATAGGCCTTCTTGATGACGTCCACCTGGAAGGCGCCGGCACCGGTGAGTTCGCCCCACCAGCACGGCGCTGGCCTGTTTTCCTCCACTGGCCTCACGCGTTTCAGACCCGCAGTCAGGGAAAGGACCTGGGGCCTAAGGCTGCGTGTGACCAGGCCCAGCAACAGCTCAGGTGCTTTTGGGGTTGCAAAGCAGAAACTTCCTTAGGGCCCACAGGCCTAAGGGGTCCAAACAATGGTGTGAAATGGGGAAACAGCCCTAGCTGCAGATGCTCCTGGCACCGGGCTCTCCCCCATGCCCAAMACCTTCCCCGCCACCTCGGGGCGTCTCAAGGATGGGTCCTTGAGCCACCTCTGCTCAGCCCTCACCAGCTCCTGCGGCCGAAGGCTGATGAGGATCCGCTCCGCATTCTCGCTGTCGTGCCTGCTCTCCATCAGGGCCAGGAGGAGCTTGGACGCGTTGTCCTGGTGGGAGAGAGACCCTCGTAAGGGAAACGGTGCTCTGTCGCGGGCCGGGGGACCCGACTCCTGCTCAGCTCCCTCCACAGTGACTCTTTCACCAGGGGAACCTGCTGGAGCCCCCAGCCGCTCAGTGCATGTCCCACGGATGGGGGCTCCCAGCTGCAGACTCTGCCTACCTTCAGCTGCAGGACCAGGTCCATCCGGTACTTGCAGAGGGGGCTGATGTCATTGAGGATGAGCGCTGTGATTATGTCGATCCCGTTGGATTCGTGCGTCACGATGCAGCTCTAGRGGAGAGATGCATTTGTCATCCCACGGATGCTGCCGTCCCTCCAGCTTCAGCCGTGCTCCCCTCTTCATGCAGCCTACGTACCCAGCACACGCCCACRGGGATAAATGGTGCCCTGTCATCAACACCGACCGGGCCCCATTGCTCCAAGAGCCCCAAATCCCTCTGTCCCCAGCAACGGCACCATCTGCACCCCACATAACTGAGCTATGTGGTGGCTCATCACTCTTGCAGCATCCTTGCTTCCCTAAACTCTTCTGCTGTCCTGCTCCCTCCTACACCCCAAAATCAAGAGCTGGCCCTGTTTGCCTGTGGCTTTCCCAGGCATCCCCACTGAATACCCCAGGGATGGCAGGAACAACCCGGAGCTACCACGATCCCCACGGAGCCCTCGGCGCCGTCGCCCACCTGGTTCTCATGGCAGGGCCCCTGGCAGTACTCGGTCAGAGTCTCCAGGGTCTGGGTGATGAGGGCCACGTTGTACTCGTTGATGTAGAGGCCCAGCAGCCCCAGGCCTCCCGTGGTGCTGCCGCACATGATGTCGAGGAACTGCAGGGTCTCGCACACCAGGTTGTAGTTGGTCTTGTTGTTTTGGCACCGGAGGAAGTTCTGCCGAGCAAATCCTGCCCTTACTGAGTGGAGCGGCACCACGGGGCCCTCCGACAGCCCCCTGAGCCCCCTCCCACCACCGCCTTCCCACTCAGGGAATTGGCACCCTAAGGTGCAGGGAGCCCCGAGAGCAGCAGCCAGTTCCATGGACACAGCTCTGCCAAGGCCAGGGTTGCTCACACGGGCGAGTTTGCAGTCGGGAAGCTGAGGCTGGTGCAGTACCCGCTTGGGAKCCCAGCGAGGACCAGAGCCTGGCTTGCCTGCATCCCAGTCCTAGGGCCTCTGCGCTAGCCCTGCTGATCGCCCCGTAACCAACCTGAAGGTCCCGGTTGTGGTTCTCACAGAGCAGCTGCAGGAATCGCAGAATAGGCTCCATGATCAGGACCGTCACCCCCATCTCGTTGTTCTGGCCCTGCTCCCCAGCGTCATGGCCTTTCCGGAATCCTATCGCCATGGGGTAGCGGGAAGGGGTGCCGGGCATCACAAAAGTCTCTCCTCGCCCTAACGAGAGACCCACATTTGTTAGCATCTGGCAATGAAGCGAGACAACCTTTGGCTCCAACCGGGAGACTGTGACCCCAAACCTTTGGAACCGGGCTCAGGCTCRTCCTTGTCTTCACGGGGCTTGTTCCCGATGTCACTCATGTTCACAGACACTGTAGACTTGGTCTCCTGCTGGGCCTTCTTCATCCGGTCGTGTAACACTTTAAAGAACTTCTCGGACTTCTTGTCGCTGGTCATGAGGTTGTAAAAGGATTTCTGAGAGCAACGAGGATGGCAGGTTGAGTCTCTCCCACGGCACCCAAGCTGTYCCTGCCTGTCCCTCTGACATGCTGGACACCAGCACTTGAGACCTTGCCTATGACAACCCGGTGAGCAGATTTACTTCCATTCAACAGCACTGGAGCTAACAGTCCCCTTGGATTTACAGAGCTGTAACAGTCCCTACCCTGGGGTGTCCCATATCATAAGCAAGATATGAGCCTGATAATCAGGGAGACAAATATGAAAGCCTGAGAAACAGGGACTGCAGCATATCTGAACCTGGGAAATCAATCATCTTTTGCATGCATCATTTGTTGGCTTCCCCCTGATAAGGGATTTAAAATAGCTTAAGAGGGAGGTATCACCCGAGCTGCGGCTCATTTTAGCAGTACCCGGCAGAGGGCATCAGCATTGCTCCGGAAACCTGCCGGCAGCATCCTGCCTTCCAGAGCATCCAGCCCTCAGCTTTCACCCTGACACTAAGCTGGAAAATTCAAGCAGAGATTTCTCCTCTTCTCCTGGACGAGCAACAAACACAGGCCAGGCAACCACCCCACTCACCAGCGTTTTGGCCAAGGGCCTGAGCCAGGGATCAAGGGCTGCCCTGCACACCYCGTCCACTGGTGCTGGGGCCCTAATGCTGCACACCTCAAACCAGAGCTGCCCCRTTCCCTGGGCCAGTGGCCACCACTGGGCCAGAGCTCAGCACCTGGATCTCCGTGTTGCCTCCGTCCAGCAGCCGGATGGCGAGCAGGATGCTCTCCTGGAAAATCTTCTCGTTCTTGGTGTTCATGATGAGGTCAGCCACCAGCTTGGTGGCCCCTTCTCGGTCCAGCCGGCACTGGACAGCAGCGATAGCGGACCAGTCCTGGTCTTGCCCTGCACGGAAGGACCCGGGTAGACGCTGCAGGCGTGGGGGGAAAGGAGCACTAGCAACAGGGTGGCTTCATGCCAGGGCATCTGGGCAAAGTGACTCCCAGCAGGACCTTGGGCTTGTCCCTTCCTCTGTCCATATCCCTGCTCCTAGTGGAGCTGGGGACACTGAGACCCACTAAAAATCTGGTCACATCCTGGCCAGAAACGCCCCGAGGAGCCAGACGTTCAAGATGCACGTCAGCAGTGCAGAGAGCAGGGAAAGTGCAGGAGAGGGGCACTCACCTCCCCCAGCAGCGTCCACAATTTCCCCTTTAGAGCTGGACTTCTTGTTCTGCAGGTAATTGTTCAGGAGCATTTTCCGCAGTAGGTTGCCCTGCCAAGACAAATAAACGTCACCAGGTTCCCAGCTCTGGGGCCAGCGCTAGAGCGGAACGAGGCCGAGGGCCCGTGGCTTGCAGCGGGTCTTTGGAGGCTACCAGGTGGAGGAGAAGGGCCRGTGGGGCGCTGCGATGCTCACCCTCTCACCATACTTGTTCCTCTTCACCAGCATCTGCTGCAGCGTCCTCAGCACTTTGATGCAGAGCTTCTCCTCCGTCTCCATGAGGTCCTTGGTGTGCTGCACCAGCCTGGCCACGCAGAGCAGAGCCACCGTTACACAGCCTGGAGCGGATCCCACCGCCCAGCTCTGCAGGCCACCCTAGAGCACAACTCCAGCTGCCCCAACACGCCGAGCGCTGCGGCAGCTGCAGAGCACCCTTACTTGGAGAGGAAGCCCCCACTCTCGCATCGCTGGTAGGCCTCCGTGCCTTCCATGAAGAGCAGCTCCGGCCGGTGCAGGACATCCACGAGCACCGAGAGCTCAGCCTCCACCAGGGGTTTCAAGCGGTCCTCCAGGGCGTTGATGATGTCCTAAAAATCACAGCACCAACCTTTAGGGCCAACTCAAACAGCACGGGAGAGGGACCCATTGCAGTGCCGATTGCTGCTGGCTTGCACCCTCCTCCCCGCCCGCACCTGCAGCTTCTCTATGATGTTCTTGTAGTCCCACTGGTTGGGGGTGGTGGAGACACGTGGGAAGGTGCGCGTGGCCGTCTTGTAGCTGGACGTGTTCCTCTGCACGGTGCTGGTGGAGCTGCTGTTGAGCAGYGAGCTGACGTGGGCATCCAGGTCCATGGGCAGGGCGATGGAGCGGCTCTTGGCTGCGGGCAGGGGGAGCTGGGCTGAGGGCCAGCAATGGGGAGGCAGCCCAAGCCAYGGGCTGGACGCTACCGCAGCGCCTTGGCCAGGCAGCCCTTCACCAGCTCTTCCAAACCAAGATTTAAGCTAAACACCGAATGAAGCTCCCCCAAGTGAGGGAAGGGCTGAGTATTTCCCCGCATCGCTCCCCTCTGCTGCAAAGCACTGCTGGAGACCTGGCCTGGCCGTGGCACCGGGGGCAGCAGCACGGCCACCAGCTTTCACTTGGGAAAGCTCAGCTCCGAGCCTGGAAGAGCCCTGCCTAAAATGACAAAGGGGAATCCTAGGAGCGAAGCTCGCATCCCCACCCAGCACCTAAGCAGGGAGCAATCCTTTCCGGGCGGGGACTCGGCGCTAACAAGCCCTGCTCTGAGTCAAAGGGCCGYGGGCGGCTGAGGGCAGAGTCCTGCGGAGGGAGAACTGCCCTAAACGCTGACTCGCTTTCCGGGCCCTTCGCCAGCAGGGACACACCAGGAATCTCCCAAAGAAATGCAGCCTTGGCTATTCCCAGACCACCAGGGTAGCCTCCAGAGACCCCAGCTCGAAATGCATATCTTGGAGCCAAACCTCCCTGCTCTGGGCCAGTAGCCCCTCACCAGGGCACCCTGCCAAGACCCCCAGCTGAGAAGACCGCTGTTGATCGCTGCCAAGAGCGGAGGCAGCCAAGGGAGGCTGCATCCTCCTCGGCGGCGGTGACGCATCCCTGCGGCAGGGCTCCTTACCGACCATGGCCAGCGTCCGGATGCAGGCCTCCACCGAGCTCTTGTGCTGCTGCTGCAGCCAGGGGCACTCCAGCAGCCTCATGGTGGACTGCAGAAGCTGCACAACTATGGTCTGATGGGTCTGAARGAGAGAGCAGGCAGGTCAGTACCGCAGTGAGACCCTTCCAGATCTAGAGCTGCGTGAGCCGCCGTTCTCCCCAGGTCTCCTCAGCCCAAGAGCTGCTTCCTAAAGGAAGTGCCCAGGGAGGACTCAGCCTTGCAGGGCTCCATTACCTGCAGCGAGGTGCTGTTTTCCGAGAAAGGGGAGCTGAAGAAAGCGTTGACRGTGTCCAGCACCACCGTGAGCACGTACTTCTCCAGGGTGGGGTCCGGGAGGCGCTTCTCTCGCTTCTTGCACATCTGCAAGGAAAAGAGCCYGCTGACAGCTCCAAGGTATCGTGGTGACGTTCATGAGCATCCCGGCTGGATGCCGACTGGCACGCAGCAGCCTTGCTGCACGGGGAGGACTTGGATTCTGGATCTACCCCAGCTCTTGGATACACCCTAGATAGCCCTGATTGCTCCCCAGTGTGTGTGGGCAGCCCCCCAGGCTACGTAAGTCCTCATGGTGTCCAAGCTGCACATCTGGTCCTGGGGAGGTCGCAAGCTTTGAGTGAGTCTCGGTAAGGCCAACCTGTCCCCATCCAAGGCTGCAGCCATTYGTGCCATGTCCCAACCCTCCTCACGCACCCGTGCCATGTCTAGCGTGAAGTTCTCAAAGAGAGTCCAGATGTGGTTGCTGGTGTAGATCTCCTTCATCTCCACCTCCGTGTCCACATAGCAGTGGTTTACAAAGTTCACATAGGCCATCTTCACCTGCCGAGGGAGGGAGGAGGACACAGGCATAGCAATGGGAAGGTCAGCATCACTCACCATCCGTGTCACGGAGACCCTCATTCATGGCAACAAGAGGCTCTGGAGGGACATCACCTCCCAGCCGGTCCTCTCCCTCGCGCTCTACCCCTGAGCTCCATGCCAGTCACACCGTACCTCGGTTATGCAGTCCTCGTGCGTCACCACCCGCACCACGTCCTCCAAAGGCAGCAGGGACGTGCACTTGATCTCCGTGTAGACGTTCTTGCCCTCGGCGCAGGCAGCCAGCAAGTCTACCAGTGAGATGTGGTACATGAGGGGGCTGTTCTCCTCCACCCCGTCCCGGGCTGCCGTCATCATCTCCAGGAGCGTGGCCAGAGAGGCTTTGTCGTTGTAGAAAACCACCACGTCATCCCCGGCATTGGTGAGCTGTGGAGGAAGCTTAGTGGTCACCACTCTGGAGAAGGAGGATGAAAAAACTTCAAGAGCACACAAACCACTTCCTCTGCCCAGGGCATGCAGAGGGGCTGCCCCGAGGTACAGTCAGGGATGAAAGTGCCATGTATTTGCAGGGAAAATATGGTGTTTGCAGTGCAACTAAACTTACAACCCATGGGAGGTCCTGCTGCAGCACATCACCAACAAACAGAAAGGGAAAAAACAATCCCAGTCTAGGGGATCACGTTCTCCAAAGCAGTGACCAGCTCTCGGACCCCTCTTCAGAACCTTAGAGCTGGTTGCAGCAAACCAGCACAGCAAAGAAGGGCTCTTTCCCTCGGGAGAAACCAACGCTGCTCCTCCTGGGCACCACATCCTTCTGCCCACCASAGGCTCACGCAGGCAGAGGGGCTCTCACCTCGGTCATGATCATGTCCTGGCACTTCTTGACGTACTTGCCCTCGGCCTTGATGATGGTGTGCAGGAAGTCGAGGTACTGCACGTGGCGGCCATGGGTGGCCACGCAGTGGATGAAGTGCTGCGGCACCGTCTCGTTGATCTCCGAGCAGAGCTGGTAGTTGTTGAGGAAGATGTGCTGCATCGTCTCAGCCTCCAAGAGCTGCGGGACACAAGGGGACAAAGTGAGGCCGGGGGGCTGCGCAAGGCCATGAGGAATAGCAGTGTCCCAACCCTCTTGCTCTCTCGGGGGTCTCCTCCCAGGTTTTCCATCTCTTGACCTTACTTGCTGCAGGTCTGCACCCTTCCAGCACCAGGAATAGTGCCAAAGTCTCTCCCCATGCCACTGCCTGCAGTCATCCTTCAATCCTATCACTTTACCCCTGGTGTCAGGAAGAGGTTGAGATGTTTGTGCAAAAGCGCCTGGTTTTCCTGATTTCCAGCGCAAAACTTCTGCAGGAACTGGTGGGTGAATTTCAGGATCTCCATCATCTTGAYGTCACCCTGAGGAAGGGCAGAGAACAGAAATGGCCTGAGTCAGAGAGGGGATGGAGAGGAAGGAACAGGCTGCCCCAGATGCTGCCCTGTCACCAGGAGTCCCTGCACCCTCCAGCCCCTTTCCTGGGCACTTTGAGAGCCGTAGAGTCCAGCCTCCTTCTGCTCACCCACCTTTTCGTATGGGATCTGCAACAGATCCAGCATCACTTTGTGGGCATCCATGTTCTTCAGCAGACGCTGCTGTTTCTTCCGCACTTGCTCTCCAACCCCACACATCTTATTCAGCCGTTCCAGGATCTAGGGAGAGAACAACCACGGCCCAGAAGGGACCTGAGACTGGGAGTCCATCAGGACACCCATCAGTAGTGGGAGCCTGCTTGAGATCCAGAGGTACCACCTCCAGGCCTCGCTTTGTGCATTGCTCACAAATCCTGGCACCCACTCATAAACCCCGTCCCTCTCCTCACCAGGTGGCCTTGGGGATGCTGCCAGAGAGGGTTTGGGGTGTCACTTACCCCCTTGACTATCTGGTAGTTCTCACTGCTCTTCTCTCCTGGAGAAATGATCTCTTCATCAGCAGCGTGCTGCAAGGGGGGAGAAATGGGTCAAGGTCTCATTGCTGCTCCCCATGAGCCTCTTGATAGTGGGGGAATTAGGAGCCAGGACCCGCTCTGGCTCTCCTCCAGGGAGAGGCATGGGTGACCCATCAAGGGGAGATGCACATTAGGTTTGTGCTCCCTCCTCTTCTCTCACCCCATTTCCTGGAGTCTTCTTCAGGCTTCTCACCTCTTTCTTCTCCTTCTTGTTCCCCTCCACTGCGCTGTCTCCTTTGGTGCTGCCTTTCTTGTCCACCCAGAGCTCCGATTTCTCTACCATGGTGCGGAGCTTGTCCAGCTCCGACTTAATCACCTTGTAGTTCTCAACGTCCTGGGCTGAGATCAGGAGCTGAACCTGCAATGAAATTCCCAGGGGGTCCCTGTGAATCCAGCCAGAGGCAGGAACCCAACTCCCCTCCTGTCCTAGATGTCCCTCAGGAGAAAAGGGCCCATTAGGCAGTCACCTCGGCTGAGATGTGTCCCACGTGCTGCACAGGCAGCCCAGCACAGACCTACAGGGGCTCCAGGAGAGCCTCCCGATGGGTTACCTGCTTGAAGGTGTGCAAGACCTCCTGCCTCTGGCTGAAGTGCTTGAAGAGGAGCTGCAGGGAGCCAGAGATGAGCGGCGGGTAGTCGTGCATCGTCAAGTGGATCAGCACTCGCAGAAACATCCTCCCTCCTTCATCGTCCACCTCYAGCATGCTGCTCGTCTTCCTGAAGCCGAGACCAAAGCGCCTGGTGTCAGCGGCTGCACCGGAGCACGACACCGCTCGGGGCCAAGAGCGAGAGCTGCGTGAGCCTCTATAGCCCCATCCTCTTCATGGCCTGCAGCTTGCAGGCTCTGCACCGAGTACGTACAGGAGAGGGAAGAGCCCGGGGCAGGCGGGCACTGCAGGGGACTCACCCCACGCCGAACATGGCTTCTGCGTGCTCGCCGATGCGGTCCAGGTTCATGGCTGCAGCTGSAGGGAGAGGGAACGCAGGAGGTGAACAAGGCAGCACAGAATCACAGAATGCTCAGCGTTGGAAGGGACCTTTAGAGATCATCTAGTCCAACCCCCCTGCACAAGCAGGGTCACCTAGAGCACGTGGCACAGGCTGCGTCCAAATGGTTTTGAAGATCTCCAGAAAAGGAGATCCCACAAAGTCTTTTGGCAGCCTGTTCCAGCGCTCTGTCACCCTCACTGTTCAGAAATTTTTCCTTAAGTTCCTGTGGAACTTTAGATGCTTCAGTTTGTGGCCATCAGAGGCCGAGAGGCTGTTCAGAGGCCGAGACCCCACAGGACCTGTCCCATCACCATCGCTCCAGGTGCCAGCACGTGGGAGCAGCCTCTCTGCCCATGGTGAACATGGGATGCCTTCTCCCTCCTGATCAGCCCCTGCATCCCCCACTGCAGCAGGCAAAAGCCACCGAAGCTCTTGCCTCCATCACCTGCAATCCCAGCCTGTGGAGTTTGCCAAGTTTAACTCGTATCAGAAGCAAAGGGGAAGAGTTACTTGTGGAGTCAAAGGCTGGAGCTGTCCCATCAGCCGCGCTGTCCTGCATGGGGTAGACTTCCACAAACTCCTTCTTGAAAACAGAAAGCAGGTAGGAAATTCTGTAGTCCAAGCGCACGTTCAGGATGAACTGGTAGCAGTAGAGAGAGAAGAAAGCACAAGTGAGTCCTCGTCATGCCAGCTGTCTCTGCATCAGACCACTGCTCCCACCAGCCCAGGGTCCACCCTKCAGCTCCCAGCGCTTCCCTCCTTCTTCCCAAGCATCAGCAACCTGGTTTCTCCCTCCCCACCTGCAAGATCTCCAGGATCTTCAGTTTGGTCTCCATCACCACAATGTTCTCATTCTCGATGCTCCTCCCTCTGTCTACTTGCTCTGGGGCAGACCCGGAGCTGAGGCTTGGAGGGCTGAAGATGGACTGCTTCCTGCTCAGCACCATGGTGGACATTATCTGCCCAACGCCCTGGATCGATCTCCGCACGTTCTTCCCTAGGGAGGCAGCCGTGGTGGGCAGGATTAATGCATGGGGAAAGGAAGGTGGGAGAGGGCTGACGTTAGGACCCACTTAAACTGGAAAATGCTTTAGACTTGAACCAGAGAAGGCGTAGGAGGGACTTGCTATTCCCCTGGCACAGCCACGCCTGTGTTATTGCTGGGATATTTGCAGCATTTCTTGCTCATTTTGCATCCTACACTGGGAAAGGCCAAGGGCCTCCCGGTGACACCTCCCGTCTCCCACTGTCACAAGATCACACTCATATAGAGATTTTTTTTTTTCCTGGAGAACTGGTAAGTCCTGGGTGGATCACAGAAAACCCTTTCCCCGGGGCCGTGCCAAGTTCTGCTGGTGATGACACGGACTCACCCGTCACCTCGTCGCTGTACACGGCCTGCAGCATCAGCTGGGGGTTCTGGACGCAGTCGATGATGCCCAGCAGCGTCCGCGTCAGGCGCAGCAGCTCGCTGAAGCTGTAGAAGCCGAAGTAGATGAGGTTGTGGGCAAGGCTGACGACCTGAGGAAAGGACAAGGAAACTCCAGACCTCTCCACGCTCAGTCCCCAGGGCTGCCTACGGTCTCCTAATGGGCACCGGCCAAAGCAAGCCGCGTGCTGCGAGGTGCCAGCAGCACTGCAGCCCTCTATGGCTCGCAGCCTCAAGGGCACCGTCACCCCCGCGCAGCTCTCGCACCTCAAAAGTGAGCTTGTTCTTCTCGTCGTTGGCRAAGGGCACCGCCTCGCTCACCACATTGTTCAGGTAGTCCTCCACAAACTCCATGGTGCTGGCAAACTTGTTCTTCTTGTCGTCGCGGGAGGTGTTGAGGTTGGAGTCGTAGCTGCAAGGGGAGACGGGGGGTGAGCTGGAGGGAAGCGAGGCAGCAAGGCCCCTCTCGCTCAGCCTCCAAGGAGCACCATCCAGGCAGTCACCAAGAGCTGTCACAGCCAGAACTGGTGCTCATTATCACRCTGGAGCCCTTTTCCTTCCCAGCTGAGACCTGCCAAACTCACTCCACAAATGCCCACACCCCCAGTCCCTGCACAGGATCTGGCATCCCACCCCTCGAAGGCCCTCTAAGCCCTGACACGTCTCACTCTTTGATAGTGATGGCCGTGGGGATCTCAGTCCAGAGCCGCGCAAACTTCACGGGCATCACCAGCTCCTGGGGGTCCCTGTCCACGTGCACGTGCAACATGAGGTGGCAGAAGGACGCCCGGAGGTCGAAGGGCAGCATCTCGTCTGCCATGCAGAGGAAGATCAGGTCTACACCCAGCTGCTGGGAGATCTCCTTGATGGCCAAATACTGGCGGTCCAGGCACATGCGGGCAAACAGCTTCAGCTGGTACCTGTTTGGCAGCGAGGGGAGGAGAGAGTGAGGCCACCCTGTCCCCCAGAGCCTGGGGAAAGAGCGGGTAGGATCATCACCTGTAGTAACTCAGGACGTTCTCGTCGTGGGCATTGCCTGCCCGGGCCTCCTGTGCCAGCTGCCGGATGCTTTTCTCGTGGTGGTCGTTGTTCTTGTCGGTCCAGGTGAGCCAGACCTCCTCCTCCGAGTACTCGATGCTCAGGTACTCGTGCGTCTGGGACATCTCCTTCACTGGCCTCAGCCTCGGCGTGGAAAAGGGGTAAAGTTGGGGTGCAACCCCATGATTGGGAGTGTCTGGCTGTACCTTGTCATACAGGGAGGTTCCCACCCCTCATCCTACACTGGGGATATTCTGCCTATAGGAGTAGGGGGTCACGTGGGCTTTCACACAGGGAATAGGGCAGCAAAGGAGGTGGCAGGAGGCAGCGCCAGGTACCCAGCCCAGGGGACAGCCCAAGGCCAGAAGACCCTTTGCCCTGGTCACTCACTCAGTTTTGATGAGGATGTCGCTGTTCTTTGGGTCCAGCACACATTTGCAGATCAGCTCCTGTGTGACGGGGATGGCAATGTGGTTGGACACGCACAAGTCCGAGAGGTAGTCCAAGAACCTGGGAGACAAGGGCAGAGCAGAGAGGGCTCATGGTGAGAGGGGGTGTCCACAGGGGCTCTTTCTGCCCCTAACCAAGGTGGTTTCCCACCCGTTACGCTGCACAAAGCTCTTTTCCAGCCCCATCCTGGGACATGGCCCTGGTGGACACGCACCGTGGCTCGCGGTTCTTGCGCACCAGGCTGACAAAGGTCTCCACCTCCGTCTTCGTGATGTGCTTCTCCAGCAGCTTGCGGTTGTTGTGCAGCAGGGCCGTGATCGTGTCTTCGGCCAGGATGTCGTAGCCGATCTGAGACTGCATCATGCCAAACTGCTTGGCGATGTGCTCCTGCAGCGGGCAGAGAGAAGGTGAAGCAATGGATGGAGCTGCATCCTGCTGGGGGGCCGAGGTTTGGCAATGGCCCCCGTCAAGACCTCTGCAACCTCCCTAGGGTGGTGCAACGTGTGTTGGGATGGGGGTCCCACGATGGGGGCCAGGATGACCCAACGCACCTGGTTCTTGCGATAGTCCTCCTGGGAGTGCCGGAGCACGCGGTAGCACAGGCGGAACATGTACTGGTAGGGAGCGTTTTTCTGGTCCGAGAGCTCTTCCAGCCGCACCAAGGGCCCTTCTCCGCCCTTGTCCTTGAACGGGGCTTTCAAGATCCCAAAGATCTGCCCAAAAGTGGAGAGCATGAGGTGCCTCATCCCTCTCCTTCCCTCTCCGACGGACCCTGGCCATGCTTGGCAGGAGGGCTCATCATGCCACCACAGCACGAGCTCAAGGCAAGTTCAGCCTCTTCCACAGGGATTTTGGGGAGCCCTGGCCCCTGGTGTGGCCTCATGCAGAGTGGGACATCTCTGCCGGAGCTCAGCTCCACTCAGGCACGCTCCTGGGACCACTCACCTGYTTGAGGATGTTCTGCTCCCGCATGAGTTTCTGCCGCTCCCGGTTGGGCTTGGTCACCACGATGTCCAGCACRTTCTGACCGTTGTTGGGGACGTCGCTGACGAAAAACACCAAGTCCTCCAGCAGCTGGATCACGAACCTGCCAAAGGGGCACAGTGCCGATGGGGCAGCAGGACCCCACGCTCAGTCCATCCAATATACAACGTGCTGCCAGTGAGGTATCAGGCACATTTTGGAGGTCCAACAAGCCCATCTTCAGCTTCAAACCCTGCCGGAGATGCTGCTGCCTGATCCTCTCCCCCATTTGCTGCCCTGAAGCATGAGATTTTTACAGCCCTCCTGTTCCTAAGGAAACTTCATTCCCGAGCCAGGTGCCCCGGGTGACCGGCACGGACGTTCGCTCATGATTCACGCCGGGCTTCTGCACTGAACCTCGCTGCCCCTTAGTCACCTCAGCAGCACCGGCGGGGCGGAAGCAGCTCGCTCCGTCCCACGGGRTATCTGTGTTTGCTCAGGAAACGCCAGGAACCCACCCACCTAAAAATAATACTGTGACTAACGGGGCCGGCCCTATCTTGGGGCCATCTCCCCCTCCGCTGTTTTTCTAACAGCCAAGGAGAGGCTGGAGCGGCTCTGGTGTTATCCCGTTTCCTTGTCAGACCCCAGGGAATAGCAGGGAGAGAGCGGGGCTGGCGGCAGGAAAATGAGGCAGCGCTGGCACCAAGACCTGGGCAGRGGACCCCGTGTCACAGCGATGCTTTAGGGCTCCAAAGGAGCCAGGCACGGCCCCAGTTCCAAGGAGAAATGACACTTTATTCATTTATTTATTTTTTACCTCCTGTCATTCTGGCTGAGAAAACCTTCATTCATCTTGTCCACCACGTTGGCCAGCATGGAGCTGGCATCATTTGCAAAGTCCAGGTCGCGGATTTCGGACACAGGCACGGAGACAATGGCAAAAGCTTCCTTGTCCTCCTTGGTGGGACAGGTGCCGAGCTGGAAAGCAAAGGGGAGCCTGGATGGAGGGGTCTGCAGAGCCCAACATGCTCGGGGCTCACCCATCACACCTGCCCCTGCCCAGAGGAGCCAGTTTGTCCCCACCATTGCGCTCCAGGCTGGTTTCCTCCTGCCCCTTTGCATCACCTGCATATTCCAGCCCCCAAGGAAAAGGGATCTCCAGGGTGAGGAGGAGGAAGGAGCAAAGCTGGCAGGGCCCGGGGCACGCGGGACAAGCCACAGGAGGGAGAGCCAGCCCTACCATGAGGCGGATGGGCCGCTCCTCGTCGATGTCGATGGGCACGTTGGTGCTCTGGATCCACGTGTTGGTGCAGAGGTGGCGCAGCCTCACGTAGGAGTTCCTGCAAGCACCGCGGTGCGGCCGTGAGCAGCCCACGCTGGACAGCCCTGGCCCCAGCACCAACACCTTATGCTACATGACTAATCCATGGGGCTCTCCCTGCTTTCCTGTTTTGCAGTCCCTCAGATTTCTTACATTTTGACACAGCCCAGGGATAGAAGCGCAGACCACGGGCACCGAGCAGCACCCAGGTCTGCCCCAACGCATGCACTGCTCACGTACCGCGGCACGAAGGAGTCTGTCTTCTGCAGGGTGGTGGGGTCCAGCTCGAAGAGGGAGGCGATGTCGTTGCCGTGGGGCACGGCYACCAAGCGGTATTTGATCTTCTCCCCCGTGTTCCTGCGGCTGGAGCGGCYGCTGCTCCCCTGCACCAGGAAAGTGTCTCTGAGCGGTGCCCGGAGCGGTGCCCGGAGCGAGCCCGGCCTCGCCGCCCTGTGTGCACGGGGTCCGGGGGGATGCACAGCAGCTACGTTCAGAGCAGAAGCTGGCGCTTGGGCTTAGCAGCATGGAGAGGGGCTGGAAGAGCACGATGTGATACACGCGAACTGGGAGGCCACCCCATTTCCAAACCTTATCCCAGCAGAGCTGACAACGTTCCCTGCTAGTCCAAGTCTCTCCCCTGCTAGGCCAAGTCTCTCTCCTGCCAACCTCTGGCCTGGGATGCAACATGCACCGGGCACTGGGACGCTAYGCTATGGTGCTGGGCGCGGGGACGCTCTGCTCGGCAGCCCCGGGCTGTCCCTGTCCCCGCTGGCGGCTGCGGCAGYAAGCGGCTCCCCGTGCTCGCGGCGCGCTCTGCTCGCCGCCCTGGGCAGGCGCGGAGAGACGTGCGGGCTGGGGCAGCGGCGGCAGCGTTTCGGCTAGCGGGGCTGCACACAGCTCACCGTGGGCGCTGCCTTGGGCTCGGCCACGTCTCCTTTATAACTTGGGTTCTCCTGAAAAGTTAAAGAGGGAGATGAGAGAGGCTATCAATGCTCTGACTCCAAGACCCTGAGCACGGGGYGTTATCTCTACTCCTGCCTTCCTCCATCATGTCACCAGCAGCCTGAAACAGAGAGGACACCTGGAGAGGGGGCGGTGGGACATCACCCGCTGACGCATGAGGGATCAGGACAAGTGACCCGTGTGGCTCACAGACCAAGGGCTTGTACTCGTAGCGAGACGAGCACTTGCTGCACACCCTGCAAGGCCCCGGGTGCGCTCTCACCAAGCAAGATAAGATCAGAAACAGCAGCCCTGGATGGGGAGCTCTTCTCCTCTGCATATGTTACCTGAACAGCTTTGGTTTTAAGGCACCCAAATCCAAGAGCCATTGTGGAAATTTAGTGTCAGCCTCAGGATTTGCTGCTTTCCAGGTTAGCACTGGAGGCAGAGCCCTGGGCAGCCGCATTCAGTCATCATCACGAGTCAGGGAGACTCGCCAGCACCGGATCCGCGGTGCATCCGTACGGCCCTGACCGTGGTGCGGGACACGAAGGGGCTGTGGCAGCGCAGCAGTGTCACATCGGCTGCGTTTTGCAGCTGCTGAAACCTCTCYGTGCCGCTACTGGGAGGCCTTGACCGGCCTCAGCGGGGAGCAGAAATAAAAAGCAGCAGACGGTGTTTCCAGGCCTAGATTTTGCCAACACCTCCCACAGGCCAGGACAGCTCTGGATGCCACCAGGGACCAGAGGACGGGGATGGGGCAGCAGCAGCGGTGGGGCGGGTTCCAGCGCACCCCTTACCTCTGCCGCCAGGTAGTTGCCCGTGGCCAGGTGCTTGAAGCGGTACAAGCCGTTCCAGTGGCCAGCTCCGCCGCGGCACGGGTCRTGATGGACCACCTGCGAGAAGCACGGGGCTCACCAGGAGCGCCCTGCCTGCAGGCACCCCCCAGGGCACGCACGGCACCCCCGTGGGGCCTGCAGCATCCAGGCTGGACGCTGGGACAGGGACGCGCTCTCCGTCCCGTCCCCGCTCACCTCCACCTCCCACAGGGCGTTGGAGCTGGTGGCCGAGGTGGCCGACTGCCGCAGCGTGGTGCGCAGGAACACGTGCAGCTTGCCCTTGTACTCGTCGCAGGTGAGGAACTTCTCCTGCTCCGCGTGGAAGAGCCTCACCACGTCCCCCTGGCACAGGGACAYGGTGGTGAGGCCCATGGGACAGCAGCGGGGACCACAGGGACCCCCACATCCACCGCGACAGCATCGCTGCCCTGCTCATGCAAATCGCTACTCTGCACTCCCACTCTCCCAGCTGTAAACTGGTTGCAAAAATAGCACTTTCTGCCCCAGAATAAAGGGCGCAGCTCGTCCATGTGTTTAAGTCTTTAAGGCCGCTGGGAGGAGGACGCACGTGGGCTGGCGGGGAGAAGTGCACGCCTGGGGATGGGGATCTGGGAGATCAGCGCGATCGATAGGGAGGCAGCTGCATCCTGGAGCACCTCGGCTCCGAACAATAGCTCCGCGGGGAAAGTTCCTTTCCCAGGCACCGGTCAGCTCCACCAAAAGCTTTTTGCTGCTCCCAAACTTGTCCTCCGAGAGGGAAGCGGCTGGCGGCAAGATCGCGGGGGCGCCCGCGGCACGACGGACACCCCTCCCTTACCCCCTTCAGCACTTCCTCCAGGTGGTCACAGAACTGCATGAAGAGGTTGATCTTCCAGCTGGTGTTACAGTTGACTGAGTTCACCTGCGGAGCAAGGGAGGGAGCTCATGACATTGGAGATGGGGCTGGAAAAAAAAGCAAAAAAAAAAAAAAAACCCAAACACCCCCCAATCCAGGGAACAAGCCCCCAAGGCACCCAGCACCCCCACAGCCTCCCCGGTACCTCTTTGCAGCCGGCGTTGTCCGCGAGCTCGTAGTTGCTGGCGTGCAGCGGCTGCCCGGCGTTCACGGGGTTCAGGATCACCTTGTCCCCCACCACCACCTGGAAGGGACACGGGAGGATGAGGGGGGTGAGGACAATGCCTGTCACCCCAGGATGAAGCAACATGGGGCTCACTGCACTCGAGCCCCAACGCCTTTGCTGTGGCCTTGCCCACGCTCATGTTGTCTCCGTTGCTCCTCAGCTTCCAGAAGGGCTGGATGAAGAGCCAGGAGCCCTCATTGCCGGTGGCGTCCAGCGTCACCCGCATGGCGTTCTTCTCCAGCAGTGCCGGCAGCCTCTTGTTCACCGTCAGGTACTTGTTGCTCTTCATGTGCAGGAGCTGCAAAGCAGGCACCGACACTGAGCCGCCCACCGCAAAGCCTGGGGACTTGGGGGACCCCAGGGCCAYGAGACCTTCCCGCTCACATTTGCTCCCACCCCTGCATTTCCCCCCAAATCCCATGGGCTGGAGCAGGCGGGAAGCGGAGCGCGGAGCTCGCGGAGGGGATGGCAGGGCAGTCCCTACCTGGATGACGCTGCCGTACTTCACCACGTCCCCGTGCACCTTCTTGTTCTCCGTCTCGTTCTGCTTCTGCTCCATCTGGGCCGCATGCTGCCCGTGGTGGGAGAGGAGAGGGGAGCTCAGTGGGTGCCAGTCCCCCAGGGCCACCTCGCCSCAGCACGAGGGCAGGGGACAGGCTGGGACAGCACCCGGGCACATCTCTATCAGTCCAGAAATGCAGCACAAGGTCAAGTGCCAGCTGGTAGGTTCCACCAGGAAGCACCACACACAGACAAAGGGATGGGGAATCTCCAACCATTCCCGTGGCAGGGCCATGGGAATCAGGCCATGGAATCAGGGAATCAGCGGTGTGGGAGACATGGCAGGTTCCAGCCCACTGCAGCAGGATCCGATGCCCCTGTAGGGTGGGATCTGCCATGGGATGAGTGCTCAGCTCCTTCCCAGGAGCGCAGGGCCCCTCTCTCCAAAACCACAGGCATTTTCCATGCGGCTGCTCCAGCAGCCGGTGCCAGCACCTGGGCTGTAAGGCAGGAATTTGCTCCTGGGACGGGTTGATCTTGTCACCTCCTGCCCCRGGACACTGAAAGTGGGAACCCTGCCAAGCCTCAGGGGTCCAGGTCTGCTCAGCCCATGAAGTAGCAGCAGCTCCCACCAGGAATCAACCCGAGCAAGGAAAACCCTGTGGATGCGGCAGGACGAACGTGAGCATGGGAATGCGCAGCCCCGCGGAGCCCCGCGGCTCGGCAAGGCATCCATCAACACCGAGCTCCCCGGCATCCGGCTGCACCTACAATTATCCAGCTGAGAAAATACCAAGCCTCAAACCCACTTAAAAACAAAGGCACAAAAGCCCGAGCTTGGAAAGGCACCAGCAGGCATCTCTGCCTGCCGGCTTCTCCTCGCGACACCTGGGCTGCTGCTATTTCAGGAAATTATCTCCTTGGGTTGAAAGATGTTCTCAGCCAGCAGGAGATGCTGATAAATCAAGGCTGGATTTCAGTTCCCTGCCAGGACATCAAGGGGCTTCGTAGCAGAGCCAGCACGGGAAGTAAATTGCACAAACTCCCGGGCTCGTTTGCTGCTCTGCATTCAAATGCACTTGGGCACTTCCCAGAAGGGCAGCCCCAGGAGCAGCGTGGAGGAACAAGGAAATTCCACAATTTCTTTAAGACAAATAAGGCCAAGGTTCAGCCAGGCAGGCTCAGAAACGAGCCCGTCTCTCCTTGCCAGTGAGCACAGGTGTTGACATTGCAAGGGATACGCTAACCGAAAGTGGGAAAACCAAGTGTTTCCGCGTGTTATGTGGTTAGACGCAGCAGGATGCACCAACCACGGCCTGGCCTCTCCAGCAGGAGCTGGGATGCTCCTTCCAGACATTTTATTAGCCCTCGCTCACTAGGCTTGGTGCAGGAAAAACGGGGCTCTGTGCAGCCTGTACTCTGCTTGAAGTCTCATTAGATGATTTAACGAATCCCTCCTGAACTTCAGCTCCATGAATCATCCCCGCAGCCTTGCCAGCTGTCTGACACGGTTACGCAATGTTTAGCATGGGCCCTTTCCAAACCTTGTGGAAGTCGGCAGGAGCCTCCAACTTCCCTGGGCCCGTTGGAGCAGGTCCTGCCCGCAGCGTGTCCCAGCCCGGCGCGGGCTCCACAGCCACGGAGGCCTCGGTTATTTATGGCAAGCAAGGGGTTGGAGCGCAGGGAACAGCCTGGCYGTGCGGCCAAGGACAGACACGCAGGCATGGCATGAAAGCAAAGGAGCGATCGGGAACTGGAGATGGGAGCCAAGGTAAATCTGCCCCTTCCTAGGGAAAAGGGAGCCCATCCAAGGCCAGCTAAGGGCATCTCACAACAAGCACAGCCCACGGTGCAGCTCTTCTCCCTTGGGGCTGGGCCACCCCGGGGCTTCAGCCCTTCAGGCCTTGTAGGCACTGCAGCAAGGCCAGGCACCTTGCAGAGGTCTTCACCCATTTAGAAGATGCCCCAATTAACTGCAAGCTGATGGCTACTGGAATCCTTCCTCTAGCACTAGGTGGCTGTGGCTAATGGTCTGYGGTGGGAAGAGGGTGGTGGGACAGATAAGTGATGCTCTGGGTACTGTAAAATCCAAGAGAGGTCCTGCGCCCCCATGCATGCTGTTTTCCAGGACGGAAATCACATCAGGACCTTCCCAGCGGGAGGTTTGGGTGTCAGCCACCCAACCCTGCAGGCTCTTCGCCTCGGGGAAGGAGGGTGCCGTGTCCTCTGCTCACCTGGAGTTTCTGCAGCAGCACCACGTCAGCGATCTTCTCCTTGTCCTGCTTGGTTTGCTTGGCCTTCCAGTACTGCTTCTGGGCAGAGTAGCGGTTCATGGGACACACTTTGAAGAGGCAATCTGGAACAAGAGGAAGCTGGATGTGAGGCTGCTCGGCACCGCGCTCCACACCGGTCTGCGTCCCGCGGGGACAACCTACGGGGCAGGAGCACATCCGCCTCCAGGACACAGCTCCATGCCAGGAGCAGCCCCTCAACACGCAGAATGACACAGGTTCCTTCCGAGGGTCCAAGCCAGCCCTGGCCAGGGCGGGTGGCAGGTCCCATCACTCAATATCAGCTGCAGGATCAGGTGCAAATCTAGGTAAATCTGTCCAAGAGTACCTCCACTGAGGGACGTGCTTTAGCAGATGTGGTGGTGACTTGATGATCCTGAAAATCTTTTCTAACCGTAATGAGTCTACTCTATTCACTTCTTGGTCTCCTGATGGAAGCGTTCCTATTGGGAACGACCAAGCAGCTTGGGAAGGTAGGGGCTGGGTTGCCAGCCCCGCGGTGGCCATCGGGATACGCCACCGTTGCAAACGCCCTCCTGCAACTCCTCATGAAAACACTAAATCATCAGTGCCGGAAGCAATAAGCAACTGCTCCTATAAATCTGCATGCAAAAAGCCACTCTTCAAGGCCCCMAAAAACCTTGTTTGGAGAAGAAGGGTCCAGATCCTGGACCAGGGGAGTTGAAGCATGAGACCAAATCTCTGGGAATCTCAAGCCGGCGTCCCAGTTGGGATCCGGATCAGCAGCTCCGTGGGGCAGAGGGTGAGGGCAGGAAAGGCTCCTTAGCTGGGTCAGCCTAATTACTAATGAAATAGCAGCCCAGAAACTTCAGACACAAGAAGAAAATCATTGCATCTCTGGCGCGGGGCCGAGGCGCTGGCGAGCGCGTGTTTATTTACCTGGGAGTGACGAACACACCAGCGCGGAGCAGGGATCTCGCCGGCCCCGCTGCTGGGCCCAGGCCAAGTTTCACCTTTCGCTTTGCAGGTCTGTTTGCTAATGGCAGGTCCCGCGCCAGGGAGCGCGGGGACGCTGGGGTTTGCAAGGGGCCGGGGCTGCTGTCGGGGCGCTCTGCTGCGCTCGCTCGCACCAGGGCTAGGGCAGCCCTTCGGCTGCCTGCAGCACCTTGGTTTGTTTTCTTTACACTGCTAATTAGGCTGCAATAGCTGCTGGTGGAAAGGAGAAACTGGGGCATGGGGAAGAGGGGAAACATAAGATAAGAGTTATTAAGACATCAGTGCACAAACGGCCTTGCCTAACCGGTGGGGTGCTCTGATACCCCGGGCTGAATTTGGCTGCGCCCCATCTCTTGCTGCAAAGTTGTCCTGCAAGTGGGGACACCGAGGCACGGAGCAGTCCCGGGGGCTGGCACAAAGGCAGGCTCCCACGGCGCCTTTAGCACGCGGCGCTGCCGCCCTGTTTGCAAGGGGGCAGGAAAGCCGCGGCCGCRTGCGGAGCAGAGCGCGGCCAGGGCGGCAGGCGCAGGGGCGACGGCGCCCGCGGAGCCGCGCGGAGGAACCGCCGCGTCTCCGGCAGCGCGGGAGCGTCCTGCGGCACCGGCGCTGCCGGCTGCGGCTCTGCCCGCGCACGGGGAGCGGAGCCGCTCGCAGCCCCCCGCTGCCCTCCAGCCTGGGATCCAACCCCATTCTTGGCTTTTCCCGAACATGCCTGGACGCGGGGCTGGGAAGAGCCTTGCGGGGAGGGAAGGAACTGGGAGAAAAGCAAATACAGGAGGCGCCAGGCACCTCTCGGGGCCCAGCCCAGGCACCGCGCGGGCCAGGCAGGGACAGGCTCCCGCATCGCCCAGCGTCTCCACAACCTGCTTACACCCACGGCTCCCTTTGGATGCAGCGCTGAGGCACAGAGGGAGCAATCATCTCCCCTTCTGCAGCGCCAGACAAGTCCCCATGTCCCCACATCCCCAGCGGAGCCAAGAGCTGTGGCCACRTTCCGGCAGTGCAGGATAGGGCAGGGAGCGGCCACAGGATGTGGGGACGGCGGCCGCACATTAAAATCCTCTTAAGCCCCTTGCTGCTGCTGCAGGGAAACAGAACGGGTCTGTTATTTTTACCTTGCTCGCAGCGATAGCCATCGAGCAGGGAGACCGCTACTTTTCCGGCCATTAAAAGCAGCGGCTGGATATCCTGATAGGGGTTGCATGGAGCAGAGCGGAGTCTAGACCAGACCTGGGTCTGGAAAAGAGATTTGATGCCCGCCCATGTCCGGGCAGGGAGATAGCGGCACGCTGGACGGGGACCTGCTCAGCACGGCCGCGGGAGCACAGGCCTCCCCGCAGCTGCGTCCAGCTGCTCCCATCCGCGGGAATGGCCACCGATGTCCAGGAATGCAACAGATACCGGGAACCAAACCAGCCTGGGATGCTCCTGGGGAGCAGCCTCCTGCCCTGCAGTTTGCAGCGTGCAGCACACGGGGCACAGCACAAATAGCAGCTCGGGGCAGGAATGCGGGGCAGCAACGAGACCCTCCAGGCTCGGAGCAGCCGCTTCCTTGCGGCGACTCCTGCTCCGATGGGGAGCCACATCTCAMGTATTTGCCTCCTGTCCTGCTCCAAGAGCCGCCGGCACCTCGCAGACCTGCCCCGGGGCTTGCAAAACCACGCAGGGAGGCACGGGAGCGATGCATTCCTGGCCCTCCGCTGACTCACCCGCTTTCCGGAGGGCCCAGCGCTTGGGGCTGCCAGGCAGGGYTTAACGCCTCTCCCAGCCTTGCAAGCCGCAGCTTAATCCCCCACTCCCTCCAAGGCGCGGCCCTAATTAGAGCTTAGAGCTAACGGGCTTGCAGCGAAAGAGGCGGCGGGTGCAGCYGCCCTCGTCCCTGCCCGCGCTCCCRGCACGTGGGATGCTYGGCCGTGAGCATCCCTAGGGACACRGCCCAGGAAGAGGGCGCGCRGGGGCTCCGATCTCACCTCGGAACTTCTTGGGCGGGTTGTCCAGGTCTCCGGCCGCTGGCTCCACCACRCACCGGTCGTCCACCAGCCTGCACAGGGGGACAGGAGCGGGACAGGGGTTGAGATGGCAGCGAGCGCGGGGGGTCCCTGCCCTGGCCGCCCTCCTCCCCATTTCACCAGGAAAAACGGACTCTGCTTTCACTCAATGAATTTGCACATGGAACTGGGGGACAGCGCGGCCAGAGGCTCCAGGGCACCCCCCAATAACCTTTATCTCCTCAGTGGGGCCAGCTCTGTCCGCTGGACACATTACATCTCCCTATCCCCCTTTCCTTGTTTTCCCAATGTAGAGCCAAATCCCGTGGGTGCTGCCCTGGATGCCATGCGCCTTCCCCGCCACTTTGGGATGAAGGGGATGCTGCCAAGGGGAGGAACTGGCCAGGCCGGGCAGCACCAGCATCTCCTGACACGTGGGATGGCCGGGCACCGCGGCGGAGCTGTCAAGGGAAGGAGGCGCTCCGGCGGGACGGACTCCGCTCCAGCGGGACGGGCTCTGCCGGCTCCTATCGCCAGATCCGCCTCTCTGCCTGGGGYCAGGAGGTGCGGATCCCGTCCCCTCCTGTGCCAGCCGGGATCCCCGCGGCCGCCCAGCCTGTGAGCGGAGCAAGGAAYGCAGCCAGGATGTGATCCCGGCGGGAGCACCGGCGGAAAGCCAGGACCCGGGAACCGGAGGCGGGATGAGGCRCGGGAAAAGGAAGTGAGCTTGGATCCAGGCTGGAGCTGCCAGGCCGTGTGCCAAACACATAGTCACATATGTGCAAAACGGTGGCTACAACAGTCACCCCGTGTTGCTCCAGGACTGTAAAACCCAGAAATCCATCGGTTTCCAGTAACAGCTCCTGGAGCTTTTTGCTGCACAGGACCTGCCTTGCGCCTGTGGTTGGCAGCGTAAGCAGCACTGGACTCGAGACCTAACAGGCCTTTTCCATGGGATGAGACAACAAGGATGGAGTTGGGCACATTTCCCAAATTCCTGTGGGGCTGAGGCTTGGAAAGGCAGGGAAAGAGATGAAGAAAGAGGAGCGAAACGGGAGCAGAGAGGAGGCAGCTGGCGCCGAGGGCTGTACCCACGTGCGCGCCCTGCCCAGCCCCGCTGCCGGTGCCGCCTGTTTCGGTTTCCACTGATGTTGCTTTTACAAACCAGGGTTGCACAAACGTTGCTGCAGCCAAAGGAGAGTCCTGGGGTATCGACGCAGGCAGCCCAGGTCACCCGCGTCTCCCAGACCGGGATTTGCAGGGCCGGGATCTGCAGCAATTCCCGGTGCCSAGTGCGAGCGGCAAAGCAGCAAGCGCCCCATTCCCTCCAGTGCCTGAAGGAGCAGAAAGCTCCATTGTGCACTTAAAAAAGGTCTTCCGTCATGGCTAAGGGTCTCCAAGGAAGCACCTGACCTGTGCAGCCCATTTCCAGTGCCGAAGTAAACAGCRCTGCTTTGCAAAACTCAGGAATCTTCCACCCACACCAGCTCCRGCTGGAAAGTTTGCCTGCAACGTCTCCATGCCCAGCGCTCCTGATCCACAACACGGGATGGGAGATAGAACCCGCCAGGCTGGAAGTCTTCATTAGTTAATAATCTCAAAGCAGTTTCAGCATCTTTAATCCCAGGATTACATGCTTTGCAGGAGTACAAAGTGTTTTTTTAAAAACTGATACTGCAGCTTAACATCCTTCAGGGAAAAACTGCTGAAAATAAGAGGATCCTGACGTGCTGGACATGAGTCACCTGTGTTGCCGCTGGGGCCAGGACACAATTTGCCTAAATAATCTATATTAGAGCAGAGCTGCCTCCGTTGCTGGAGCTGCAGGAGCTCTGCACCCTGAGCAGGATGCCGGGCACGGAGGTGCCGACCCGGCCTTTCCCGGGTGTCCATGCAAATACGGACAAGGAGACCTCAAGAGAACCTTGGAAAAGCCGCAGGCTGGTGCATGGATAACCCACCACGTTGTCCCTTTTGCAGCGCCGGGTCCCCATCCTGCTCGTCGCCCTGGGTGCGGCGGCRCACACAGGCGAGCATCTGGTTAGCTTTAAGCCGTGCAAGCCGGCGCGAGCGGTTCCAGTGGGGCTTTCGGCATGCTCCAAACCGAGCACAAAGTGATCTGCTGGAGCGGGGCCAGGGCGCTCGGCCTGCGCGAGGCAGAGCCGCCGCCGCCGCTCGGGGAAGCGGCTTTCCCGGCGCTGGAATCCGCACGGATCCGACGGCCCCGGCCATCCTCGGGGACGGCAGCCAGCTGAGAAGGGAAGCAGGAGAAGGGAAACACGGAGAGGGCTCCCGCGAGCACTGCCGGCCCTGCCACGGGAAGGGGCCCGGTGCTGCTGTCCTGCTCCCGCCCGGAAAGCGGAGTCGGAGCCGGACGGGGGACGCAGGGCACTGGCCATGGGGAGCAGGCGGGCGGCGCGGTCCCRCGCACATCCCCCGTGTGCCGGCACCAGCTCTCCCGGCCCGGCAGCGCTGCAGTTACCCTTTAACCAGCGGCGCTGCCCGGAGCTGCTCCACCCTCTAAAGCCACCCGCAATCACGGCTGCAGCCAGCAAAGCTGCTCCTTGAGTTCAGCAGCTCCGCTCCCAGCCCTGCCCCTCCGCAAGCTGCCGGTCCCCGAGGGTCCTGTGGGGCAGCCGGGGATGGGAACAGCCCTGGAGCTKGCACCTTCCTGCTCCAGGGGATGCAAGGTGGGGGGATATCATGTCCCAGGCTCCGGCATCATGCACTGGAGCAGGAATTGGGTTGAGGATTCCAGGTTGCCCTTCCTGCTCAGCTTTCCTTGGCACAGACCCCACAGCCTGCCCAGGCTGGCAGCGACTCCTCCATCCTAGAGCAGGATCCAGGCCCGCTTCAAGGAGGTGCTCCCTTACCCAGGTCCAGAAGAACCAGATCTCCCGGAGCAAACCTGGCAGGGGCGCTGGGGACACCCTGTTCCGGTAGCAGCAAGGCCAAGCCACTTGCTCCATCTTGGGCATTGCAGCTCGCCGGGGTGCTCAGGCCAGCGCGGGCCCCTCCAGTCCCGCGCCGGAGCGCGCACAAGGATTCCCCACCTCCAGCAGGATGGTTTCCCCCCATAAAAGCACCCGCCGCTGCAGCCAGCCCCACGGGAGGGCTCCTGCCTGGGGCTTTGTGGGCACAGCTTGGAGACGGAGGCTGAAGTTCAACCTCTGCGCCAGCCCCCTCCATCACATCCACACCTTCCCTTCACAAAAGGAAGAAAACGACCCCTTAAGATGACAGAATTTTTTGAGAACCGCACTAGCGAGGAGCCCGATGCGGCTCCGCTGCTCGCACTGGCTCCCTGCTCCGCCAAGGGACCTCCTCGGTCTCAGCAAACCTGTCTGCAGAGCCAAGCCCCGTCCGAGCAGCTGCTGCAGCTGCAAGCGGGACAGAGAGCAGCACGGGGCTGCACGTTCCCTACAAATGTTCTTCCAAAACCTGCCACGCGTCCCCAACACGGACACCTGGGGCAGACAGAGCCCTACAAGCCCTGGTGGCACCTCTGGAAATCCCTGCCGTCTCTCTGCAGGGAGGAGAGAGAGGTTGGATGGACAGCGCTTCCGCAGAGCGCGCAGCCAGGCGTGCAGCACCAGCGCCGGGGCAGCCGAGCCCTTTGCCTTGCAAATGAGCCCCAAGGTCCCCAGGGCRAGCAGGGCGAGCAGGAGCGCTCTTGGTGAGTCACCCCAGCCTTATCACAGAGTGGTTTCAGGTGTGGTTGGGTCTCCCCAGTCCTTGGGCACAAGGGAAAACAGTGGCAAAGGGTGGGAAAACACCTGGGTGGAATGGAGCTGCAGGGAATGGGGCTCCCAGCAAAACCCAGCGGCAATACTCAAGTCTCTCAAAGGCAGCCCAGCTTTTTGAATGCCCGTAAATAAGATGAGAAGCACCCTGCAACAGRGGGACGTGGGTGCCAGAGCTGCAATGAGGCTGGTGCTCCAAATACAAAACACCTCTGGATTTGGCTCCTGGGGAGCTGCTGGGGCTTGCTGCTACCATCCAGCGTCAGCTCCTGCTGGATCACCCTCTGCACGCGATTTTGGGCACACTCGGGGGGCGCATGGAGCAGTCACAGCTTTAGTGACGTYCTCCCTCGTGACGTCGTGTGTCAGCATTGGGGTGACCTCTCCAAAAACGGCCTTGGGGAAGCGCTCAGGGCCACGGGCCAAGCCCACGCACGTGCCCAGAGGCCGCGGTGCAGACGGGCTCACGCTCTGCACCGGCAGCAGGGACCCCTGCGCTCCACGGTGCCACGCAGAGATATTTGTGCCCGTGCACGCGCGGCAGCGCGGCCTGGGGCAGCCTGGGTGCAGACTCGGGTGCGCATTGAGTGGAAGGGTGGAAGGCTGCATGCGCGGAGCGGCTGCGCGTGGGCGCAGGTATGCAGGGCCGCGCCGCACGCGGGCGTGTGGGAGCGAGTGCATTCAGCCCCGCTTATCCAGCCGGGCAGCTCCTGGCGCACGGAGCCCGTCCCAGCGCACATTCCTGGCGGAGCTCGTCGCGCACGCCCGGCGTGGGGCGGCCGCTGGCACCGACCCGGCTCCCCGCAGCAGCTCCAGYCCCATGCAGGGCTGCGGGCCAAGGTTTGCCTCGGGAAGCCGGATAGCCCCTGGAGCAGCGGCGTTCCAAGCACATAAGCAGTAACTCCCTAGGGATTACCCCATGGAAAAGACCACTTGCACCCAGCAGACTTGAGCATATTGGGACACAGACTCTCCTGGCAGATGCTGGCAGAGAGGGAAGCTCTTGGCCAGGGAAGGGCACATTCAAAGGTCTCATCCTGGCTTTGCCCACCTGCTGCTTTAGCAGCACCCGCGGCTTGCACAGAAGCACTAGGGACATGGGACAGGTGCCCAGGGACAGGGGACAAGAACAAGGGACAGGTCTGCCTGCCCCCCAGACCCTCATGCTGGTGGCTGATGCATCCAGGGGGCTGCAAGGAGGTGGCTCAGCCTGGACCCTCAGGGCCACTCGGCTCCCCCAGCACTGGCCAGGGCCACCTCGGGCTGATGCCTCCTGCCCAGAGGAAACGCAGCCGGTCAAAGCAGAGCCCCGTGACAGCAGGCAGCGTCCCAGCAGAGAGCAGCCTCGGCCGCACAGACAGGGCRGAAAGCGCTTGGAAAAGCCCTTTAATCACCCGGTGCCCACAGGGAGGAGCGAGGCTGCCTAGGTCCCTGTGTCAGCCTCGTGCATCACCCTCTCTCGTCCCACCGGCCCCTCACACTGCCCAGTTCCTTGGAAAACTGCAAACTTTCCCTGGCCGCTGTTTCAACCCATCTTGTCCCCCCCAGCCCTGCAGCCAGGAGAAGCTGCTGGGCAGCTGGAGCACAGGGTCCCCTCTGGGCACCATCCTGTCCCCAGCGGCAGCCCRGGGGACGGGACAGGACGGGACAGGACAGGACACCGGAGCCACGCAGCCTCCCTCTTCCCTTCCCTTCCCAAGAGGGTAAATAACCCCCCAAGGGGGCAAACAACCCCCCGTCTATCCAAAGAGGGCTTTGGGGCTCACTCACCCCAAGGTGCTGATGAAGCCATTGACGGAGCCCTCAGCGTAGAGGGAGACGATGTCCCCGACGTGCAGGAAACTCGACATCTCATTCATGATCGCCTCCACTTCCCGAGTCACCTCCCGGCGCAGAAATCCAGCATGGGCCCCGGCAGGGAACGCCGCTCCGGAGGTTTTTCCCAGGCGCCGAGGGCACGGGCACAACTCCTACATGTGGCGCGCAGGACGCGAGCCAAGCGAGCCCGGAGCGCGCCGGGGCAGAGGCTCAACTGGAGGCTGCTGGAGATGCGAGCGGCGGCCCTACCTGCAGCCAATGGAGAGCGATCAGGAAGTCCCGCTCGCAAAGAGAGGAGGAAAAAAAAAAAAAAAGAAAGAAAGAAAAAAGCATGCAAATATTTTTGGCCTGGGAGGGGAACCGAAGCCGCTGGGGGGGTGCCCAAAAGGAGGCCCCACCCTTCGCTGCCACCTCCCAGCACTGCGGCGTGCCCAGRGAGCCGGAGCTCACGCGGGGAGCGGAGCGCGTCCCGCCAGAGCGCGTCCCGCCGGGCTGCCCGGCGCTCGCCCCRTGTCCGAGCCCGTCCCTCCATCCCGCCTCGCTGGGGGGCTCCGCACCCGCCTGGCACCGGCACCCGGGCGTTTCCCCTTGCCCGGGGCAAGCGGCTGCAGAGCCAGGTGGGCACCRAGCAGYCCAGGCGCCCCCGTYCCCCCATGGSACGTCCCGGCACTGCCCRCGCTGCTGCTGCTGCCCTGGGCTGCCCCGGCTCTGCCGAGCGCCCCGAGCTGCTCCCTGCCAGCAGTTGCTCCCCGCCGGGGCGCGGGGCTGGGAACCGGTGCTGCCTGCTCGGCAGGGCAGCCCGCAACGGCTCCCGCCGGACTGTTCCGCCGCAGACGGGCGCCGGCAGCAGGGAGCCCCCGCGCAGCCGCCCGACGCGCGGGGCCCCRCTCCCCTGTGCCGCCTCGCCCCGGCCCGGGTGGCTGCAGCAGCCTTTGCCCAGCCCCGTGCAAGCCGGGAACACATCCCGGTGCGCATGAGACGCCCGCTTCCAACCTGCCCAAAGCAACAGGGGGCCGGGGGCTCTCCCTGCACCCCCAAACCGTCCCCCTCGCCCAGTGCAGAGGGACCCTTCCCCGAGGACCCGGCACAGTGGGTCGGAGTTTTACCCCCGCGGAGGCGGCTGCTGCCGGTCACCATCCAACGGGATGCCGGACTGCCCGGACAGCGGGGCTGGCCTCCTGGCAGTGCCCGTGCTCCCCATTCACCCCAGCAGGAAAGCRCTGCATCCTCGGAGCATCTTCTGGACACCGCAAGCGTCCTAGTTCCGCGCTTTAATTAAACTTCCCTGCTGCAAAAACAATATTGGAAGTGAGGGGGAAAAATAACATGATGCTTTTTTGGGTTGATTTCCCTCCTGTCCTCTTTTCTTGCAAACAAACACACAGGTTTTGGAATCTAAACCTTGCCCTAAATAGTGATTTTTTTTTTTTCCACAAGGAAACGGACAGGTCCCCTGGCAGAACAAAGGGGAAAAAAATTAGTGCAATTCCTCCGGGGGAGATGCGAATTCAGGTCCATCAGGATTAGCTGCGTTTTCAGCACAGGACAAATTTAGAAGCCTTTATCTCAGGGCAGCAGAGGGGGAAAAGAAAAGATCATAAGGAAAAAAACTTGTTCCTCCTAGAAGCAAATGAAGGTTTCAAAACAGGAGCTAAAAGCAAATCCTGGGGAACGCAGGACCAAAACCGCATGTGCAAATCGGCTACCCAAACCAAATGCCACATCTTGGCCGGGGGGCACCCTCGCATCCATGGTGGGGCCACCACGGTGCTCCTGGTGCCACCCRTCCCCCCCAGTGCCACCATGGAGCTCACCAAGATCCCAGCGGTAAAGGCCACCTGGAAGTGTAAAACCTCCTCGCGCTAAAACCTGCACCTGGCCCCGCTGCTCCGGCCCAGCAGAGCCACAGAGCAGGACGGGYGCAGCTGGGGCCTCCTCTCGGAGCCGGGCAGCCCCTTCCCGAGCTCTGGGAAGAACCTCCCTGTTCAGACCTGGGGAAATTGGGCAATTTGGAGCAATCAGTCCTGCCTGTTCAGATCCTGCTCTGCACCTGGGGTCTCCAAACGCACCCACCTGCGCAGCACAGTGGGGCATCCCAGTCTGCTGGCCCTGGATGGTGACAAATCCGGGTGACAGGGACTTCAGGACAGCTTTGTCCCCACTATGGGCACAGCAAAGGACCCTGAGCACCTGCAAAACATCACTTTGCTTGCGCCCATCCAGCGGGTGCTCCTAGAAGGAAACTGCATGTGAATCCATGCGCTGACGTGCTGCAGAGGCCCCGGGAAGCGACCGGAGCGGCTCCTCAGCACAGGGATGGGAATGGGGCCGAGCTGCCCCCGGCTCTGCCCGCCGCTCAGGGGAGATAGAGCAGTTAAAAATAAGAGCGCTTCCTTCCTCACCCCCGACTTTGGGCCACACCATAAATAAAACCCGGGAGTTTCTGCCTCCCGGAGAGGAAGCGGCTGCAGAGGGGAGGCCGGTGAGTCAGTCGAGCAGCCGYGGTCCCCGCGCCCGGTCCCTTGTCGCTGGCGGGGCCCAAGTCACATTCCTTTCACATGCTGACACGGCTCCTGGTGGCAGTGGCCCGGGCGGCGGGGCCCGGGACGCTCCCTCGGCACCGGCTCCTCCACCCTCAAACCTCCCACCCACCTTCGCCCAGCCGCGGGGTTTGGGCCCCACGGGCTCCTGGCCGGGCGCTCGGCTGGAGCTGGAGCTTGTCCTGAGCAAACCCTGGGAGCAAGGATGCCGGAGCGGCACTTGGGGAGCACGTCCTCACCAGGGCTCATCCCGCTTTGGGAAACAAGCTGGGCTGGTGGAGCCTCCCGAGCATCCCGGAGCGCAGCTCTCTGTGGGCACTGCTCGCAGCCCGTCCTCTCTCTTCCCCCAGGACACATCGGCACCGCGAGGGGAAAAACGTCCCCGAACTCGCTCAGGGGAGCTCTGTGCAAATGGCCACCATCCAGCACGGCCGTTGGAGCAAACCCTGAGGCCGGCAACGCAAGGGTGAAGCCGCCGGGAAGGGGAAAGAGAAAAATATCTGCCGGCTCCTTTGCCAGAGGCGGCGGGAGGGAAACACTCGGGCCCTTGTGTGCGGAGTGGCACGGGGACGCAGGGCGGCCCTGCAGAGCCCTGCACATAAAGGGAGATTCTTTGCCCTCAGCCGCTGCCCGCGTTGCCCCTGACCCCGCTGCTGCCCACGGGCACGATACGGGCGGGGGACAGGCTCTGCACGGGCGCCTTTGGTGCCCCCCATGCCAGCACCCACCCGGAGCGGGACAACGTCAGGGCTGGAGCTGCTCGGGAAGAAGAGGAGGCTGCTCTAACCTCCTTCCTCCTCCCTTAGGGTAGCGGAGCCCAGAGCAGCCGCCTTGAACACAAGTGCTGCTGCAGCGCAGGACGGGGCGCCCGCAGCTCCCRCGTTCCCCACGCGGCAAAGCCCGAGCGCGGCGGCCTCGGGAAGGTGACCGAGCTCTGCGGCGCCTGCACGAGCCCCCTGGGGCCCCTTTATTAACAGGCCGAGAGCAGGGCCGGTCCCTCGCGGCCGGCCCATCTGTGTCCCGCGCAGGGGGACGAGCAGCCCCGTCGGACCGCGAAATCGCTGCCAGCGGCGGTGACTTTGGCCCACGTCCTCCAAGGCAGCAGGTCACCTCGGAGCACCCAGCCTCCATCCTGCTCCTTCCCTGCCTCGGGGCGCTCGGGATCGCCAGCTGGGAGGCACCTCCCTGCTCCACAGGCGGAGGAAAACAGRGCAGCGTGGAGCCGGGCCCGGGGCAGGCCGGATGCCCGCGGAGAGCAGCGGGAGCCCTGGCTCGGCAGGGAGCCCCCACGTCCCCCCGGCACCCTCCCTGCGAAGGGTTAAGCATCGGAGACGCTTTGTACTTGGGTTTAAAAATACAGCAACCCCCCCGGGCCGCAGCGCAGCGCCGGGCAGCCTGCAGGTACATTTCCACAGCCGAGCCAATAACCTTCCCCCAAGGGAAATTTAGGGCTTTTTATTTTTCTGATTAAAAGGGGAAAAAATAATAGTGGGGGATTAAATATAGCACAGAAGGAGAGAGCAATTAGCAGTTGCCGTTGGCGACGGCAGGTTCGGGCCGTGCCGCAGTCGGCCGGGCAGCCAGCGCCGCTTCCCGCGGAGCAGAGCCCGGAGCGGCCCGGAGCGGCCCGGCCYGGCCCAGCGCGCAGCAGGACCGTCAGCGCCAGCCACGCCTGAGGACACGCGCTCGGAGCGCTCGCTTTTATCGAAAGCAAATGGAAGYGTTTGCGTAGGGGCATGACCTCCCTCGGTAGCGCCCGGGTGGAGCTGGCGGCCGTTCCCTGCGGAGCTGCCCGTCCCGGGGGCGCAGGGCCCCAGAGGCTTCCCCGCTGCCCRGCGCTGGCTGGAGTGGCCCCACATCTCGGCCTCACCCTGCCAACCTCCCGTTGCATGGGAGGACAACCTCCTGCGTGGGCTTGCTGCCCCCGTGCCCGTGTGAGGGCATCGCAGCAGCGTCGCCCCGACGGCCGGGGCAGGAGGAGCCAGGGCGGACGGGACGGAGCAGGGAGGAACCCGCTGGACGGAGCAGGGAGGAACCCGCTGCCCCCAGGCACCTCTGCTGCTCTGGCCTCCATTTCGCCCTCCGAAGCTGTGTGTAAAATGGCTGATCCCAGTTCGTTGCATCCTCGGCAGCCCTGCGGGACAAGGCAGCGCTGAGCTGCCTCATTGCAGCCTTCGCTGGGATAACCGCCCACTGCACTTCCCAGCGAGCAGCAGCCACCCTCCACATCCCCTCGGCTCCCCCGTCACATCGGGCACCCCCGGTGGGAAGCAGGGGACACGGCCGGGCTCCAGGGCAGGGACATCCCGGAGCAGCCCCCACACAAGCGCCTGGGCTCTCCCTGCGGCAGGGCAGGACCCCCCGCAGCCAGCCCTGCTCCGGGCTGGGGGAGYAGCTTTCCAAGCTCCCATCCCACCTGGATGGGCGCCAGGAGAGCAAGACCCAAACGCACCAGCAGCTTCAGGAGGAGCAGGGACAGGGCCCCGCCGAGCCAGCCCTTGAGCACCCACAGCTCAGGCACCGCTGCTGCATCCTCATCCTCATCCTCCTCAGCCCAGGCACTGCCCAGCTCCATGCGCCCCGGAGCAGCAGCATCCCAAGTCCTGCAGGAGGGAGCCATCAAGCCCATGGAAATGCCACCTCCTAAAGGCCCTCCCGTCTCCTCCTCACCAGGGCCACGCGCTCCAGGTGGGTCTCTGCTCCCAACCTGGCACCGCTGTCCCAAGCACTGAGCTCAGGGCTCCTCCTGCAGTGCCGTCACCACTTGAGCTCCAGCTTCAAGGAACAAGTCAGCCCAAACCACCCGCTTCTGCAAACAACTGGATGCCAGGAGGCCCCGGTTGTGGAGGAGACACAGCTGCTGTCCCGGATTTTCCAGGGGGAGCCAATGCTGGAYGGGACAGGGGGAAGCCCTGCATGCAGCCGGCCCCAGCGCCCCGCAGCAGGATCCATGCAGAGTCCAATTCCCAGTGCTGGCCCATCAGAGCGCTCTTCCCTGGGCTGATTCCGGCAAGGAATGCGCAGCCGGACCCAAACTCCCCACTCGCTGTGGAGGGAAGAGTTAGTCACGCTGCGCTCCGCTGCTGAGTCACGGAGCAGCCGGAGCTGAGCCGGGATAAGGGCCGGGCGAGCGGGAGGGACTGTTTACTGCCTTTACGTGCAAATCAAGCCGGAGCTTCTCATGACACTAGAAACCACGGCAGTCACCGGCGAACAGGGAGGAAGAAGAAGAGATGTTTGTGGTTTATAGCTGCTAAAGAGAAAGAAACTATATGGGGTGTTTTATTTGCAGGAGCGGAGCTGGTTTTAAAAAATTATAGGTTGCATTATATTGCATTCTATACACTGCCGTTAGAGCCCAAAAGCTCTTCTAGTGGCTGCACGGACACGAGGCACGGGAGCTCAAGGCATCCGCCCAGGAGGGCCATGGCTGGGTGCAAAGGGGTGCAAGAAGGTTCTGCATCTACTAAGGGATTCGAGTCATTTCTGAGTGCAAGGCAGGAATTAGATCTGCTGGTGAAAGCAGCCGTTGCTCCCGTTAGGAGAAGCGGTCAGCACATGGCATGGGAATTTCCTACCCGCGGGCTGGTTCCGCCGCTGGCCTCCGGAGTCTGAATTATTCCTCTCATGCAATGCACAAGATGAAGGATYTTCTTGAAAAATAGAGTCTTTGTTTCACAAACATTTCTCCCATCTGGTTGGGGCTCTAAGCACTCTTTGTTGATTAAATTACAATCTCCGTCACAGCCAGCACGATGCCATCGGCCAAGAGGGATGACTCTTACGGCCTGTCTGAATCACTGAGGACAAGTCTTTCCATAAAGATGCCCTGCAAGGAGGAAAAGCTCCGTGTTAGAGAACAGCCTCGGGTCTGAAAAACACCAGGCTCCATCCCCAGCGGCTCTGAATTCGGGGCACACAGTGTCTGGTTGTCTTGTGGTTTCAGAGCACCTGAAATGCTGGAATCTTCAACTGGAGGCAATCTGAAAACTCCCAGGCACCCTCGTAACACAAATGGGTCGCAATAAAAAATAAATTAGTGTGAGTCCACAGAAGCCGGCAGAGCTCTACCCATTTTACAGGCTGAAGATCCAGATGAATATTTCATTTAAAACATTCTATTACTTCGGCTCATATCATTGTGATATCCGAGCGCCTCGCACTCATAACGCAACTGTACAACAGCTTGGTGAGACCTGGAAACCTCAGACGGAAAGTTATTTCAGGCACAGTTTTAGTCTGTGCTCCTGCAGCACAAAGGAGCCTTCGAGCAGCACTGGGGCTTCTTGGTGGCCCATCTAGTCGTGTAATAAGCTGAGGGACACGGCACATCCCAGGGCAAGGGGGCCCAGGAAATTGGATCGAGCCTCGCAGTACCCAGGCGGCCCCACGGCCCATCCGTCTTCCCAATGGGAAGAGCTGCGGAGGCTGCAGCACTCCAGGCTGGATCATCTTCTCCCGTCAACACAGGGCGAAAGGGGTGCGCGAGGGCCCCGTCTCGCCCGGTTTGTGAGCACCGTGGTTTGCTCGAGCAGTGCTCCAGGACTGGCTAGCTGCTTGCTTAACATGCCCGGCACAGGATGTGGGAGCATCACGTGGAGCGGCAGCTCCTGCTTCAGGAGACGGGCCCAGCTCTGCCCTCAAACGGCAGAGCAGAATAACGGCCCGGCTCCGTTCCCGCCAACCCAGAGCGCACGGGAGAGAGAACAGGGCTGCTCCTCCGCGGCCCCGGCACCGACCTCGTCCCCCTGGCCGGGCCTCGGCGAGCAGCCAAGCCCGCTGCGTCCCCAGGGGTGAGCGCAGCCCCGGAGCGGGCGCACGTAAYGCGACTCGGCCGAGGCCGGCCCTTCCTGCAGACACTTTCCAGCCTTGCATCCGTGTTTGACATATGACCCAGCAGAGGGAGATTGCTAAGAATATCTGCGTTTTATATAGCACTTTTCTTTGGGCGATCTCAGAGCAATTTACACAGAAATTGAGTCTATTTGGAGCTCAAGAGCCCTAGGGACGTCTCATGGACACAGGCTTTTGGCACCCTGCAAGGTGATGTGGAAAGGGGCTATAGGCTGCTGGGATAGTTCTGCTAAGCCAGCCTAGGGAGGATGCACTGACAGCTCCAGTTCTTTTGCCCTTGTTAGGGTCCAGAGTGAACATCCCGGGGGTCAGTGGAAAGGGGGGTTCACCTCTTTCACAGCAGCTGTTTCATTTCAGTGGTGAAAGTCCCATTGGGAGCCGGGAAGGCAGCCGCGTACGGCTCGTGCCGAGCCCTGTCCCCGATGGGCGCTCCGGAGCCGGGGCAGACGCGGGCRGGCAGGGAGCTGCGGCCGCTCGGAGGAGCTCGGAGCCGYGCACACTGCCGCCTTTGTCCGGGCCGCGCGCTGGGTGTGTGTTTCCTGGCATACAATTCCCAGATTAGCAGGGCCGGCAACGAGSCGGGAGCCGCCGCCTGCCGAGGACAGCGCTGGGAGCCGCGGAGCTGCCCGCGCCCCGGAGCTGCGGCMGCCTGGGCACCGAGGCCACGGCCGCCTCGCGTCTCCTTCTGCAAGGGCCAGCGGAGGCCTCCAAATAATAGTTATGCAAAGCTGGAAAAGCTGAGGGCATAGCGAACGTGGGGGCATGAAAAGAGGGAGAGGTGGGGAAAAGCAGGAGGAAAAGTCATTCAGCGCAGAGCTGTTTAATAGAAGCAAGTGAAGAACTGTGGAGAAGCAAGAACATTAAATGCTATTCATGTTAAATGCTGCATCTGAACAAGTTCAAAGCAAACCGTGGCCCTGCCCGAGAACACTTGCAGTTCCTTTGGCATGGCACAGGACAGGGAGAAACGGGAGGGAGTCCGGGCAGATCCATTAAAGAGAAACACRGGGGAAAGCAGAAGGACGGGCTGGAGCTGCGGGGCAGCGGGCGCAGCGGGAGCGATGCAGAAAAGCTGCTCTCTGCACCACGGATGTGAGGGGGCGGCCGACAGCCCGCGRGGCTGCTCCGGGTCTCCCAGAGGAGCAGGATGTGGGGAGGGCAGGATGCACCTTAGGGAGCCCCATTGGGTGTCGCAGGGAAGCTGCACCCCAGCAGCTCGCTGCCGATACGCAGCGTCCCCAGCAAACTGAGGCGGCCTCCTGAAAGCTCGMAACCCGTGCCCACGCTCTGCAGAGCGCGGTGGCCATGCAAAGAACCCAGCAAGGAGGGAAAAAGCCCCACGGAGCAAACAATTCACTGAAACTCCTGGCATGACACAAAGAAACCGCCTCTGCACACAGTTTTCCTTGGGTATTTGGGAGTTTCCCATCCCCCTGTTGCAGCTCCCAGAGAAAAGGCAGTACAACCTGTCCTCAAGCACGGACGGTTGCAATGCGAACCCGCGCACCCCGGCCCCCTCCCTGCTCCCAGACAGGCTCTTCCTGCGCTTTTTCCAGAGGAAGCGGCTTTTTCCTCCGGCTCCGGCCCGGGAGGCCCGTGCTGGCGCTCGCCGCACGTGCTGGTGCCCTGCTCTCGTGCCTGGCGTGGGCGGCAGGGGCGGGAAGCACCGCGGTCCGGCGGCGCGGTGGCTGCAGGCTCCCTTAGCCAGCCGCTCCGGGCTGCTCCGAGCCCTTGCCAGCCTGGAGCGCAGCTCTGCTGGGAAATGGGGCACGGATTTGGGTGCACGCTCTGGAAGGGACTCTGTGCAAAAGGACAAACTGGGGCAGAGCACGTAGAGCCAGAGATCTCAAAAGCCAGTTCTTCAAAGCAAGCTTCTTAATAAACATCTTTTCTGAAAAGAGCTGAATTTCTGTAGAAATCACCTATTCTACCACAGTGGATTTATAGGCCTGACGCTCTGTGATTTTAGACACACACAGTGTCTTTCCCAAAGTGTTGGGGTGGAGGGTACAGAACTGCAGCCCCAGGGACTGCCCCTGCTTGGCCCAGAGCGCAGCCAGGCACGAGCTGCTGCCGGAGCTGCAGGTGACAACCGGCAGTCAGAGAAAAGCAAGGAGCCCACGGTTTGTCTCCAAGAAGGAACGACAGGTGCTCCATTATTTGAAGTATCTCTAATATTAATGGGGAAAATCCACCCACCTGGAATCCAACAGGCAAAACTGGGGACAATTTGGTGAAAAGGAGGTGGGTCTCTCCCCTCCGCACTCGCTGGGAGTCCATACGATGACACTGGGACCGCACACAGATATTTGCAGTTGAGGAACCCACTCGCCTCCTGTATTTGTACAACAAACTATGAGAAAGGGTATTTACACGTTACTTTGTTCTAAACAGATTGCAGCCTGACAGCTCTTCCACTGGCGGAAAAGCACAAGCCGGCTGAGGCTGGGCTCGGGACACAGCACCAGCCCGTTTGATGAATGCCCAACACGCTCCAATAGCCGTTACAGGAACAAGGCCTAGATCTGTTGGCTTTTTTAATCAATTTGATAAATCTCGTGCATGTGAGAAGTGCTGTGCCTGGAGCCTCGTATTCTCTCTTCATGCAGAGCCCAGGGACAGCCGAGCTGCGATAAACGGAGTGCGGAGACACCCGGCTCCATGCCGGGCTCCGTGGGGATTCGGCCATGGGAGCTCAGCCTCGGCAGCCGCCTCCGAGCGGGGCATCCCGGTAGGGTCGGAGCCTCCCTTCGAAGAGCCGGAGGAGGCGATCCCGCGCRCTGCCTTGTCCCGGGGGGACACGTGGGCCGAACACGTAGCCTCAGAGACGCCTGGCCGTGCCGACGCGGTGGACGGGCCCGTCTGTCCCATGGACACAGCCCGGGCGCACGCAGCGGCTCGCGCGGATCCCCGCAGCCGCCCGGCCGGCTCCGCTCGCCGGGAAGTCGGCGACCGCCCTCTGGCGCTGCGAGGAGGCCGGGGCCTCCCTGCGGCGGCTGGCGGCCCGTGCCCATCCGCAGCCCCGCGGGAGCCGCACCGGCATCCGCTCCCCTTCCCGTCGCACGGAGCTCCCAAGGGTGCRGAGACGAGCCGGACACGGCCAGAACGGGTGAATCCACAAAACAGCACCCCGGTTCACACTGTTTCTAGCAGCTGGTCTTGGAAAAAAAACACTTCTCCCTCCCCGAGCCTCTGGATCTTCATGCAATTGGGCAGGCGCCCGTCCTGCACGGAGGGGAATGGGACGTAGGGCAGGGGCACCGCGAGTGACAAAATCCGGCACAACCGGCCCTCTGGGCTCCCGTGCCCTTCTCGCTAGCTCGAGTCCCCCGTGTTTTTCCAGGCAATGTTGGGACCTGCAACGTGATTATGCTGGAAAAGTTATTATTGTAACTTTATATTTATTATAATTATATTTATATTATTATAAAACAAAACTTTTCAAACACATTCAGGCAGCTCCCYGTGGCTCCTTGTCCCAGGAGCGTTTTCCTAGGACAGAAAGTCCAGGTAAGGGCATGATTTTCCCGCAACATTCCCATGCTCCGCAGAGCCCCGTTGGAGCTGCAGGAAGGCCGCACCGCGCGGCTCTTGGTGGAGTCTCTCCCAGCGGGATCCCCCTGCGAGTGCCCGCGAGCGCCTGGCTCAGCTACCCGCGAGTTGCAGCCTGGAGGAAGGCTGCTTCTTCCTTCTCAGGCTGTCTCATCATCGTGACAGGTCGAAACYGAGAGATTCACCCACCCCGCAGCCTCCCTCCTCCGCCACTACCCGTGCCCCGGAGGCCACTGGGGCAGCGCGGAGCAGGATGAGGAGCTTCTCCCGCATGCAGGGCCCTCGGCCCTGCTCTCCCGTGGATATCATGGAGCAGCTCTGCTGGCACTGCCCGGAGCGGGGGCTGCCAACAGGCACCCAGCGGCCGCACAGACTGAGGCTGCATTGAGCAACTGGTGAAAACCACATGCTAAATGCCATGTGAATTCTGAAATCACAGGAGCTTTCTCTTACGGTGCCCGCTGTGTTATTTACACCAGGAAAAGGAGGCTGCCAGTGCGAGCCAGGAACGCTCCTCATGAGGATCTGTGATCACAAAGACGGTGTGGCAGAGGAATTTCTGCCCTATTGCCTTGACACCTTAAAAACACTGCAACGGCAAATCAGGCCTTCTCCACCACCATCAAGTGATCTACACACTCAGTTGCCACCATCATTTGTGATGCCCACATTGGCCATTCCCATAACAGAGCAAGGGCTTTCAAAGCTCCTGCTATCACCAATATTTCCCCTCTCTCTAACATCCCATTTCCAAATGCATGGCAGTGCCAGTGCGGAGTCCCTAGTGGTTTGAATCCCACCTGTGCACCTGCAGAGCTCAGCRAAGGCGCACAAGCTCTTTGGTGCAGTCGTGGTGGACACTGTGGAGTTGCCCAAGCCTTTGGCATGGTTATTTTCCATGTTGTTTTTGCTGCTAAATGTGATCAGAAGTGGCTATGAGCATCGCGTCTCTGTCACTCGGCAGTGCCCACCCCAGCTCGCTCGTGCAGGCAAGCAGAGGTGTTATGCAAYGCGCTGGAGGTAGAAGGGAAGTGGTTTGCAGGACTGCAAAGAGGAAGGTTCTTCAATGAGATCCTTTTTGCAGAAGTTCTCGCTAGGGTTGCACACATGTGAGGTGGTGGGTGCCAGCTGGGAGCTCGGGGACCCCCACGGTGTCGCTGCGAGGAGCGGAGCTGCTGGCCCGTCCTGCTGGGTCTGCGAGGTCTACCCTGAGCAGGGGCCTTGCTGCTGTCCCACCAGCAGCCCTGCGCAGAGCAGACCCCACCAGCAACAGGAGAACAGAGGTACGGCGGTGACAGAGGCAGTCAGGTGCAAAATGCATCCCGGGCACAGCCAAGCAGCTGCCGTTGCGAAGCTCACAGGGAAAAGTCACCCCGAGGTTCAGGGCAGGTTTAAGGCTGTTTGCTGGGAGCTGAGGCCTCCCAGGACAGGGGGGTTTCCTGGAGCATGTCGCTGGTGTCCGGTCGCCAACAGCTCGTGTGGCTCCTAAGGGAGCCCTCCRGGCTGGATGCCCCCAGGATTTCCCCCCAGTGCATCCTCCCAGGGCTCCGAGCTTCCGCTGCTGCTGGAAGACAGGATTTAGGATTCCTGGGAAAGAGCCAGGCCCAGGCACTATCCATGAACCGCTTCAGTCAAATCCCCAACCTTAAGGAGCACAAGGAGAAGGTGCAACACGAGAGGGAGTCAGAACTGGACCCACTGCAGCCACAGACCCATTTTCCCTGCTAAAACTTAGGTAACTAAGTCAGGGGTGCAAAAAATGCTTCTGTTGGTCTTTCTGGGGCAGGGACCATCTGCTCACAGAGCATGTTGTCCCAGCAGACAACCAGTGCTCCTACCGGCGGGTAGACAGGTAATTAGACAATTAGCAACCAGGCATTTTTACCGGTCCCAAAGCTCCCCGCRTTTTTCAGGCCCGACAGCCAAGATCACTGGCAGCTTTCCAAGCTGCAAGGAGATGAGAAAGCAGCTGGGACAGGCTCACTGGGGCAGCCTCCTCCTGCAATGCTCTCTCGCCTTCTCTCCAAGGTGAATCACTTCCTTTCCTCCCGCCACTGTGCAATTTCCTACGCAGAGTTTGAATTTCCCAAGTCACTCGGTGTGAACAGTCCTGGCTGCCAAAAACCCTTCTCTCCTGGCAGAGCGACACAGAAATTTCCTAGCAGCGACCAAGGACTCGCAGCCCTGCCGGCCTCACTGGCCAGGGGAACAGAGCAGAGCACAAAGCCCGCAWGCTAAGAAGCTGCAAGCAGGAGCGCAGGGGACAACCCCAGAGGTCTGTGGTGACAGAAAGGCCAGAAATCCCCGGAGAAGCCCCGCAGAAGCGCAGGTCTCCCAGGGCATCGGGCATGTGAGGCCGCGGCACCGCCCAGCACGGCAGGACATCCCCATGTCTGTGGCACCTGCGTGGCACGGTCCCCACTGCCCCGCACTGTCCCCAGCCCCGCAGCCTCGTTGTCCCGCAGCCCCGCAGCCTCGTTGTCCCGCAGCCCCGCAGCCTCGTTGTCCCGCAGCCCCGCAGCCTCGCTGTCCCGCTGCCCCGCGCTGTCCCCAGCCCCGCAGCCGCGCTGTCCCCAGCCCCGCAGCCTCGCTGTCCCGCTGCCCGCGCTGTCCCCAGCCCCGCAGCCTCGTTGTCCCGCAGCCCCRCAGCCTCGCTGTCCCGCCGCCCCGCGCTGTCCCCAGCCCCGCAGCCTCGCTGTCCCGCTGCCCGCGCCGCCGCACGAGGCGGAGGCTCCGCCGGGAAGGTGCCTCTAGAGGGAGCTGAGCCCGGCCGGCGCCGCGCTCCCCTCTATGGTCCGGGGTTGGGTTTCTGGGCGKTTTTTTTTTTTTTTTTTCTTTCCCTTCTTTTTCCTCCTCCTCCTCCCCGGCCCCGCTCGCTTCCTTGCCCCGCGCCGGCGCCGCGGGAGGAGGCAGGAAGAGGCGGCGGGGATGGAGCCGCTGCCCGGCGGGCTGCACTAGGTGCCCGCGGCGCCCCGACCCGCGGTGAGTAGCGGGGACCCCCGGGGGGCTGCGGCAGGGGCCGGCGAGCCCAGGCGGGCGCCCGGACAGCTCGCCCCGTGCCCGCGGCCGCGCCGGGGCCGGAGCGCGCGCCGAGCTCGCTCTTGTCCTGGCCAGGGAGTTTTGCGGCTTTACAAACATTGCGCGGCTCTTTGATGGGTTTTTTCCCCCTCTTTTGAGGTCGCGCCTCAGGCAAGCGTGCAGGGGTTACAGGTTGAGGGCGGCGGGAAGGTGGAGTCGCTAACGGGAAAGGTCCAGCTCGCTCCGCAGGGATGTGGGACACGGGCACGGCACGTGCCGCTTCGCAGGGACTTGYCTGTGCAGCTTCCCGCCTGGCAGCGCTGGAGCCCGCGCGCTCACGGGCCATATGGGGCCGGCTGCGGGTCCCGCCGGGCTTGGGGCCGCCTGGCCTGGGTGGCCAACACACCCTGGAGGGGGTAGATGTAAAAGAGGGCAACCCCGTTGCTTGTGCTCCCAGGCCTGGCCGTGCGGGATGGCACCGGTGCCGGCGGGATCCCGGCCTCCGAAGGTGCCAGGCAGGCTGCCCTCCGCCGCCGCTGCTCTGCATCCCGTGCCGGAATGGCTGCGGCGTGCAGGCCCGAGGCCAGGCCTGAGCCGCCTTTCCCACGCGATGCTCCGGGCATTTCCTGGCCTGGGATCTTGGCAGCGTGCACGGGAGTGATCCCAAAGTCCTGTCRGAAGAGCTGGGCTTGTTCTCCAGGACCGGGGCTGCCCCAGCTTGTGTCTGCAGAGCCTCTTCCCGCCGGCGGCTCACGAGCTGGCCTCGGCCAGGGGTCATTCCCCACCATCTCCCCAGACACCTTCCTTTGGGAAAAAGCTGCGGGGGGAAGAGCAAGGGTCTGTCGTGGGGACACCGGAAACAGGCCGGGGACACTGAAGCAAAGGGGCTGAGGGCCAAACAAAAAGGAGTGGAGGCAAAGGTCCTTTATAGGGGCGATGAGGGGCAGCCGAAGGTYCGAGCGGGCTGATGCTCTGCCTGGCTCATTGAAGGGAATGTCCTGYGCCATCCTGCAGGTGCTGCCATCGGAAGGGCTGCTGCCTTCGTGTCCTTCACCCCTTTGTGTCCTCTTGTGAGGATGGAAAGTTAGGGAGGGGATGGATCTTTGCACAGCTGCTGAAAGCGAAAGCTGGGACTTCTCCTCGAGCAGGGCCGTGCCGGGCCCTGCGCTTCCCGCCAGCCCCGCAGAGCCCTCACCTTCTGCAGCCCCGCTTTTAAGTACATGGGTGCCCTTCCCACTGCTCCGTAGCGTCTTCCCGCACTCTCCTGGCTCAGTATCCTGGTAGCACATGGGGAATGGGCGGATGGAAGGGACGCTGGGCTGAGGAGCGGGAGGACGGCGGCGGCCCGTCGTGGGGCGGATGCGCCGCGGTCCCAGCAGGAGCTGGAGGTGAGCCCGAGGCACCGGCCTTGCGGCAGCGGGAGCCGCTGCCCCGCGCAGGGGACAGGCCCGGGACACGGCTGCCGGGCCCGTGTTTGCTAAGGCGGAAGGAGGCCGCAGCGTCCGGAGCCGCCAACACCGGGAAACCGAAACCGAAAGTTCCGGCGAGGGCAGTGAGGGACAGGCGGCCCTGCCACCCCTACGGAGCAGCGCCAGCTTCCCGGCACCAAGCGTGGATCACCGGCCACCCATGGGTGCACAGCCAGGCCCAGGGCCCAGGACTGCTCCAGGGGGCACTAACCAAGCTGGCAGCGTGGGCTCGTGAATCCCTGAGAGCTCCAGGGGCTGTTGGGCCCTTCGGAAGTGTCCGCATCGTGCCCCGGGCTGGGGGCAGCTTGCAGGCTGAGACGGGGTGGGAATTTGTCCCGCTTTGGTTATATGGGTTATATCCCACGCCCTTTGCGCCGGAGGGCAGGTTTAGCCTTGCTGGGCCCTCCAGGAGGGCGGGAGACGCTGGCGGAGGAAGGAGCGCGGGTTTCCTCTGTGGAGGAGGGGAGGGCGCACGTGCATCCGGCCCGAATCCGCACGGAGCCGCGGCGCAAGGAGGGGAGCCGCCGCGGCCGCCAGCCTGCCCTGCCCTGCAGCTCCGCGCTCGGCCCTGCCGCCGAGCCCGTCCTGCCVGCAGCTTCGCTGCTGCCCTGGGGATGGGTGTTGGGGAAGCAAAGTCCTCCCCGGGAGCCTGCGGGAGAGCAGCGCCGGCGGCCGCTGGGCCCAGCGCCTGCGGGGCAGGTGTGCAAATACAGGGTGGCTCCGCAGCCCTGCGGACACGCTTGCCATTTCTCATCCCCGCTCGGTCTGCAGGCCAGACTTCACTCTTACCATCTCAGTCCCCSTTTCTTCTGGTTTGCTTTTGTTTTTTCCTCAGTTATTGCCGGTGTGGGATGGGAAGCGCAGGCCGCGTGTTGTGCTGCTGATCTGGACATAGGTGGCTATTCCAGGTCGTTAAGCTGCCTGTTTGCCTGGGATAGGTGTAAACTTTGGGGTGTCAGCGGGTCTTCATGGGCCCAAAGGTGGTAGAAATGGGCCCAGGGCAGCCGGGAGGCCCCTCGGGAATCCTGTCACGGGAGCAGGCACCGGCATGGCGGGCAAAATCCTGGGAGCAGCAGCCCCTGCGCCTGGCGTTGCTGGCGCGGCCGCCTTGCCAGCAGCAGGGATGGTGCCAGGGGCACCAGCGGAGGGCCGAGGAAGCTGAGGAATGCGGAGTGTGCAGCGGCCTCAGCCCCACGGCCGCGCTGGAGCCCTGCGTTTGCTGCCCACTTAACTTTCTTATCCTGATGAGTGCAGCAGACACAAGGAAGAGGTGGAATTAGAGGGGTGCGGGTGCTGCTGGCCTCCCGGAGCCCTTCGTGTCTCATCCTGCTCTCCCCGCAGCACGAAGCCGCTGCGGATGATGCTGTGGCAGGGGCTGGGCGGGAGCCAGTGCGGTCCCCGCGGGATGTGCCAGGCCCATAGGAAGTGCGGCGGTTTCCAGCGTGCGTGGGGTGACGTGGGCAGGGGTATCGGTGCGCRGGGTCCGAGGAGGCGAAGCGCAGCGAGGAGCGGGGTTTGGCCGGGACCGGTAGTCGCCGGGCAGGGAGGGGCCAGGCSTGTGTGGAGATAAAAGCGGCAGCGTTTCCCCCCCGGGCCCTGCCCTGGGCCAGGGGTGTCCTGGCGCTGGCCCGAGAGGCACCCGAGGAGCAGGAGGCTTCGCGGCTCCAGCTGCTTCCCCCTGTGTCGCTGCTCACCCGTCGTAACGTGGTGCCCTTATCCCGTCTCTCCCACTCCAGGTGAAGCTGCCGCTCCCAAGCGTGTCTCCGCCATGGCCTCCGGGAACGACGGGGACCCGCCGGGCGCCCGCGCGCGCCGCGATGACGATGGGCACGRGCAGCCACCAGAGGTCAATTCAGGTAAACGTTTCCTGCCATATTTGGGGGCGGGGGAGGAAGCATTTTCAGCCAATTCTCTTCTTTTTCCAACTCTGTTTCTGTGAAAAGAACACTTTTCCACACCTCCAGGGCCCTTTGCAAGCCTGGGATAGAAAGCTCAGTAAAGCTAGGCTGAATTGAACGCTGARGTCACCTATGCCATGAGCTGGCTAGTCTCAGCCCGCTAGCTAGCAGGCATTTGTCAGTAGCTGATCCTCGTCTTGGCTAAATGGTTTCTGAGGTGACCAAAGGTACGTGATGCTTAAAACATGCAGAAGAACTTGCCTTGCTGAGCGATGGCCGGTCTCAGACAGGTGATTTCAGTCTTGCTGCCTCAGCTGCAGGATGCACTGAGGTCTCCAGAGCATCTTGGCAGAGCRGGGCTGAATAGCTCTGGATGAAGAGCAGCCAGCGTTGCCTCCCGTCTCCCGCRTGTGCACAGCCCAGCAGACTGTGTAATTGCATTTCCCGGTAGTGGGCGAAACTGGGAACAGGGCCGAAAGAAACCTGGGAAAAACCTCAATTCCCGTTTATCCCCAAATGATAACGTGCCGCTGCACAGAGAGCTTTTAAGCATGGGTGACTTCTTAGCCTGTTTTGCAGGTGGACTGGTAAATAAGGCTGAGTCATGGCAGCTCTGTCAATACTGGAGATTAGAAGCTATATGTACCTGTTTATGCATTTGAGTTCAGACCCAGCTCAGGGCTGTTTTATTGGCCTGATTATGTTGCTTGTGCCACAGTATGACCTGCACTCCCTGCCACCTAGGAGTACCATTAGTGCTGGATGCTGCGTGAATACACGAGAGGGAAAAAACACGGCCCTCCCTTACCAAAGTCTATAAGGCATGAAAATAAATGAGTTAGAGCAGCTGTTTACGTGTGCTGACTTCCTGTTGAGGCCAAAGAGAGGCTGATGTGAAACGCACGGAGGGGATCAGGCCCCAGACACCAACCACCCCGTTGCACAATCGCACTTCCTGCACGTTTGCAAGCTCTTGCAGGCAGCACCGGCATCCCGCCGCCTCCCAAAATTCCGCCTGGAATTTGGAGGTGGGATCTCTGTGCACCTTTTGGGACAGAAGCCACCTGGAAGCAGAAACAGGCAGCTTCCAGCAGCGTGTGCTGTAGGATGACTGGGTGGAAGAGAGCTTTCAGCAACAGGTCCTGAATCAGCTTTTCATTCAGGGCTCTGTTTGTTTGTTTGCCTTTGGATGCAGTAGAGTGAAGAGATTTATCTGCCGCTCAAGGAGTCACTCGAGCGCTGTTCTGAGCCCTTGTTCTGCCAGCGGTGGTGGCGGCCGCGAGCGAGGTGCTGCTCTTCCTGCCCTGCCTCTGTGGCAGTCGCGTCTCGTCTCTTTTTAGAACATAGAACCCAGGCTGAGAAGCCTGATGTTCCTGGCAGCACGTGGTGAAGAGGAGCAGCTTGGCCCATGGATAGTCACGCAAAGGGGAGCAAACACTGCAGAAGGAGGGGTGGGAGRCCCAGCACCACCACTGCTTGCCTGAGCTCGGGAAACAGCGTTCCTGCTTCAGAGAATTAACACATCCATCTTCCCCTTCGTCAGCTCTCACCTGCAGCACGGGCATGGTTGTGTGTCCCCCTTTGGACATGCTGCCTGGGTTTGCACACAGCTATGGGAATGGTGGCTCCCATGGCAGCCCTTGCGCAGTCTCCCTTCTCATCGGGAACAGCTCCACTCTGGAGCTGCCTTCTGCCTCCTTTATCTGGTGGAGCACGTTGCCACCGCAGGGATGTCACCCACCTGTGGGCATCCCCTCGGGTACTTTGTGGGCTGCCAGCCTGGGAATCAACCTCCGTGCAAGCAGAGGCCCCGCGTAGTGCGGTTCTTGCCTAGCTCCCGAGCTCCTCAGGATGCCAGGCTGCACCTGCCAGCACTATGCCCTGCAGCAGGGCTATTTAATTTAGGTGTAATGAGGTCTGATGAGTATCTGAGGTCTGCCAGTTCCTGCTCCYGTGCGGCTGCTCCCTGGGAGACAGGAACAGCGAGAAGGAGAGGACCTTGCACAGAAATGCAGATAGCACCCAGACCTTGACCGGTGTCAAATGCATAATGTTGCTGATGGTGACCTGCGTCCCGTGCCGCAGTGCCGAGTGACCTGCCAACACCTTAATGCAGCCCAAAGGATAATCCCCCACGGTGCATGAAAATCCTGGCAGGCTCCAAACCGCTTCCCCCCTCTCCATGGGGGCACTGGGATCCACGAGGCCGGTCTTGATCCAGAGCCTCTCCCTGAGCATGAGGGACGCTACGATGGTCCCATCTAGGTCAGCACTGCGGGGAACGAGCTGTATGTTCTCCAGTCCTTGTGTTTCTAAAAATAACACCTGGGGTTATCAAAAACAGGGAGTTTTTAGTTCTCGCTTCCTCTTTTGTTCTTGCAATTTGTTTACCCGCTGCCTCTCACTGAAACTGTGAGTCAGTCGGTTTCGTTTTCTGGCTCGCGGGCGCCACGCGGGGCTCCTCCGAAAGGTGGGATTTGTTTGCYGCCAAATAAACCCGCTCCTGCAAAACAAAACCCAGTGCCCTGAGAACAGCGGCAGCCTTGTCCCTTCCCGGCACCTTTATTTACCCAGCCTCAGCTCCGGGTAACCCGACTCCCTCGCGCGGGCCAGGCCCTTGTCCCTGGAGTCCCGTGCGATGTGGCCATCCTGGGACCCCTCTGCTGTGCCTGGCACCGCATGGTTGGTACCTGCAGGATTTCGTGGGTGGTGCTGCCAGGACAGCTGGCTCTGTGCCAGGCTGCAGCCTGGGCTTGAGCTGGAGGTGCCGACTGCAGCAGTAGGACCTATGGGCAGATATCCCGGGATGCTGGGGAAGGGGCTGTAGCTGGGCTTGCTGAAATGAGTTAGACAGCAATGCAGGATATGCACAGATATGCAGATCCCTTTCTAGTGGGGAACGATTGCTGCACAGGGTATTTGTGCGCCGAAAGGGTTTCTGCCCGAGGTCTGAGCTCGGCGTGTCTGTGAAGCGCGAGGTCCCGCCGGCGCGGGGACACGGGCTCCCATACGCCCGTGCTATTTCTGTGCATCCTGGATGGGGAGCTGGGAAGTTGCTTTCCCAGTCCCCACGCTGCTTCCCGGGCGCCCGATGGGTTGGGCACCGGGTGCCAGGCTCSCGGCCAGGCTGCTCCCTGGTCCTGCAGATCGGTGACCTCTAAGCGGAGCCGCGCGTGACGGCCGGGTACTTTCCCCAGCGGCGAGGGTGATAAGGCGGCGGTGTGCGGGGCTGGGCACCTCGCAGGGCCTTGCCCTCCCCTGCCATGTGCGGCGGCGTGGGGCAGGGCGGCCGCATTGCCCTCGTCCCACATGGCCCTAGCTGCTTCCTTGTGACTCACCCAGGTCATTTTTTGTGCGCCGTCACGTCACCCCCAGCCCAGCTCAGCCCCTGCCTCCATGTGCTGCACCGTGCCCGGGCCTGCTGCTTTCCCGGGGGTTTGTTGCCTCGTCACCTCGCTGGTTTTGTGCTTGCAAGGAGCTGGATGGAGAATCGCCTCCCTGGAGCTCGCGGGTTACGAGTTATTTCAAAACGACTTTCTGTCGCGGCCACGGCTGCTGCCCGGCTCATGGCTGTACGCGAGGCTGGCAGCTGTAATCAAACCACCAAAATACCCTCCGCTGACCAGCCTGTCTTCTCCTTGCCGCATCACTGCTGGTGCCTTGCAGCAATTCCCTGTGGGACTCACAGGGGCAAGATCATGGGAGATACTTGAAGAGCAAATGTTTAGGAAATAGGAAAAAACTGTGCAGTCTGCCAGTGAGGGAAGGGCTGCACAGAGCTGAACTTTACCCCTAGTAAAGTGCTGAGGTGTTCCCTTACCGGGAGCATTTGAACATCTGCTTTGTTTTATGACAGTCCTAGGACTGCGTCTTGCCTAAAAGGGACCCAAAATGTGTGCCTTTACCCCTGAAAATCAATAATAGCTCTCCAAAAGCTCAGTTTTAAGCCAATGTGTGTCTCCTTGTGTTTGTTTTACCTTCTGCGTTCAGAACGTTAGTGCCACCATCCTCCCGCTTTGCTCTGCCACCGCAGCGGGGAAATGCTGGCCGTCTCAGGTGCAGTTCTTGTGTATCCTGGTGACTTCCGAAATGCCAGCAGACCATGCAGCCGGGCCCCGGCCGAGGCACTCAGCAGCTGCCGAGAGCCACGGCCGCCGAACGCGGGCATTCCCACCGGGAGAGAGCGGCCGTGGGGCTGCCCCGCGACGGGAACAACGCTCCACTCCCTGGGGAAGGACGTGCAGGATCCGTGGGGAYGGGAGGGCTCCCGCAGAGCGCGGGGAGCTCTGGCCGCAGGTGCAGGGGACAGTGTTGAAGAGCACAAAGCGAGGCTGGGAAGGAAGGACGGGGCTGCGTTGGCGCTGGGGAGCTGCTCAGCGGCCTCGGTGCTTGTGCATCCCTCAGAGGACCAGGTGGCTGCGCAGAGCGAGGAGGTGTTCCGGAGCTACGCCTTCTACCGCTACCAGCAGGAGAGGGAGGAGAGCGGCGAGGAGGCGCCCATGGACCCAGAGATTGCCGAGATTCAGCAGGAGCCCGACAGGTAAGAGCCTCCTGCTGACGGCGCTGCGCATCCCTGTCGCCCATCGCGGCCGGGCTCTGTTCCGGAGCCGGCGCCGCGGCCCCCTCACCAGCGCTGCTCTCTTGTGCCATGTGCCGCCCTGGCAGCATGGGGACGCAGGTGGGAAGGCGCCTGGCCATCATCGGCGACGACATTTACAAGCGCTACGACGCAGAGTTCCGCTGCATGCTGGAGTCCCTGCAGCCCAACAAGGAGAACATCTACGATTACTTCACCAGGATAGCCTCCAGGTAAGGCTGCCGCCCCCAGCTGCACCTGGACACCTTCTCCTACAGGGAGCCAGAGGGAAAGGTGAGGGAAAAGTGGGCAGTGCGCAGCAAAACGTCCAGCTGCTCTGGGTAAAAACTTGCCAGCAACCCAAAGCAGCCCCGCTCCAAGCTCTGCCCCGGCACCCCGACTCTGACACACAATTCAAGCTTCACCCCCTGCCCTTTGGTCAAGCCTCAGATAAGTTCACTGGTTTGTGCCCGTCTGCTCTTGCTCCTGCTGCTGCGCCCTGTTTGGATGGTCGTCACGTGGAAATGCCTTGGCTGCACAGCAGCAATCCCTGCACGAGCTCGTTGGGGTCAGAAAGTCTGGGGGAAGATGTGATTTTGCAAAGCAGGAGCCAAACAAGTGTCCCAGTTTCACTCAGAGATAAAACCAGCCTGGGATGAAGACAGCCCTGCTGCCTGCTTGCTTCCTAGCTAGGAATCCCAGTTTTCCCCTGGAAGCACAGCTGCAGGGTGAAGGCAAGGAGATCATAGGTTTGGATCCGTGTGCTGAGCAGGCTCACGCTGGCTTCATGGAAGTGGCTATGGCACATCCAGCTGTGCTCCACGGGGCTTAATTCTCACCTCTATCTCTGCATTTTGTCCATAGGCATCTTTGCAGTTTGTCTGAGACTGTAAATGAACACGACAGGGTTTGCCCAGGGCCAGGCGGAAAGCCAGTGGCAGCGCTAGGAGAGCAGGGAGGCTCCGCGGGTTCCCAGCGCGGCTCCCCGGCCTCGGGCCCCGCGGCTCCTCTCAGCTGGGGCCAGCCCCACGCACCCTCTGCTCGGGATCTCCTGTCTAACTGCCTCTCTTCTGTCCTCTTGCTGCTCCCCTGTCCTCGGGAAGCCCTGCTGCGCTGTTTTCACCGCTTTGCCACCCTCAGGCGGTTAACGCACCGCAAACAGGTAAATTAACCTCTGTCCCCCTCTTCGTGCCACCTGTTTTGTTGTTTTTCCTTCCCTGGTTTCTAACTTCCCTCTCCTCGCACGACACACACTTTGGAGACGGCAACACGCGTAGGCTCCATGGGGAGGACGGCTCCTTGCACCAGGGACAGCCACGATAGGGCACCAGGTCGAAACAGAGGGGCTGAGTTGGGTCTTTTGTTCTATTTTTCTTTTTCCTATTCTGACTTGGCTTACTGCAAAACAGGAGGAAAAGACTAGAGAAATTTGTCTAGCTAAATCTGTGCATGACCTGCACCAAGGGATGCATTTTGTGCCCATGGCACCCAGAACGTGGATCCAGAGCAATAGGGAGCAACAAGGCACATTTGAGACTCCCCCTGGTCCATGGATGTGTCAATCCAAAGGAAGATCAGGTTTGGCCTCTGGGGGACTTGGYCTCTGTTGGAAAAGGGAAAATCCTGTTCCTACACGTGGGCCCTGTATGTGGAAAAGTAGGATGGATGGCATGTGGCAGGAGCACAAAAGCTACCCCAGTGCTTCCACTCCAGATATTTGGAGTTAGGAGCTGCACAGACCAGATTTGGAGATTTCCTTTTCCCTCGGACAGCTCCAGCCCTCCTAGGTGGGGCAGAGGGGTTGTGATGGAGACCGTGCCTGTCGTGCTCTGCAGGCCCAGCCTGGTTGGTTATTTACGGCCATTAGTTGTTTAGCCACAAAAACGCTCCTTCCTCGGGCGGCYGAGGTGCCCGTGGGGCCGGCGCCGCGTGCGCGGAGCCGCACGGCAGCCCCGGGGTCCTTGGGGCGCCCGCGGCCGCTTCGCGAGGGCTCCTCCRCGACGAGCGGCGCCTTTGTTTCAGCTTGTTTGAGAGCGGCATTAACTGGGGCCGCGTGATTGCCCTGCTGGGCTTCGGGTACCGCATGGCCATCCACGTCTACCAGCACGGCATCCCCGGCTTCCTGCGCTGGATCGCCCGCTACGTCGCCGAGTTCATGCTGCGCAACCGCATCGCCCAGTGGATCGCCCAGCAGGGAGGATGGGTGAGCGAGCCGGCGCACGGGCTGTCCCAGGGGAATCGCGCGGCGCCCGGGGCCGGGCGGGGAAAAGGGCAGGCTGGCGACGACGGAAGCACTGGGATCGGTGGGATCGCGCTGATGGGAGCGGTGTGGAAACCTGGCCCAGGCAGCGCTCAGGTGCCTCTAATGGATCTTCTGGTAACTCTCTGTTTCCTGCCAGGTGGCTGCACTCGAGCTGGATAATGTTTACATGAAGTATATGTTGGCGGTGCTGGCCCTGGTCTTGGTGGGGCATTTAGTGGTACGACACTTCTTCAGGTCCTGACTGACGCGGGGACAGAGGCTGGGGGGCCCAGCTAAGCTCTCTCTCAACTCTGCTCTGCAATAACGACGTCTCCCAAGAGGGGAGGATTCGAGGAACCTCTGAGAGAGAGAGCAGCTTGGACCTACGACCCCTCCACCGCAGGGCCAGGGTCTCTGTCATTCATGGAGACACCACCAGGAGCTCCGGAGAGAGGCAGCGAGGGGGGAGAGGTTTGACTTGGTCATCTGTTTTATGCCTCGCTTAGCTACCGAGGAAAGAGCATCGCTCGTAGCAYGTAGCGCTGAGACGGGAGAGCAGAGTCCTCTGACACAGGCGCTGGAGGAATGAATGGGTTGGGATGACGCCTCGGTATGCGAGTGTCCGCGTGCGCGTGTCCTGTCCGCTCTGTGCTGAGCTCGAGAGCCTTCCTTGGGACAGGCGCAGGGCTGACGCCTTTGCTGATGACTCTGCCCCAACTCTGCCTGCGTCTAAGGAGGGTTTGCGGCCTTGATCGCTGCACTTCTTGTTTGTAAGTCAGCAAAGGGCAAGCCAGCATTAAAACGCCTCTGCGGGGTTGTCTTTGCTTTTCCTCTGCTCCTGAGCCCAATTATTTGAGTCTTCTCTTTCCCTCTCTACCAAAAATCCATGTCCTTTTGGAAGAAACACACCGACTACTGTCACGTGGCAGTCGATGGTGGTATCTGCCAGTGGTGGCAGGTAGGCTCCCCTGCCAGACCTGGAGACCCGCAGCTCTCCCATGGCTGACACCGGTACTGGGGCTGCGCGGGCTGCTCCTCAGCCTCCTGCGAGTCCAAAGGCTGCCAGCAGGCTGAGAAGCACCAGCAGGTCTCCAAACACTAACAAGCTGTGGGGTGACTAAGAGCCAGTGCAGACAGGGCACTGCCCTCCGCTCCTGCTGGGTGCTTCCCTGCAGCAGAGCCGAGTGCGGCACGAGGGCGGCCCGAGCGAGCGGCAGGCCCTGCAGCTCCACGCGATGCCCGGCAGCTCCCTCCTCTTGCAGCCGGCCCTGCAGCTCCACGCGATGCCCGGCAGCTCCCTCCTCTTGCAGCAGGCCCTGCAGCTCCACGCGATGCYCGGCAGCTCCCTCCTCTTGCAGCAGGCCCTGCAGCTCCACGCGATGCCCGGCAGCTCCTTCCTCTTGCAGCCGGCCCTGCAGCTCCACGCGATGCCCGGCAGCTCCTTCCTCTTGCAGCCGGCCGCGCTGCACCGTCCTGGCATGCTCTGTGTGAGGTCAGGGCTGCGGTGCCCACACTGCCGCCTCCATGGAGGGTTTCTTTGGCCTTGTGCTGCTCGTGGCATGCTGAAATGTGACTTTTGGGGAGGGAGGGAAGCAGGCACCCCCCTTCCATCCCAAATCTTTATGACTTCTCTAAATTGGGGGGAGAGTCCCACTGTGGTTTGGCTCTGACTGTCCTTTTTACTCCAGAGGTCTTTGTAAGGCTTGAAACTGTGCCYGGCTCTAAGTCAACCTCGCCCTATTCCAGCACCCTTGTGCTCTTAAAGCAGCCTGGCCGGCAAGGGCACCTCTGAGGTAGGAAACGAGCAGTGGCCCTCTCCAAAAGCAGAGCTGTCCTAAGCTGCAGTGGGTCTAGCAAGAACGTCACCGCGGTCAGGCTGAGCTCTGCTGCCCCGGGGAGCCTTGACGGGCTTTCCTGCTGCAGGGAGGACAGGGCGGCCACAACTGACCCTCTCCATGGYGTGGGGATCAGCAAACCAGGGCAGAGCCGGTGCCACCTGCATCCCCCTGGTGACACCTGCATGAGAGCCCAATGGGGAGAGGGAGGTTGAGGGGTCTTCAGAGCAGCTCACCCACCCTGCTCTACCAAAGGCTTCCCTCAGAGACACTGGCCTCTCTGCTTTTAAAAGCCTCCAGTACTGCCTCTGCTCATCCATGTTTCCTACCTTAATCTTTACCTTCAGAGAGATTTTTGTCCTCAGTATCTGTCCCTCGCCTCAGTTTAAGCTTGTTACTCCGTGTCCTGTCCAAGCCCAGTGACAGGACAGCTTATTTCCTTTCTCTTTGCAACTGCRGAGGCTTAGCAGGACCAGCCATAATTTTTAAAAATCATTTATCATGTCCCTCCTGTTCCTGTCCATTTTTAACCTAAGAGTAACAAACTTTCCAGCCTCTTTACCTATCAGGGGCTTCCTAAGCTGATCTTTTTGGCCCTGACTRTTCCTGCAGTATCCATTTCCCTGGTGGAGTCCCCCAGACTCTGGTCAGTAGAAAGGCATTAAAATATTTGCTGTAATATTCCTCTTCTATATATTGCTTTATTTTGGTTGCTTTCCGCGTTACCCATTTGCACTGAGCAGCCCAGACGTCCGGCGCGATGTCTGTGCCGGGTTTTGCGGCTGTGCTGATGCTCCAGGCAGTCGAGTGCCCACGTATTTCACTTCTCCCCTTACACCTGCATCACTTTGCATTTATCCACACACAGCTTCATTTACCATCACGGTACCTGTTCACCTGTCCTCAGCAGGTCTTGAGACTTCCTGACTCTTCTCTCGTTGGAACTTGTCTAAGTTACTTGGCTCCAGCTGTAGAAGTTCCCATTGCCCCAGGTTACCTTCTTGTTGGGTGGAAACACCACCAGATGGAGCCTTTTTGCCACAACCAAAGAGAACCGCTGGTTATTTTCCTTTGCTTTGCATCAGCCACATTACACACATGCTGCTCTCCTCTAGTCAMGCTGTTTTCTTGGTCTCGTTGCCATCAGGACTTTGTCAGAGGTCTTTGGAAAGCAAGGGGAGAGAARTACATGAGCGTGTCCTTTCGTTCACTACTTTACTGACTTATTCCCAAAACTCTAACAGTTTGGAGGCCAGAAAGCCATGTTGCTTGTAACTCACTGTCATCTTCCAGGCCAGGTCCTTCACCTTGCTAACCAGATACAAGAAAACAGACATTTTTCAGCCTTACGATAGATGATCGAGGCTTCAAGAAACTTGACAAACAGGTGCTGTAACAAACAAGTGGTTCCATTTTAACCATTTTCTCAGGGGATTTGCAGGGAGGGTTGTCCCAGGGTATCAGCACGTTGCCTCACGCTGTTCTCCCCTCTCCCGGCCTCCGTGGACAACCCTCCCTGGCACTTGCTTCCAGGTGGAGAAAAGCTTGAACTGGGAATGTGAACGGGGTGAAAGGTCTGTAGTTCTGTGTCCTGTCACTGGATGGCTCCAGCTCTGCAGATAAAGCCACCCCAGGGGCAGAGGGGCTGAATTCCCACCCAGGAGCAGCCCTCAGGCAGTCCCAGTCCTTGGTGCTCCTCAGCCCCAGGCTTTACTGCTCCCAGGCACCCGGCCAAGGGAGCACCACCAGCCTCGTGTCTCCTGCTCTTCAGGAAAGTACTAAGTGCTTCAGGAGGAGGCTCAAGTGGGGTCCYCCCCTCTGGATTTGGGGGCCCCGGGGCAGACTAAGAGGCTGAGATGTCTGTAGGAGTTGGGCCCTTTCCAGAGAGCCACAGCAGGGTAGGTGCCTTGAAGGCCCCACAACAGAGCTCAGGCCGAGGGTCACCTTGTGCACCTGAGGCCACCGTGACTATAGGCAGAAGGTGCTCGCTTCTCAATGGAGCCAGCAGCTGCTTTTACCAAAAAGAAGGGTTTTTTTTTCTACAGAAATAAGAGCCCTAAAGAAAAAAAAAAACCCTAGATTCTTAGAATAATTCCAGATTTTCTTCACAGGGCTGAATCAGGTGATTCTGATTATGATAAAGAGCTGATGAACTACAGCATTTTTTTTTACCAGTCCAGTTTAATTGCCAACCCATCATATACTGCACCTTGCACAAAACCTGGAGCATCCGATGCACTGAGAGCAGGGCTCTCCTGGTGTCACCTCAGCCACCATGGTGCTATTGGGGCACGGCTGCCCCCAGGCCTTTGGCTTGTTCCCCTGATAGTGCGAACAAGGGCAGGCAGCCTTCAAGCAGAAAATCAAGGCAGGAGACGAGGAGAAGGCTCCCCTGTGGCTGAGGTTCACAAGGGCAGGATAACCCTAGGTTGCTCAAGCATCCAAGCGTACCCCCACACAGAGCAGGGCTCCCTAGATCCTCACCAAGGGGCTCGCTGGACGGTTGCTGGGCAGACCTGTCGTTTCACAGGCTCGGTGACCGGCGTGGGCTTGTGTTGGAGGAAGGGGTGGCTCTCCAGGCTGCTCGGATCCCGGCTGCAGCCACCCGCACACGCAGTACCCAGCTGGCTCACGGGGGAGACAGAGGAACAAGAGGCTTGTGCTCTTTCCCCTGCTCTTCCCACTGCCAGGATCCATCACACGAGGTGGATTCTGTGACCTGGGGAGACTGGGATTTATCCCAGAAGCAGCAGAGAGGGGTGCGGGTGGCGCCAGCTCCAGGTCCCTGCGCAGGGAGGTGCCTGGAGGGCTCCTGGTTCAAGCAATGTGTGTGATGTGGAGAGGGCAACAGGATCCACTTTAGAAAGTTATAATCATTGCATGGAAGAGGGATGAGAGTCTGAGGGTCTCCTATATTGAGCCTGCTCCATAGCTGAGGGTATTTGATACCCCTGCTTGCTCCCTGCTCCTTCCCCCCTGGATGAAGGAGCCAGGAGTTTGCTTGTGTGAACCCCYCTTCCCTTTTTGTGCCTGCTGTGAGACAGAGCCCGGCCCTCCTGCGCCGCGGGGCCCCGGGAGCTCTGCCCTGGAGGGCGGCAGCTCGGCTGGAGCCTCCCGCAAAGCTCCGGTGCGGAGCAGCTTTCACCRGTATACTTGAAGTCACACTGGCACTAGTCATGCTGGTTCTGCCTTGCTTTTGTCACAGTATCCAAGTGCACGGTGTTCCACACAGCTCATTCCTGCTCTCCTCCAGCAAATCCTGCTCTCTGCCAGCCCAGGGCACGGGGCAGCCATAAGCCACGCTTTGTACTGACCCCGGATGGGAAGGACTGATAAATCCCAAATCCCCTTCCCCCGCCGAAGGAGGCGGAGAGGAAGGAGACTGGAGATGACTGGTGCTCTCAAGAGTAGGGGAGAGGGAAGAGGAGTTCTGTCGGCAGGACATCTCCCCCGTGCAAACCATCTTTAAACAGCAGGCAAGGGGGCTGTGTGGAACGTAGTAGGTTGCTTTTACCAGAAGAAAGTGTCTTTCACAAATACTCTGTTTTAAAATGATGTAATATATATATATATGTGTTTGAAAAATAAAGAGATACATGCAGTGCAAGCTCTTCTGGCTGTGCTGAAGGTTTTCTTCCAGGAGAAACACTCATTTGCAAGGCATCCAAAAAGTTAGCTTTTGGCTGCAGCGTAAGTTCCCATGCACAAATTTGCCCAAGCTACTTAGTCCCAGCCTCAGTTTCCTCATTGGTATATGGCTATACCTGGCTGGGACATCTCAGAGAGATAGTGCCTGGAGAGCAGATGCCTCAGGGATAAAAAACAGACAGCTAATAGAAATTAGTGCTGTCCCGGCACCGCTGAACCTGCCCAGAAGTTAAGGATCTTATCTGCAACGCGTCCACACCTCCCTAGCAGGGAGAAACAAGAATAGGAAATTGCGAAAGAAAAATCCATTAGGGAGGCAGACAACGGAGTTCAACYGCCATAAAACACTCCAGAAAAGGGCCTGCGTGTTCTTATCAGAGACAAGTCCATCACACACAGGACAGGGAGGTGCTACCCCCTTGCTAGACCAGAAGGATGAGGTGACAGCACCTGCCCGGCCAAGGAGAGCTCCAGCTGGCCCAGGGATGGGCAGGGGGCTCTAGCACCTCTGCCACAGTCGCTCTTTGCCMTAGGTGCCCTTTCCCAAATAGCAGCCCGGATCCCTTGGCTGTGTTGCTTTCAGGACAGGCTGTGTGCCAGGACAGCGCACATCCCCACACCAAGCTGCCCTGCAAAGGGCCTTGCTCTCTCCCACACCGCTCGCCGTTGCTCAGACACAAACTTTGCCATTTACCTGGTTTTCACCATTCTGAGCCAGCCCAGATGCCATCCAGACTGCAGGGCATCAGCAGCTTCCATAGCATGGAACAGCTTATGGATACAGGGGAGGATGCRATGCCCTAAGAGGGCTCCTCAGGGCACACCAGTGAAGCCGTGCACCTTGTTAATGAGCAYGTGCTTCACTAATGAGTGCTAACGCATCCCACCTGTGCTGCCAGCCATGGCTGCAGCCCCTGCTGCCACTGTCACCCTGTCTGCAGCCCGCACAGCTGGGCTGGGATAAACCTGCTCCTGGGGCGCTTCTCAGTTGCAATGCAAGGAACTGAGTCGGTGAGCATGGAGCATCCTTGTGGTTCCCTCGATAGAGACCCGTTGCGCTGGTCAAGAAAAGGAAGGCGGTGGGGGACGGCTGCATTCAGGGGCTGCAGTGCGACGGGGGTGCCATTTGGTAGGGCTGGCTCTACCCTGCCAGCGGGCAGGCAGCACGGCTGTCGTCGTTCAACCAATTTAGCCATGAATCCCAGGGACACAACAACTCCCGTCCACTGCTTTGTCCCATCCTGTGTCACTGCAAACAGGTCCATCCATCCATCAGAGCAATGGCATTTTCATCCCGTTACCCTTCACACACCCTCGGAGCCGAGCACTGAATGCCAATCCGCTAAAATAAAGGATGAGGGGCCAAGGGCAGAGCACGCTAAGGGATGGCGCCGGCAGGGATGAGCCAGGAGCAGGGGGTGCTGGAGAGCCTGGGCCCACGCCGGGCCCTTCTCCGCGGAATTAATCCCGGGGAATGTGGATGGGAGCGCAGGCAGAGGGAGAGGAGATTAAGGTTCTAGTTATAAATTGCTGTAGAAAGGGTAGAGGCTCAGGCTTTCCACACAAGCAGCCAGCACTGGGTCTAAATAAAAACCCTGGCGTCTATAAATAACGGTGCGTCGGGCGGGCGGCGGGGAGGCGAGCGGGAGCAGAGCCCCCGGGGACGCAGCCCCGCGCGCCCGGCCGCGCTCCCTGCAGCCACAGGTTAAACTTTAACAAGAGAAACGGCCCTCAGCAACAGCCAGCTGCTCCCGTAATCCACAGCGCGCCCTGCCCCAACCAGATCCAGATCCTAATTAAATTAAACAGGGAGAAAAGGAAGGCCACGGTTTTATTGAAGTATTTGCCTTTGGCCATTCAAATAGAACTGACCGTAAATGAGAATCCAAGATCTGGGGGCAAATTAAATCTAGATCTGGGATTTGACACCAATTCCTTGTCTCTAAAATTGGGTTGAGGTTGAAGTTTTAAGGAAATAAAGGTTTTTTTTTCTAGTTAATTTCCAGTGTGTGAAAAAAGGGTGGGCAGGACCTGGGAAATCACACCTGCTTTTATCATATATATATTTTTAAATGTAAATACTTGGTTCCCAGCCAGGTTTCCTTCTTTTGGTATATGTTTTGAAGATTTGCAGCCGTTGGCTAAGACTCAGCACACTGTCATCACAGTGTCAGGGACACGCTCCCTCCCCGGGGCTCGCTCACGTTCATTCATCTCGTGCATCGTTTCTACCACTGATACCTGGGATTCACATGGGAGCTGGCTGCCTTGACACAGATGAATTGAAGGAAACAAACCTTGATCTCCCATCTGAAATGAGAACACGAGCAGCAGGAAAGCGCCAGGATTGACACGAACTGTCACTAGCCTCCCTGACAGCGCTAGTGCCTTTGTGACAGTGCTGTGAGAACAACTTGCAGCAAACTGTTTACCGAGCCAGCGTTTCCCCATCCTGAGAGCTGGCAGCCAGCAGATCCAGCCTCTACTCCAGTTTACTCCCTTTTCACAAATCTAGCTGACTTGCACTGCATAATTTCCCTGGTGAATTGTGGTCCGAGCAAATGCAAGAGAAGACAGCCCTGGAGGATGATCTGCGAGGCAGACCATGGGCCGACACACATGATGCTGGGTTTTGCTCTGCGCTCAGTCCTACAGCTTTGGGGATCRAAGCTGGTGTGTGTGCAGATATCAAGCGCTCTGGCAGAGCAAGTGCACGTCTGCAAGCAAAACACTGTTTAGACAAGCCTGTATCATCAGAGGGCCATGGGGAAAACTGCAGTAATTCAATGCCCTTGGATTGATCGCTGATGTAAAAGCAGGAACCTATTCCACTGAAGTTAGAAGACTTGAGTGAGCACATAGCAAGCAGCAGATTCACATTTCTCCTTATCCCAGTCCTTAGAGGAGACCAACCTATACCACTGTGCTTGCACAAGTTATTTTTCTAATTCAGAACTCCCTCTCTGCAAAAAAGGCCCTCACATTTGCTTGCACCACGTCCCTGCCCTTGTTCTCTAGAGCAGTGGAGGGAAGTCCCCTGGCATTTACCATGGGCTGATTTGGGGCYCATCTGGGGACATTTACACTTGCAATTTAGGTGGGGTCAGTCGACACTCACTCTTGCMGCACCAGCACCAAGGGTCAGAAAGTGGAAACTGGATGAGGAGCAGAGCGCTTAGACATGCCCTGTTCACACTCCACAGAAGCACACAAATAGCTTTTGATGTTTCACAGCCCTTTTCCCTCATGAACTTGCAGAAATCTCTTTGTTGTTGAACAAGAACAACAAATATAATGGTCACAGTTTGGCTGCCTTTCCTTAAAAAATGAAGTGAGCCTAGCACAGAGGCACCAAGCAGCAAGGCTCTGCCAAGGCAGCCTGACAGCTTTCTGAGATGAATCATGTTCTGCAGCTGGTGCCGCTGTGCAGCTTGTTCAGCCAGGCTTGGAGCCTTGTCCTTACAGTGGTTCGTAGCTGCTCGTTTTGTTATTTGCAGTGTTACTCCTGCTGCATCCCCATCTTGGTTACTCAGTGATGCGGATGTTGTYGGAGGGAGAACGCGACTGAGCGCCGTTCCCAGCAGAGCGCTGGGCTCCATCTCTCCCAGACTTCACACCTRGCATCTCTGCTGCTGAGCATGAAGGCCACAGACCCGCCAAGGGCTGTGCTGGGGACGTGGTGCCAGGAGCAGCACAACCCCAGTAAATGCCACCCTGACTGCGGAGGAGCTGACCTTACAAGTCCCCRGAGGAAACTGTCAGGAAGGAGGGTGTCTCCTGCGATCCCATTCCTGTTTCGAACTGGAAGTTGCCCAGACGTGAACCATCCGCTTCCCGGCACAGCTGCCTGCTGCCTTCTGGGGAAGGTGTTTTTCCAGGGTCCCCCACGAGGCAACAGTCACTTTATTCACCCATCTCTACAGCTGGAAAAACTGTAAACAAGAAAGAATTAAAATGATTCACTAACAAGAAAGAAGTAGAGGTCCAAAATAATTTAAAACCAGGGTTAGAGTTTTTCAACTAAATAAAACGATCAGGCTTCACAAGAAATAAATGAAGAAAAAAAATAGTAAAAAGGGCACTTCCATTAAAAGAACAACAAAAATACTTTGATATAAATTTCACAGCCCATCTAATCTTTGCCTAAATTATAAAAAGTCAATAAATGCAGATTTAGTGCTAGTGTTAACTCCTCAGCTTATGTGGAAACCTTGTTTTAATAAATTATGGTAGAAATGTTTCTGCTAAAAACGAGCTAGCTGCTGCCTTTCCCCTTCACCAGCGGTACAAACTTTGTTACCCCAGCGGTACAAACTCATGGGGACTCCTCGAGACCCAGGCGAATCTCCTTGTGTGCGTGTACGGAGCCCGAGGCGAGGCCAGAGCTGGCTGCGGCCCTCAGGACCGGAGGGCGCTGGCATCCCGGCCCGTCCTGCCCTCGGCTCGGCCGGCACAGCAGGGCTTTTCCGCAGCCCCAGGACGCAAGTGCTCTGCCACACTTCCTGACTGTCCTCCGAAAAGGCCAGCGGAAAACGCCCACCCCAACTTGTGTTTTAACTGGTAAACAGCAGGCCCTCACTACAAAGCCCTGCCCGGCTAGAAATTGGCCCCAATGTAATTCAGGGCATGGCAGCGGGTGCAAGGGAGCCCCATTTAAGCCAGAGCATCACTTGAAACTGCAGTAGCTTTTCTCAAATAACTGCGTGTAGGAGAGGCCTTGAGATGCATGTTATGCTGCTATATTAGGACAATACAAAATCCTTTGTGAACACGGTTACTGCTGTTCACTTTAAACYTGATATCCCTGATCCGACGCAAAGCCAGCGGGCAAGAGCAGGACTTAGTGGGACAGGGCTATGCAGCTGAGCCGGGACGGCCCTTAGCCCAGCGCAGCTCAGCACCCTGCCCACCCCTTCGTGCCACTTTGCAGGTTTTTAGGCAAAGGCCGAGGGCTCGGAGACAAACAGGCACCCAGGGCCACAACMGGGCATCGTGGCAGTGCCCCCAGCCCCGCATCCTGCCATGCCCTGGGACAGGACTGTTTGCAGACAGGGCGTCGGGGACACCAGAGCCCCCGTGTTCGGGGCACTCCTGACTCCACGGGAGCGCTACCAGGCGCTCTGGTAAAGCAGGTATTGCTGCTCACGGTACTTGAAGGCAAAATATTTTGCCACATTAGTGTTGGGCTCGGCCTGGCACATGGTTAATTAAAGACGCTCGGCTAGAGGGCARTAATTTGCTAAGCTGCAGTAACTCGACTGTTTGCTGTCATCTGTCCATCCTCATGCTAAGCTACTCTTAAAATGAAAGAGAGGTTGGAACTGTATCCGTTAAAACTCATTTGCCTGGCCACTGAGGTACAAGTTCTGCATGTAGATAAGGCCGAGCCACCGCACTGGCGGTTATCGCGCGCGGGCAGCCTGCTAGTCCTCGCCGGGGACGTCACCAACAAACAAGCAATGCTCGGYGGCCCCGATATTCAAAACTTGCCTCGAAACTCAGTGTGGCCTTGCAGGTCAGAGCCGGCCACGAACACGGCCCCTTGAGCAGGGGGACGCGGATTCCCAAGCCTGGGAGCACCATAACGCGGGAGCAGGCAGGATGCCCTGCAGCTGGGGAGAAATCCAAAGCTGAGCCCTGAAAATGGGGAATTTTCCATTACTCATCTCATAGCATAGTTTGCTCCTGTGACCAGGAGTAAAATATTGTCTTACAAAAGGGCAAGGGTCCCTGCACATCCAGACAGAGCCCAGGCGGTGCCCAGCCCGCCTGCCGCAGCTAAYGCTTTCTAACACGCTAGAAATTGTATTTTAATCCTAAGAAAGGTCTGGYTTAAAATTCCCTCTAGCGGAGAGAGGGTGGAAATTCAAGCTGCAGGTCCTGCCGGTCAGGAAGGCACCTCGAGGGCCCGGGCGACAGGGCGCAGGGCTGCTCACAGCCCATGCACTGCACCCGTGGCACTGGCCAGGGCCCATCCCGCCAGCACTGCGCCAAGCTGGGCGTCAGGAACAACCGACCGGCTGAAACTGCTTGGATCRCTTCCTGACACCCTAAATTGCTATTTCAATGTAACAGAAAACTTTCCAATGCAAGTTTGTACTCATAATGATAATAATCCTTTCGACCTTTCCAAGTGAAACCCAGAATGCCTTATTTTGCAATGTCAACGCTGGCAGGTTTGAATTTTTCACATACCTGGGGAGTGTCCCTAAGGCCCCCCCGGCCACCTGGGTGTCCTTCGGGCCCCTCTGCGAACATCCTCGCTGCCTGACCGCAGCCAGGTTTATTACCGAGGTAAATCAAAGAAACTCTGCTGACTTCTGTGGAGCATTGCAGATTTATGCCAAGAGTTGACCCAGCATCTCGATTTTCAAAACTAGGGCAGATGGAAATATGCTGTTTTTCAGTAATATATTCAGGTTAACAGGGCTTTTATATTTGGGAAATTAATCTTGCATTGACTGAAAACCTCTCGGGATAACATGGAAAGGTTGCTAAGAAGAGGAAAACAAACAGTTGTATAACTCAGTTCTCCCTCCTTTCTTTCTTTATGAAAACACACTGCAGTGATACGGTAGTGATCTAAAACCCAGCACTCGTATTACTGAAGTGTGCAGAAATATAGCCTGATGTAGTACAGGAATGATTTTACTAAGAGGTGGTATTACCTCATCTCGTATTACAGGAAAATGATTCAAACCAGGAATATTGAGACATAAATCTGTGGTAACAGGAGAGAAACAACACCGTGTTAGAGGAAGTCTTTCCGGATCATTGCAAGGGGGTTCTTGCAAAGCACRAGCAAAGATGTCCAAGGGGGGCCCTAGGCATGTGCACGCGCTTGTGCTGGCTGGGGTGTGCACGTGCTCACACTGTGCTTAAAATCAGCCCTGGGCAGGACTGCCAAGGACTCTGCCCAAACCTGATCCTCGTCTTTTACGTCTCATTCTTGCTGTCTCTCCTGCTTAGCTACCCAATAGCCCTACTCAGCTTGCTCGTTACCTAATGAGCATCATCTGAGATGCRAGGCAGAAATCCAGACAAGAGATGWATAATGTGTACGTGTCCTCGTTTAGAAAACAGACATTGTCCAAGCAATGACCAAAGTCAGTCTGCTGTGACCTACCTCGGCGAGTATCACTCCGTTTTGCCCCGTACCTCCATGTCAACAGTTGTCTCTTCCTTTGCTGTAAAGCTCAAGCTCAAGCCAGGCTGATACTGGCTGTTAGGCCTGGAACGGTCTCTGTTAATTTTTTCCTCCTTGCACTTGCTGTTCCCCACTCAGGAAACATCATTCCCAATTCCACCAGTTTACAAGGTGAAATCTTAGGATTTGACCCTTAATTTTTAATTCATCCAGCATATTAAATTCCAAAGCACCCAGAAAATTCCCTGYGATATGGCAAACAAGTTGTACTGAGTAGTCATGATTTTGCACTCCAAGGAAGTCCTACCCGCTAAAACCTACTGAATTGCTTGCTTTCTGACAAAGAGGCCGAGGCCTCGGGAAGAGAATATTCACCAGCAATCCGCACGATTGCTGCTTCAGTGGACAGGCAGCAGTGAGCAGGACCCGCTCTGTGACAGCCACATGCACTGTTGCATGACAGAAGTTTCTAATTGCAAATAGCAACAGACCCTGCAAGGCTATGCAGGTGGCTACTGCTTGATTAATGTGTGTTGCATCTGTTGTTCCAAAGTGGCAATTACACTATAAAAACACACCATCTCGATAGCAGTACATTGATTTTATGGTGACTGAAAATCTGGCCCTTTACATAGTTTTTCGTCTCTGTCCTCCCACAAAACAATCATTTTCTTCTGAGTACAATAAAGTAAAAGATCTCATTGGTTCTATGTTATAACTGTAATATTATGTTCTGCTAGGAATCAGCAATCCTGCCTTTGGCCATGAAATTCAGGTAATGACCCATAACTGAAGTAAATTAGTGTTTAATTCCCCATTCCTTGCCGACAGCTTACTAATGGAAATTGATTTCTAGCTTTTTCCTTTTCCATTTAACAGGCCCATGTAACATCTTTATTTCAGATTCTAGCGGTTTCCAGTGATTTTAGCCAAAAGGGAGCCCYGAAAGCGCCCGTTAAGGAGGGCTGTGTGGCACAAGGCGCAGGGGATGCAGTCAGGTAACGGGGTGCTGCAGCCACCCCTTGTCCTGTGGACAAGCCAGACACTGGGGAGCAAAGCAGGGCAAGAGGCAGTGCCTTTTCCGCGCGCTTTGAGCTGGATCCACCCTCTGCAGACAGTTACTCAACCTCCACCAGAAGATCCCCTGCAATTCTTGTGGGCTCTGTTGTGTAATCTGATGGAGCCACACACACACACACCCTTTTTTTCCTGCTATTTAGGTAAAACTCAGCTGACGATTTCTTCACTGTATAGAAGCACCACCATTAGAGACAGGAGCTGGCCTTGGAAATCCAATCCATTTTCTTTGCAAGAGAGGGGAAGGCAGTAAGAGACGGTAAGGTTTTTATAGCTCAAACCCTGTCAGTTATAACAGCAGCGAGCCAAAACAAGGTATTATCATAATGTATTTTCAACCTGTAGTTACTTCTGCAGCCTCTATCAGGCTAGTCTGGCAACTACAAAGGAGTGGGGAGGGGACAAACAGTCTACTTTTTCCATTTTACTTTTCTATAGATGCAATATTACAATGCTGGATTACATTTTAAATACAGAACTAGCAGCTATTATTTTGCTCAGCGTTGGCTGGATTTTCTGGTGCCACAGACACTTTAATAGTACTATGAGTTGTCTGGTAAAGGCGTTGTTAGGGATGCTGTCTGGAGTATTTGTCCCTTATTGATGTGTAAATTGGCTTGCACTGCTGGTGGGTGTTTCTAAAGCAGAATGCTTTGTAGCGTGATGATAATAATAATAATAATTAGCACAGGATATAGTAATGTGTTAACTGTGAATTAAAATCCCAAATAGAATTGACTATGCAGATTGGCTCTTTCCTCCTGCTCTCCGCTTCTCTGACCAGCATTCAGAGCACCAGATCCCGGGGACATTTCTCAGGATAAGGGAATTTTCTGAGGCTGCTTCTCTGCTCTTGCACTGCTAAAAACAACAATCTTTCCCTATTGCATTTGCTCAGGTGCTTTTAGGACTGATGCTGACAGCAAGCACAGAACTGCTGCACTCCTGAAGCATCCTGCCTGCTATCCCAGATGAATGCTAATTCAGCTTTAGTTCATGACTGGATCAAAAGGGAAAGCCAAGATAGTGGCAGATGGAGGAAGGGCACAACACTAATAGGTTCAGAAGCCTATTGATGATGGCACGGGAAGACATGGGACAGAATGAAATGCTAGATGTTATCACAGGCTGGCTTGTGAGGGAGCGTAATGTTATTATTAAAGTAAATGTTTCTTCCTTTTATGCAATGAAGTTGTAAGACTGAGCAAGTCAAAAAACTGCCGGTGTGTCTCAGCTTACCCATTTGTGATACAGAAGTAAGRATCCTCTCTGCATGCTAGGATGCAGAGAGGATTAAACAGGGTTCATAGATCACTCAAAATTTGGTGAAAAAAAAATTGTCTTAGTGCAGATCTCATTTAAAATATAAATCCATGGTGAAAAATTAGCTGCAGCCAGAATAGTGTGGGGTGCCTGAATTTTCCCTCCTCAGAGGAGCATGCAGAGGAGAGATAACAGCTCGGCTGAGATGTGCAGCTTCCACAAATGTACATTAAAGTTTGTACACTGACTTATACATTCAGAAGCAGAATGATAAAAGCAACTGCAGTCTTGTCTTCGAAGGATATAACCACCTTAGGTGAACCCTGTCACATACACACTATAAGAAACTATAAAGTAGCAGGTAGGAGCCAGTTTGCTTAGCAGACCGAAAACATAATCATGGCAAAAATAATTTCCTCTATGTCACAGGCTGGCAAATGGACAGAGGGGAGTCTGTGGCAGAGCTGAATACAATTTTGAACACTTAAACTAGTGTTAGTGGCTTAGCCACTAAAGTGATATATAGGCAATTAGTGAGATAGCCTGAAAGATCAAGGTGGGAAGAAATGTTCTTCCTAAGTGATGATCRATTCTAGGTTTTAATTTACAACAGGCAAAAGACTACTACAACTCCCCARAGAAGGATGTGGGCATACACGGTCGGTTTTACTGTCCTGCCTCATGTTGGGGGATTCCTTGGCTGGTTCATCAATCGCAAGGACATGCCTGTGTGGTACGAGAGGCTGAAGAAACCCTCCTGGTGCCCATCCCGCAAAATATTCCCTGTTGCTTGGACTGTCCTGTACACTGGCATGGGGTAAGTTCTGCACAGCCCTCTGTCCCTTGTGCTGCTTGTTTTGATCGCTAACAGAGAAGTCATTTCAGGCTCTTCACTCGTTCACAGGGATTGTGGGATATTCCTTTTCCTTGCACCAGCAAGACATGGTAGGAAGACTTATTCCCAGAAGATTAAGTGCAGCCCGAGCCTCTTTCTGGGCCGTTCTTCACATTTCACTGTGAACACATATTTAGAGCAGTCACTGCCATGGGGGAAATGTGGGCCATACAGTATGACAGAAACCACGGGTCTGAGCATAGTGAGGGACAGGGGTGCAGTTGACTTCCATGCAAATAAAACTCTTGTGCAAACCCACTTTGCAAGACACTTTTCCATAAAAACAGTACTTGTACTGGAGGTTTACAAGCATTGTAGGTACATTCTTAGAGTTGTCTTGGTTCAAAAGAGATGAAAAATGCCCTTTGATATAAAAYTGCAATAATCCCAGCCTCTGGAAGCAGAACTGACTGGCAGACACTGATGTGGGTTTTCCTCTCCACAGCTATGCCTCTTACCTGATCTGGAATGATCTGGGTGGCTGCAACAGCAAAGCCATYGTCCCGCTCGGCCTCTATGGGGCTCAGCTGGCCTTGAACTGGGCTTGGCCTCCCTTCTTCTTCGGAATACGTAACTTGAAGATGGTAACGTACCTAGACGTATATTCACCTGTTGGAGACTGGTTTGCCGGTGTCCCTGCCTCTGCTCTGGGGTTTGTTTGGAGGGTTTCTAAGCAGCATTATAAAATACAAAAGTGTAAAGAGAGCAGCAAGAAGGGCTTTTCTCAGATACAGCTCACACTGCACCTGGTCTAGACAATGGTATCAGTGCCCTGCATTTCTCCYGCAGTTCTTGTCGCTTGGCTGGCTGGCTCTGCTACAGCAGGGCGGCAGATCGCAGAGCCAGTAGCCCGGCTGCTGCCTCTCCTAGTTAAGGATTCRGGGCTAGAGATAAGCCCCTCTGCAAGTCACACCCTCTAGCAAGCAGCAAAGTCAGTGTCTCTGTAGGGGCGTGCCAGCTACGAGTGGCTTATCAGGCAACGCAACACAATGTGCCCAATGCAATGTGTCACGGGGAGGACGCCCCGGAGCAGAGTCGAGCACTCATAGGGTGTTCAGGAGATCTTAGCTCGGGTGTCCAGGCCTGGCGATCATGGAGACGCAGTAGGGCTACCTGCATTTTGCCATTCTTTGCATGAAAGGTGCATTAGTAAGTCTGAAGTGAAAATAGCTGCTTGTACCATCATGAGCATGCTGCTGATGTGTGTACATAGGTGGTGTCCATAGAAGGGGCTGCTGATCATCATGAATCATCTATTAACCCAAGGAACTCAACAGCAAGGATTAACATTGGCCTTGGCTCCTGCTGTGACGCATTCAGATCTCACTGCTGGGAGTTCAGAGCCAAGGTTCTGGGGTTTAGGACCAGCCAGGGTGCCTTTTCAGTGCTAAATTTGCCTGTGTACTGTTTTACCCCACTGCTTCTAGGAGTGCTTCTGCTCTCACCCCGGGAGTGAGCAAGCGAGTGATTCCCTCCTCTCTGCTTCCAGGCCCTGATCGACATTCTGTGCTTGGACGGCCTGGTGATAGGCACGATGTGCTCGTGGTACCGCATTAACAAGGCCGCGACGCTGCTCATGGTGCCCTACCTGGGCTGGCTGGCCATGGCGACGTGTCTCACCATCCGCATCTGGAAGGACAACCCCGAGGCAAAGCCGGGAAAGACGGAATAAGAGCTGGAGAGAAATGAAGGCGTTTTGTGAAATTAAATATTGATGTGAAGCAAGATCTAGTACTCGGCGGGGGGACTCACTTTAAGACGGGCATCAGAATAGGTCTCCATCTCACCCCTTCATCAAGGTTGCGTGCAAGAAAGTTTGCACCACGCACCCGTGCGTTCCTTTAAGGTAACCACACATGGCATTTAACCAGGGAACCTTCTCTCCCAGCACTGCAGAGGCTTTGGGGCTACAGTTGTATGGTGACCTTAGCGGTACAATGTCAAATTCCACCAGCTAAAAGTGCATCTCCTATACCAGTGTAATTCAGAATGGCAATGCTGGAATCCGTGAAACCACTCTGAATTGCTACCAGTCCCCAGGAGGGCAGCACTTGTTCATACACATGTAGATCCTCTCTCTTCTCCTGAGGTGAAGCAAAGATGCCCTTCACTCATGCAAGCTAATTTTTAAATTGTTTTTTTTTTATTCCCTTTGCTGTTCTTGCCATTGCTTCATTTTCATGTCTCCTCTGGTCTGCACTTTTTACCGTAACCTTTTTATCTGACAGGCTCTGAGCAAGCAGTAATCTGTCTTGTTCTGCCYGTCCGAGGAGACTCGGCACTTCCACTTCTATTTGGGGAGTATCGCGCTTCTCACGTTCCCTGCTCCAGGATAAAGCAACAGTGATTGGAATGCAAATGCTTGTCCCAAGAGGAAATTTCTCTCTCATACCTCTGTGCGCTGTTCCTCACCAGAGCAGAAAAACTAACATCAGTGCCTCTGAAAAATACTTAACATATTTTTTTTAAGTACTGAAACACAGGCGTTTTGTAAAATTAAAAGCTTGCTCACATTGCCTTGAAGGTTGTAATGACATGATTGCCCAAAGGTCCCATTCAAAATCTGTCAGGTGCGATACAGCATCGTACCCAGAGTCTTTCCATTCCTAAAGATTAATCAGGCACTCCGGAATTAATCAGGAAAGATTAAACTATACATGTTATTCAACTATACAATTATTCAGCCCGTGATATAGAATCAGACACAAAAGGTGAATGCACCAGCTCCTGTCCCTCCTTTATTCCGGCCCTTGTGCTTGATAGACCTGAAACTTAAAAGTTGCTGCCTCTTGGGGAATATTTACTACTATTATTTTTCAATTGATAGAAGCAGTGTACGTGATGAAAGTCTTCYAGGAAGATCTTCTTCCTGGCAGCTGCCTGTAGATGAAGCTGGGTGGGGAAAGGGGTATTTGGGAAGGGGGGTGAGGGGGAGGAGGCTTAGCTGGGGATGTAAAATAAATAGTGCTTACTTTTAATAAAAGATGGTTTTGCTTTGAAAATAAATAAACCAAGTTATTCTTGCTTTACTACTTTGGCATTTACCTTGTTTCACCATTTTGATCCCATCCACTATTTTTCCCCTCTGGCTGCAGGACACCTGTATTCAGGATGGGTGTTGCATGAGCACAACGCAAGTAAAGATACATGAGGAGAGGCCACTGGATAGATGGGACTGCAAGCAGGAATAGGCTATAAAGCAGCACTAGAAAGATCATAAGCTACTTAAAAACACCCGCCTCTATCTCAGGGCTTTATGTAGCTGTGTGTTATCACTGTGCTTATTTACAGCAATGCTAGTCTATATCTTCAAGGGAGCTGGAGGTCAAAGTACTGGAAGACACAAATTGTCTCTTTTTGACAGGAAACCAGTGCCTGCCCCGCAGATGCAGTCACGGGGAGCTAAGAAGGACTCTGGGCATCCCCCTCGGCCGAGTCCTTCCCCGTGCGGCGCGGCCAGGCCTGGGCACGGCAGCGGGGCCGGCTGTACCCGGCTCTGCTGCCGAGCGGGAAGGACGTCTCTAATCACATTACGCGTGGTAAGGGGCTCTAGATCTCATTAAAGCCAGCAACATTTTAATAACATTTCCAAAATAGATAATATAGTCACTGGGAAGAGCTTTCATAAATTCCTCCTCTCTTTGCTTGCTCCCATTTTTTTCAGCCAGGTAAAGTAAAACTTTGTTTTAAGAATAACAGKKTTTTTTTTTATTATTTTTCATGCTTACCCCCCCRCCTTCCCATTTTTCCAAGCAGTGTGACCAGCTCACTTGCTCTTGTCATCATTTCAGTTCCTCTTCCTTCCAATCCACCTCTGAATCCACCGAAAGTTTTCTTTGCTCCATGTTCCTAAGCAGAACATGCAAATAGGCAAGAGCCTAAAATCAATTGACAAATTTAAAATCTTGCAAAGCATTCTCTTGTATTAATATTTAAAGCACTGCTTAGTACACTTGCTTTTAAACAGACACACTAAATCTCCTTGCATGAAAATAACTTTAACAGCGTTTCACAGTCAGCCACCTAGGAGATTYCTGATGTTCTGGGCGGTGCAGAGCAAAGGCAGCGCAATGCTCTGCGCAATGCCACGAAAGGGCCTTTGCTCCCCGTGCCAGTCCGGCTGCAGGAGGCATGTGGCCACWCGGCCCTTCCCGCAGATCCTGCCTTTTTCCCGCTGGATCCAGGAGCACTGTGAAAATTCCCTAAGCTGGCAGAGCTGCCGCACAGGTTTTGCTTCGCCCCGTACATAAAATTAAGGACCGTTGACCCTGTTTGGGCCGGCCCAGCCCCGAGGGTCCTGTGGGGCAGGGCCTCACRCCAAGGCTGTGCTGTGGGGACAGTGACCATGGGGTGGTGGCATTCAGAGGGACGGGCACCTCTCAGGTCTCCGTGTCCAGCAACGACCCCTCTCCTCACCCGATGCGAAACCGGCTGGACACCTGATCTCTGGGCACAGCCCCTGGCTGCTGGAAACACAATATTTGTGTACCAACAAAAGCGCCCTGACTTGCAGCCCGCTGCCTCTCCCGAGTGTCATGCAATAACTGGGCAGCTGGTTGGGCCCCGCGGCTCCAAGGCGAGGAGCTGTGCCGGGGCTGCTGCGCGCGGGGAGCCGCGCTCAAGGCAGCGCCGCGGGGCAGGGCGCAGAGCGCGGGCGGCGCGGGGCACCCCAGTGCGACGAGGAGGAGGGAAGGGGGGAYGGCAGCTCCGAGGGCAGCTCCAAGCCCCCGCGCACCCAGGAAAAGCGCCCAGCACTGCAGGCGACACRCGGCCAGCGGGACAAACCTGCAGGGTTCTGCATGGCCGGAAACCTGTGCTTTCTTCCCCAAAAATCTTGGCATTTCGGCCCTGCAGTGGGATGGGAGGGGGAGAAGGGCCTGCAGGGGAAGCTGCCTCTGCACATCACTGTCAGAGAGTGTTTATTTATTTATCACGTAGCGGTAGTTACAGCTGGAAAAAGCAGGAGGGGGATCGCTGCCAGACAATGTATCTAGGGAGATGTTTTGTTAGTGCCACCAGCTGTCCCCTCGGAATAGAGAGCACGTCTGAGCCGTGACTCACGCAGCCAGCATCTTGTTTCACTCTTGGCTCGATCCGAAAATGTTCCTCCGGCCCAAGGGTGCAGTAAAGGCTCCCTGCCCAGCAAGGGCTTCTGCAGCCCCGTCCCTTCTGCCGCCCCTCTGCCACCAGGACAGGGCCACGGCCCGGCAGGGAGGCAGGGAGCTGCTGCAGCTGGGACGGGACCGGGCTGCAGACACACCAAGGGAGCRAGCTGCAGCAGCGAACTTGCTACGTGAGATACTCACTTAAGACAGGMGAAAAGTCACCGGATTGTTTCAAGATGCCTCTAAAGTCAATGGGGAAAATAAAAATAAATAAAAAAACATCCTAAACCTCTTCTAGACTAGGATGCGGGATCACGCTGTAATACCCAGGAGGCCTCCAAAGGCAGACGGACCTTCCCGCACAGGCTGCCATTTGCCGGCAGGATCCCTGCTGGGAAGAGGCCGGAGCTCCGGGCGGGAGCGGCGCAGGGTGCCGCCGTGTGGCGGGGATGGTTCCAGCCCTGCCGTGTGGGAACAGGCGGCAGAGGCAACCGGCCCGGCTGGCGCTCCGCATACGGGCCCCGACATCCACGCGGGCCTCGGCGCCTCCTCTGTTCCTGCACGGATCCCGCTGGGCAGGGCCCTCGGAGCAGCGCGAAATTCACGCCCAACTAAATAAAACACAGAATCAGCGGGAAGAGGGGCAGGGCGGAAGTTTGCCTCAATGCAAACGCTGACCGGCAAGTGCAATGGCTTTGGTTAAGGTAAGTACCACCGGGACGTCCTTATGCGGGGCTAGTTGCATCTCTGGCACCTCTCTGCACCCACACCTGCTTTYTCTCTGAACTAGCTCACAGGAAAAAAAAATTCCATTAGTGGCTTAGTCGTTAGGCCCGTGCGTGCACACCCTTCACATGCACCCACTGGGGGGAACTGGGGTCACGTACAAACAACTTGAGCAGAATCGATCAAGGCTTTCGGCCCCGCGGCTAACGCAAAATGTCAGACTGACAGCGGCTCTGTGGCTCCCTTTATATTTTTGGCGCGGGCCGGCGCTGCAGGGGGGTGAATCACGACTATTTAGTGCACTGCCCTAGATGGAGCTGCGAGCAGCTGGGTAGCGGCCGGGCAGGGGCAGCGGCCGCGGCCACATTCCCCAGATTAGATTAGAGCTCGGCACTGAGCTCCGCGGAGGGGCCAGGCGGCGAAAGCCAAAGGCGGCAGAAAGACGGGGCAGCGGCAGCCAAGAGCTTCCAAAAATAGAGAGAAGGGGCGCGGAGAGCCTGTCGAGGGGCCGCTCTGCCTTCTTTAAGGTTTAGGGGAAGACGGAGACAAACCACCACTCATTAAGAGAGGATTCCCATCTCCAACATCACTGCCAGAAATGTCAAAGGTGAAAGTAATTGGACATGGGAGAGGGAATGTGAGCAGAGTCACCACGCAACAGGGAAAACACTACACCTGCAATCCAGGAAAAGCATTTTGAGCTTAAAAATAAATATAATCCTGCAACATGAAAAGAAAAGTTTTATGTTCCAGGGATAGGGTGTCTTGGAACTTGTCAAATCCTYGCCGGCACTGTTGTCACAATACTCCCGGTGTCAGCTGTGTCAATCATCACGTAAACAACCTCTCATCGCTAGCAAACAGTGTGGGAGGGAGGGTGAGTGGCGCGCTCCGTCCCCAGAACAAGCGCACTCAGCGATCCTGCTAACAGAAAGCTGCGAGGAGGGTCGTGATTCCCGGAGAAACGCGGAAAAGGAGGGGTGCTGCTGTAGCAAAAGGGCTAGAGAAGCAGCCAGAAAATAAAATTTCTGCCAAGTGGTACAAGTTTGTTTGGTGCAGACCACTCTAAGAATGCAGACGAGCTGGCTACAATGCTATCATAAAGACTGAGTTTTGTCTGAGAGCAGGGATCTCTCCTCTGGTTTCTAGGAGAATCTACCTTCCTCCACCTAACAAGCAGGTCTTCCCATGCGTGCGGACTGAACACTTAATCAAACACAGCYGAGTATTTCGTATTTATCCAAACCTTGATGATCATGGGTTCTGAGATGAGTGCAGAGCCCAAGGTATTCGAGGTTTGRTTTCCAATACGCTTTGGCTAAGACACGGGTTCTGCATGGCTACACACTTTCCATTTATTTCACCCTAATGACATAACAGGATTAGTCTCTGAGAAAAATCTTACTTGGGTTTTCATAAAGCTTGGCTCACGTGGGCTTTATATGAATTTTCTCTGTAAGTGACTGAAATTTGGAGTGAGGAATGGGAAAGATTTCACCTAATCCTGGCTACAACCCCCCAAACCCAAAGCATATAAACCTGTCTTTTAGCACCAACGTGAAACCCAAACGGATCCCCCGTACCCTCCCAAGGTACCGGGGCCCCTGGAGAGGTTTGCCTGCCTGAGCGCGGAGCGCAGCCGACATCGCGGCCTCGCGCCGATGAAACCTGCGCAGCCTCCCGGAGGGTCGCGCAGCCACAGCGAGCAGCTGAGCAGAGCGTCCAGCGCCCTGGCACGTTGCACAGCCGGTCCCAGCCGCTGCCACGGAACGGTCGGGTCCACGCACCCCTCCTGCCGCTTCCCAGCYTTCCGGGTCTCCGGCCTCGCCGCAGCCCTGGCGACAGCAACGGTGAAAGAACCAAAGAAATACTGCAACGGTCCTGAAACAGAGCATTCTGCAAACGCCCTTCTCTCTGCTGGGAATAGCCCTGCGCCAGAAATACTGCCCCTCTGTGAATTATAAACCTAGCTGAAAATACTTGGGAAAAGGTTCTGGCTTGCCTTTATCTCGATAGGGTCAGTGGCACTGCCTTCAGCAAGGCCAGGATTTCACGCTGTCCGAGCCCTGGGTTCAGCGGGCCCCTCGAGGAAGAGCAGGGTGGAAGGAAAAGCRGGTTTCCTGCTCCACTGCTGCAAAGCTCCAGGCAGCCCCATTGGGATTGAGCTTGGCCCAATCCACCTGTGATGGGGGGTTCAGCCAGGCAAGTGAGGAACATCCCTGCCCAGCCCAAAGAGTGTCCTTCAAGGTCAGCAGTGTAATAAACGGGCAGATGAAGAAGCTCCCAGCTGTGCACCTTGCCAGCTATCTGTCACACTAATGGATAAATAGATCCTTGGGCTTCCAGGATTTTCCATCTATTGCTTAACCCGCCCACAGCGAAATCGTCACTTAATTTTAAATTAAAAGGGGAGCAAGAAGCAGCGTTCAAAAGAGCTGGCAAAAGCAAGGCGAGGAGGYGACACCCGAGAGCGTGAGGCCATCCCACCCCAGCGAGGCTCTCCCTGCTGCTTTGTTCCATATTTAGCTCCCARCAACTGCGTCGAGTGCAGGAACTCCCAGCTCTGGCTTTTCCCTCCCGCCACTGCTGCCTCCTCTCCCGGAGAGCTCTCAGAAAGTGCTTGTTTTCCCACTGCCAATAAGTGAGTATTCCCATACCGCAGAAGATGGCAGAAAAGCAGGAGCCCAGCAATGCCCAGAACGGAGAACCTGACAACGCAGAAGAGGGYGAGGACAAGAAGAAGAAGAAGGTGAAGCGGGAAGATCTGCCACCATTCGAAATTGTGACAGGGTAAGAGGTTTGCATATAACGAGGGATATAAAGACCGAGGTGGAGATCTCCTAAGGTCTCTGCCTCAGCTCTGATGTCGGGTAATCAAAGGTGAAGACATAACATGGGGCAATTCTGGGTATTTGTAAATAGTGCTGAGCGTGGGGCTAAGTTCCCGTGGGCCRGCGTTAGAAGCTCTGCTGCGTTTGTCCAGGAGGGGCTCCCAGCACCCAGCCAGGGCGCTGGGCTCTCTGCGAGCAGCTCTGCTTCCTTGTCCCGATTCCCCTGCATTCCGCCTGTCCGTGGCGGGATCGCCTGCCTGGTAATGCCGGGAGAGGAGAAACGGGCCCCTCAGCAACACRGAGGTATTGATTCTTGCAGTAATCAATGGCTCTCCTCTGAAAGCTTCTCTGTCTGTGGATTAGAAAAAACACCCCTGCTATGGCTGTTTTGGCTTATGGGCCTAAGTGGCAGATTTTTCAAGGGAGATAAAACTCCACATTTTCAAGGGCTCCACAATCACAGCTGGATCCTGACTTTCAAAGGAGCCTAATACACATAAAGGCACCAAAACAAGAGACAATTTTCCAGACTTGCAAAGCAGCTCTCTCTGCTCCGCCAAGCCTGGCCTTTGAGAGGGGCAGATAGGACGGATCGAGATCTGAACCGTCAGAAATCTGGCCCCATTTGTGAATTCTTAATCCTCCTGCAATACCCTGCCTAAAAGGTTCCTTATGAAATCCTATAATATTGATAACAGGATTACTTTTAATAAATAGTCAACAGACAAGGGAATGTGTACTAATAACACATGATAGAAAGCTGCAAAAAAAAAGAAGAAGAAAGGTAATCTACTATCTCTAAGCACTTCACAATTCTCCTTGTAGTAGCATCAAAATGCCCTGTGTAATTCTTCCCTCTGCTCTCCCTCAGTAGTCACCAAGGGAATGTTCCCAGCTCCTAGAGCAGAAACGTGGGGTTTTTTTTTCTAGCTGCCTTTGATGTAAACCTCAGGCCAGGCTCTTAAATCCCACTTGGAAGCTTTCTGCCTGTGACACTGTCACCAGTAAGACAGATACTTGCAAAGAACTTAGCAGGCCAATCYGAGAAGGATGCACGAGGCARGACGGCACCTCCGTCTCCTCTCTCRCACGAGCGGATGACTTCCTTGGGCAGGGATGACAAAAGAGTTTTCTTCTTAATATGTGTCTGTTCTGAAAATCTCTTGGGGTGAGACTGTTCACAGCTTTTGCTCTGTATCTGCCATAGACAGTCATGGAAATATTACATGCCTGCTGGAGCAGGGACTTCAAGAAAAGCACTCCCTCTGCTAGGAGCTGAGCTRAGATCCCCCAAATCATTTATATTAGCCATTGGACCAAAAATACGCACGGTGACAGCTTCTAGCCATTTAGACATGTACTGAATGAACTGAATTTCCTCTCAGTGAGGAAAGAATATTTTTCAGTTTTGGAGAATTCAGCTTACTAAGAGAACTGCAAAGGAACTGGGGAGTATCTTCAAACTTCCTTACTAACCTCAGAGATCACCAGACAGGATTTGGCGTGCTAATCCTGCATGAGAAGAACTTTCTTAGTATCTTCCTTCAATTATTTGTTGAAATTTGAGATCTTGTAGAACTTGCCAGGACCTTCCACCCTGCAAAGGCAACAGGGAGAAGGTGAAGGGTTCTGCACCAAGGGCAGCTGAGGTTCTGAAATGCAAGTTTGGGGATATTGTGCTGAGGCTCCACAGAGCTGTCAGCATGTGGGTATTTACACTGGCTCATCACATCTATTTGGAAACTGCTTGCAAATACCTGCACTCCTGGAGGAATCAGGACTAACTCTCCCCTAATGACTAGTTTGTTACTGAAATGCCAGCTGCAGAAGGCGAGAAGGGAGGAAGTAGAGCAGAAATACCAAAGGACCACTCAAGAGGTACAGAAAAATCCTGCAATTTTTACTTCATTATAATAAGTACCCTGTGACTACAGACTCGACCTAGTGTAATCACTGTTTGGATTTTCTAATTATTTACAGATTTTCAGCCAATTAAGCCAGTTATGTGAATTATGAGAAAACACATTAATTCCAACTGTCCAAGCACTTAAATTCAATTACACTGTGTACTACTCAAGCATTGCAGTTTCAACCCTTGGATTAGGAGCATTTTATGACACTCAGCCAAGTTTTCAACCTGTTGCTTATGGCTCGAGGGAGTGTGGCTTATAAAAAAGAACACTGGGAACCTAATCACCCTGTTTATTAACCTCCCTCTTTTTTTTGTCATTATTTGATTCAACTCAGCCCTGGATAAACAAAACCTCAGGTTGTGCAAATCTCATGGCATTTAATGGGACACATTTGCCCACATCTCCCCCATTTATTCATACATCTCTGGGGGTGTAAATGAGGCTCCTTCGAGGAGTGGTAAATCCTTGGCTCCTGCTAACATTAGTGCAATTCCATTGAGATGAACTCTACAATGCACTAGTTCGTGCTGCTCATTGCTTGCCTCACACAGACAGGATCAGCAAAGCTTCCAAGGCTTGAAAAGAGCTCTGAGCTATGCTGCTCTTCTTTACTGCAAACTTATTAATCGAACTGATGCATCTTCCATGTCGCTCAGACACATTTAGGTGAATGTCCCAAATACTCTTAGACAGATGTCTAGATGATAAGCAGTGAGATCTGTCCACGAGGCCTGACCAAAGGTACCTTTGAGACAACACAGTCTGGTTCAGCTCACTCATGTTTAAGTGCAYGCAACCTCCTCACTAATGTAACTGCTTTGCAGTCAAGAGAGTTCAATTGGGAATGAGCCTGCCCATGACTCTGATGTTCTGCACTTGAATGTTACTTTAAAGTAATTTCAGGGAAAAGTGACACTATGCTAAATTACAGCGTGGCCATGCTCTTCAAGGAAATCTGGAGAAATTTCATAATTCATCTAAAAGAAAAAGGGACAAGCTCTTAAAAGGTAACTTAAGTCATCTGAAGTGCATGATGAGAGGTCAAAATGCTAAGGAGGGAGCCTTAAAAGTAGGCTTGCTGGGTAGTTCAGAATTTGTGTGCGCCAGCGCATCCTGCCGTTACCTGGGTTAAGACTAATGATCTCTGTGCCTCAGTGCAGAGCAGGGCTTGGCCAGCCCCGCCCCATCGGCACCCTCAGCAGTTGGCTGGTGCAGAGCCCTGACGCTCCAAGTGAAGCTGGAATCACACTGCTGGGAAATCCATGCCAGGAGTGTGAACTGTAGCTCCAGGCCTTTTACTGTGAATCTTTGCAACATGCACAAATGCACCCCTCGATACTACTGTAGTATCATAAAAATTAAATGGGGAGGATGTTCTTTTATGTTTTAGCTTATTTGGAAGCCGGAAACGCCACAGAACTTTGGCAACCAGAACATTTCTGGCTGCATTACAAAGGCAGGARTGGTGCACACGCACATAGCCATGAGGTATTCCTGACACTTTGTAAGTGGAATTAAACATTTATGGAAAAATGTATTTAAACTTTTAAAATAACACCACAGAACCAGCTTGAAGATAGCTGCAATTTATTCCAAATGATGTATTTAGAAAGCACATGTTGTCAATTCCTTTCTATGTAAAAAGCCATTTGTTTGCAGGATATAATGTGATACAACCAGAAATGAGTGAAGAACTTCCAAGTGACTGTTCCCTACACCACCCTTTCTGTTGAGGCCCCCCATCCTGATTTGCACAGAATATCAGGCTATTCAGGACATTTTACACAGTCCTAGCAAGGCCTTCTTTATTGCAATCTATAGGAAGACATCTATCAATTTTAAAAGGCATAAGATCCAGCCCTCCACGTACTGTCCTTGTTCTGACCTGCAGCCACTGAAGCGCTTTCACTGTGACCCGAAACAGGACTTGCCGCTAGCAAACAGAGCAGCCCATTCGCTTGCTGTTCCCAGACCACGAAGCGAGCGCCACGTCCTGGCTCTGCAGTCTGTGCACTGCCTTCCCCACCACGCGCTCCCGCTGCCTCCGGAGACACCTTGTGAGACGGTGCAGTTCAAATTACCCTTCTCTCAGCAGAACGAGCCTCTGCCGCCAGCCTCGCTGCTCTCCCCAATTAACATTTGCACAGCCGGAGATTCGCTCCCAACCTCTGCTCCGTGGGCCCCCCGGAGACGCCTGACATTAGCATCTGACTGTAGATGAGACAGGGATGAATGAGGCACTCACTGTTTTACAAAGATTCATTATTGCCTCGCTGGGAATATCAAGGTTATAGGTCCACTTAAAGCTCAGATGAGGAAAATACAACACGCCAGCAGATTATCAGCATGTAATAAATGAAATGTTGTGTTTTGGCGTTTCATTACTTCCCTTTGGTTTGGCTACTCCGTGCTCTCTTCATCTCCATCCTTTATAGCCGTATCCAGTCTCTGGCACTTGAGCAGCAGTGTGTTTCTCACGCTTCACCCTGACATCCTCAAGCACGAGCTCCTGCACTGGGGAACTCCACAGCTGGATGCTACGTGGCACAAGCAGCAAGGCCTGGCACTCTGTTGAAGAGAAATGGGTGCTATGCTCTGAGGCAGCTCTCTGTCACCTCTTCACTCCACCCTAGGAACCATACACAGTATTTTAAGGAACTAATTTTAACTTCCCTAGAAACAGCAGACTACCTTGTTCAGGTGAAAGAGGCCTGTAAAAAGGTCATTAACAACAACAGGGTTTAAATGTTAATTTAGAAATGCCCAAGTGACCAAAATTTGTCAGTAGTGTCGATGAGACAACAACCAAAATCCACTCAGAAATACATTTGTTCACAGCAGAGCTAGATCTGATCTCAGATACTTACATTAACCCAAAGCCATGACACAGTTACACTAAATATTAGTATTCCATTGATAGTAGAACAATAAAGCCAGAACACACACATGCTACGAACAGTCAGTCACACATGCCTCTCTACCCAGAGGAAATGGAGATTGCAAAAGCACTGAGGTAACATAAACTGGCAGTGCCAGAGTTACCATCCTCGCAATTTCCAACAACAGATCCTGCAAATTAACAGTGCAWCATAGTGGCAGAACGGTGGTAACAGCCTAGAAAATAGTAGAGGGAGAGTTCAGTCTTCAAGTGCATTAAGGCTGGAAGGAAGCCAATTGCTGACCCATCTTGCAAACAGTAAATAGCACAGCCTTAAGAAATGCTGTTAAGCAGCAAGTTCTTCTTCAAATACCTAAATACAGACACTAGAAACTCCCAAAGTCTGTCAACAATAAGTGGTACAGACTAGGATGTCAGACCAGGGCAGAAGGAGCTGTGCATTTTGTAACTGCTGAGGTCATTTTTTTTGTAACTGCTGATGGCATCTCCACTCAATGCATGGAGGCCTACGGCCACGACACAGTGAGTAACCCAACCAAGACGGAACTAACAACTAACACACCTTTCTCTCCTCTCCCCTCTCCACAGGGAGCGCCTCCCCGCTATCTTTTTCAAATTCCAGTTCAGGAACGTGGAGTACAGCTCAGGTAGGAACAAAACCTTCCTGTGTTACGTCCTGGAGACCCAAGGCAAAGAGTCAGCCACTTCTCGGGGTTATCTGGAAGATGAACACGCAGCAGCGCACGCAGAAATTGCTTTCTTCAACACTATCCTGCCCAAGTGCGACTCAAGCTCCCGCTACAACATCACCTGGTACGTCTCGTCCAGTCCTTGCGTGGCCTGTGCCGACCGCATCACCGAGACCCTGCGGAAGAACAAGAACCTGCGCCTGACCATCATGGTGGGACGCCTCTTCATGTGGGAAGAGCCAGAAATGCAGGCTGCCCTGAAAAAAATGAAGGCAGCTGGCTGCAAGCTGAGGATTATGAAGCCTCAAGACTTTGAGTATGTGTGGCAGAACTTTGTGGAACAGGAGGAAGGGCAGGAAGCGAAGGCTTTCGTGCCGTGGGAGGACATTCAAGAGAACTTCCAGTATTACGAGGAAAAGCTGGCTGAGATTCTGCACTGAAGTTCACGTGAGTGAGGATTTCCCTTTGCTCCCCAGCTCCTTCCCTTAGTATTGCAGACCCCACTTTATTCTTGGGTTGCTATAGGCACAATGAGGAGTAATTCTAAATCCCTGCCACTCCTGATACCTGGCTGGAATTGCCAGTACCTGAAAACCATGAATTCTCCTTAGCAGGGCCTCTGAAGGGTACGAATACTAGGATGGGCTCTTCCAACGCAGGCACTGTAGGGATCAGTTCTTTTTCCCCAGAGCAAACACCTCCAAGAACAAGAAGTTAAAACACAGGGTTACTACATACAAGAAGACAGCCTCATTGCATACACAGCACTTGGACCACACGTGGAAGCAGGGAAGAAGCGTAGAGAAGAGGGGAMACTCTCCCTCTCCCCTGCTCCCAAAATCTGTCCCTCCATTAAAAACACTAAAGGAGATCAGTCCTCATTACAGATTTTGTTTTTTAAAGAGGTAATAAGAGTCAATTGCCTATTTTAAGTGACACGATATGGAAACATTTAAAGCTTCTAATGTGCTGCTTTTTATCTTCCTCTCCACAGATATTTCCTTAGTAGGTTCTGAGGAAGAGATGTGACGTGTGACAGACTCAGACACCCAGGACACTCCTCCAGCTTTCCAAAGCTTTGACTCCAGCAGGATGCAGTATCAGCTCCTGGAAAACTGGGCCCTTATGGACTACAAATGCATCTGATCTACCACACAGCTCTTCGGTGTTTAGGATTTGGATTTTTTGTTTGTTCTTCCTCCAAACAAACCTGCACTGCCTCTACTGATTGGAAAAGAGAGAGCAATATACTGTGTGGTTGAATCCTTGAATTAAATGAATTGCAGTGGATCTACAGGAAAGTGTGGGTCTCACATTCTGGGACAATCGTAGGAGAAAGATCTTAGAGCAAAGCTGTCAATTAAAAATGCGTTTAGAAAGTATATACTTCAAAAATACTAGATAGAAAGGCATTTAAAAGGAGGGAATAAGAGGATTTATTCTGTCATCACCAGAAAACAGAAATGAGACTTGAGTACTTGATTTATTCTAGTGCAGGGGATTATGATGGAACATCATATGGGTAACCCAAGTACTTGATTTAAAATACATCAAACATCATCCCCCCTTGCTCAGATGTCTGCAATATAAAACTGGGGAAGCAAAACGAGTGAAATAAAACTGGTAGCCACTGCAAAAATGCACAGCAGTGTTTATTCTGTTTTCTCTGTTTGAAGGAGGTCCTAAATTTAATCTGACAAGCGAGACATCCTGGGACAGCAGCGGATGAAATATTTCATAGCTGAAGCGCAGTGTGATGAGAAGGGAGAATTACTACATGCCAAAAAGCATCAGGAGCGTGTACAAGTGTGGGAGGCACACGGGGAAAGCAGAGACGGGCACGTGAGCTTCCACAGACACAGGCTGAGCACAGGTCACAGGGAAGCTCATTAGCTAAGGAACCCAGTCAGATAAGGATTGACTGGAGGAACAAACCCCAGCGGTGGTTTCTGCCTCCCTGTCACAAGCTGAATGGTGCCGGACACACACACAGAACTGCCGACCGCACTGGTCTCTTCCTCACTCAACTGCACTAAATCACTAAATTCGGGCATAAAGTTTCAGGTTGAAATAAACTATATATATAAAATAAAGAGTTGTAGTGGAACATTCATGGAGTCAGTGCAGATAACAAAATGCCACTCAATACAAAAAAAAAAAAAATCCCTGACAAATATAAGTACAAGGACTAAATAAGCTATCTTGCTGCCCACCCCTGATTAACTCAATACTCAAGCTTCTATTTGTCTCAGTTAATTTATTTATTTTTACAATTGTGTGTTTGCTGCAGCAATCGGCTGCCACGATTACAGAGAAATTAAGGATTCTATTACAAAGAAATTAAGGATGGTCAATGATCAGGGAGAGAAATAACACAAGGCTGCTGAACACACCAAGAGAATTTGCAAAGAAAACAAACCATGCATATTCACCCACAATGCTCAGGCAAAAGAAAAACAAAAGGCTCCATACACCATTCATCTAACGTTATCGAAAATGATTATTAGAAACACTTTATGCTAACAACTTCTCTAACTGTTATGCATCATCTGTTACAGTTTTCCACATATCYGGAAGCATCCAGCATCTTTCTGGATGTGCTGCCTAAAGGAAGCCAGGAGATTTGTTATTGCAGAGGTGGCAGATCAAGCAGAAGGGACAGTAAGGGTACATGACAGTCCAGCACTACTGGAACCAAATGTTTACCAACAGTCTGAGCAATTTAACGTGCTGCTTACTGATTTGCTTCTGCAATTTGGTAAGATCAGACACCAACCCACACATAGCAGCTAAATACAAACGCAGTAAAAAATTAAGTATGAAAACAAACCCATGAATTTTACAGCACAGCAGGACTTYGTACGTGAGGACTCTCAGAAAATGGGGCTCTGTAGAGTACGTTAATTAAATTCACCTCCTAGGCATTTTTCCTGGATCTAGAGCTTTCTCCTTCAAAACCCAACTTTCCACTACAGTACTKCTACAGTAAATACAAACATTGGTATTTTTTTTGGTTTTTCCACAGGATTGTGCTCTGATCTGACAGCAGAGTACTGAAAAGCTATTTCCTTAATAGTGACAGCATGGTTCTTAGAAGGAAAATCTCATAAAAAGAAGTATTTATGCCCAGAAGATAAAAAAAATAAGTTTTAACCCTTTAAAGAACAAGTATATAGCCTGTATTCTGTATATGAACACTGCAAACCTTTAAAGTCTACTCCCGGAGGCTCCACGGTTCGTCATTATGAACCAGAGCAGCAAACCAAGACATAGTGAAGYGCTAGAGAGCTGCAACTTCCCTCTGCTCGGGGACTGCTCCGCGCACGCAGGTGCTCCGTGGAGGACCAGTGACATCTGGTGGCTTGCGAGGCCACGTCGCAAACTCCGCAAGGGCTTCACAAACCGCCCTGCCCTCATCAGAGGATCCCTAAGTGCTACAACCCCAACTAGCTGCTCTGAGGTTTGTTTGTCTTTTTAAAGCTACTGCCACTGACAATACAACAGTGAGCTACGCTTGGAAGAAAAATGTGCTCAGCATGCAGTTYCCCCCGGTCAGCCAAGAAGGTGACGCTCCTGGCTGAGAGCAGGGGAAATAAGGCTGGTTTTACAGTGTTCTGATCACAGAGTGTAAACTGTGATATTAATATCTGTGTCTTCAAACACTTCCCCGAGTATTTCTGAAACTTTATTCCAGTCCAGGCCGTCAAGTCCACATCCAATCCTGGAAAACAGACACCAAAACAACTACAGTGAGCTCTTTTGGAGCATGCTGGAAATAAATAGCCCTTCAAACAGCTACTCAGTTCACCAGAAAGCAACATAACACAGTTAAAAAGTGGAACTAATCAAGCCTGAACGTTTTGCTATTGTTTAACTTCACTGAAAAATACAAACTCCATTTGCACAACTGAAYGGAAGAGTTTTATCAAAGTGAATACCTGAATTCTTATTCAATAGTAGAGAATCATCTCTTAAAACATTCTTCTGCCCTAGAAACACTGAGGTATTTACATGCCAGTACCTATTTTTCTTACCTAGGCATGGAAATGTCAGTAACTCCATTGTTGAGACAGTGYGTTTTCATGGCTTCTAAACTCCTTCGCATAGTCTCGTAGGTTGGTTTGTGGGAAACCTTCTCCTTTGTAATCTAAGCACAAACAAAGAAGGTCAATTGTGCCTCAGGCATCAGCACTACAAACTTCTCTTTTTGAAAAGCACATTCCACTAAACCTCAAAACTGTAAATCAAGACTTGCTGCTTTGAACAATTACTTAGAATAGGAATTATCATCTATAAATTAAAATGGGGCAATATATCAGCTAGTTTCATGAACTAAAAGTCTAAATGCATATACACAAGTTATCTTGGCTTCTCATCAGCTAGAGAGATTTAATGTACCTCAAACTTATTTAGAACGTTTATAAAAATACACATAAAAACACCCCCAAAWCACCAACTATTATAGCCCTTGCCATCACATCTGATAATCTGATATATTTAAGTTTCAAGAAAGCAGCTGAGATGCGTGTAAATCTTACCAGATAGTATATGTATCGGTCATCTCTCTGGAGAACTGCCACCTCCCCAGTTTTCTTCTCTAAAAAGAGAAGAAGGAGAACATTTAAAAATAATTAGAATCTACTACCCAATTTCSCCCATGCCCCTAGTAGCTTAGAATACTTTTATTGCTGGAAATCAAGGTTTGCCCATCAGCTCCTGCCTGTCCATCAGGTGCATCACTCACGTTGATCTAAGAGCTCTTGTACACCTCCAAACTTCTTCTTAAAAACCACCGCTATGCCCGCACCCATGCGGCAGTCCTCGCTGATGCAGTGAGCCAGCGCGTCCGTCTGGGGGCACGAGAAAAGGTCCCCCTTGACATTCTTGATCTGAAAAGCAACGCAAACAGAAAAGTGAAGAAATTAAAATAAAAAAGCTTGCAAGTGCAGATGTGGATGGCAGAATTCTTCTGAGACAATCTTGTACAGCAAGCAGTACAGGGTGTCAAGATTAAGATAACTTGCAAGCAAGTACGTATAGATTATGAACCGAATACATCAATGACTGTATTTTCTACAAGGCCAGCTACTCAGCTCACTTCACAAAATTATGTTTGAAGGAATGTGAGCCAAACCAGAGCGCCGCTGCTTTACGGCACACCTCCAGCACGCTCTGGTGCGTCAGCGCAAGATAACCCCACACATTTACTGAAGGGGATGAATGCTGCGCTGATGCACAAAACCACCATCACTGATACAAGCACCGGACCACTAGAAAACTGACAATTATAATGTTAAAACTTGCTGCTTTCCCCACAACAGCCACATGGTTTAACTGCCCTGTTATTAGGGGGACCAGAAGGTCTCTTTCAGGGATGCACGACAGCAGCAGCCCACAGAACCCATCTTCTACGCACTCTCTCCCCCTGATCCTTGGCGTGGGTGGCCATGGTAACGTGGGGCTTGGTGAAGGCTTCTTCAGCTGAAAAGATGACAGAGAGAGAGAATTGTTAGGAAGGCCGCCGCGGGCGGAGAACTGATGTGACCAAAGGCAAAGGGCTGGGGCTGCCCATGGCGGTGCACGGGGGGCAGGGCCCGGGGGGCGGCTGCCCCTGCGGCCCGGGGCTCCCGCAGCCACCAGCGCCCACGGGCCGTGCACCGCCCCTGAGGCCACCTCAGTGCGGCCAGCAGCCCCTTGGGCGGGCCTGACCTGCGGGCAGAGCGCGCGGAAGGAGGTGCCGGGCCGGGCCTCGCGCCACGAAGAGCCTCCCCAGGCCGCCCCACATAGGCCCGCACGAGCCGCCCCTTCGCTGGAAGCGAGAGCGTGAAAATGGCGGCCAGCGCGGGCCGCTCTAGGCAGCCGGGCGGAGCGCCCTCTCTATGGTACCCGCCGAGAACATTCGCAGGGCCGCCCACCCGCCCCGCGCGCATGCGCAGCACGAGGG
>NW_020456276.1:2125018-2163687 GCF_003342845.1 Nothoprocta perdicaria | reverse complement strand
GCCCGCGGCCGCTGCCAGCGACCTCCCGCCGGCGAGAAATCACTCCCGGCCCCGGGCGCCCTCGGGGCCGCGCAGGAGGTCAGAGCAGAGCGCGCGTCGCCTCCGCGGGGCCGGCTGTCCGCGCAGCCCGGCCCGCAGAGCCCGGCCTGCCGCGAGCGCCCTGGCCGTGCCTCGCGCGTTAACGTGCATGTGTAACGTGTGTGCGCGTATGCACAACATACATGTGGCACKGGAACCACTGCAGCGCGAGCGGCGTGAGAAGGGAGCCCGGCGGCCCCTTGTGCGCGGCTCCGAGGAGCGCGCCGGGGCCTGCGCTCAGCTCCGGGCTGTGGGGTTAGGGAAAGCAGGGAGCTTCGGGCCCCTTCCTTTAGCGGCAGCTGGCACTTGCTGCTGCTGGAACGCTTCCACGCCGAAGGAAATGTGGGAGCCGCTGCTGACAGGCTAGCAGGCTTCTAGGGGAGAGATTAAGTGCGCTGTGCACMATGGAGACCTCGATAGAAGGACTTCAGAGAGTTAACACACAACTAAATAAAATGAAAACATACTCTTGCTAGCTCACAGTGAGAAATAACTTKWTTTWSSWAAAWMAAGTTAAGATGAATGCAAAACACTTAAGCACAGAGGATAATTTAAATTAAAGAGCAGGATATATGAGTGGYGTTGTTACAGTAGTAGCCACAAAACTACTACAGTTAGTGGAAGTTGTGACTGAGGCTTAGGTACATTTCTTTTAAAATTTTCTTTCTGCCTTAAGCTCTGAAGACGAAGGTCACAGACTGCTTTTTCACTAGTRTAACGAGGTGCATTTTCAGTTGTAACGTAAAACAAAGCCCTCATTAAAAGCAATGGTAAGAACTCTGTTGATCAACTAAGAAGAAATGTGGGGAAGTAAGGTAATGGAACTGACTATTTTATTTCAGCAGTGTGTTTTTCATATGTCTAGGCAAGGGTCCAAGACAGGAGAGGTAGGAAAAGGATGGAAGCAGTGAGAAGTCTGCTGGCTATTTTCAAATCCTGCAGAAGTGGGAGGAGAAGAGAGAGCCCCAAGGAAGGAGCACTGCATAGTTGGGAAGGAGGGACAATTTCACTTAGCCTCGTTGAATTCTTGAAATATTGCTTGGTTTTGCACTTTCTATGTTGAGAGCTTTTTGGAGGACACCCCTTCTCCCCCAGATCAGAGCAGGCAACTGCCCGTAGCACAGAACACGCGAGAGAACGCAGACACAGAGCAGAAAGAGGTACRTCTACTATTCGATCTGCTGAAGATTACTGGCAGAGCGACCCTGAGGCCGTGTCTGATGCTCAGACAAGTTATGTGCTACCGGAATTAAATTAGGGGCTGTTATGATAGAGATAGGTCCTTGACTAAAGAGCGGCTCATGCTGTGTGGTTTGACCAAARCATGACATCTCAACATCCCTCGATGGTTTGCTTTTCAGGTACTCTAAGATAATACTAACCTCGAAACCTTGGGAAAATAATCGCATGCCTTTTTTTTCTTCTCTTGCCAGAATTGGAGACTGAGGTGTGCTGTGTAGAGCGGCTCAACTGAGGAGCAATGGAGCAGTACACAGCAAATAGTAACAGCTCCACAGAGCAGATTGTTGTGCAGGCTGGGCAGATTCAGCAACAGGTATGGAAGGTTATTGGAATGGCTGAGCTGGCATTCCCAGTGCTTAGCTATAGACTTTTCTGTCCTTTTTTTTTTTCCTGTTCATATGTCCATATTCCACAGAGCCAGTAGGATGCTTCATGATGCGAGCTGCATGTGTGTTTATGTTACCTGATCAGTGGTCTTTGTCAATGATCTATGTGTTTTTAATCTCAATTAATTTAATAGAATTGTAAGTATGTAAGTTATCAAGTTTTGGTGGAGTAGGGACTTCATAAATTTTCAGCGATATGTGGAAAAGAATAGTTCTTTTGGTTTGTTACATCTCATGGTTTAATTCAGAGAATGTCTTTGTTTAAGCCATGCAAATGAATGAGACACTGTAGGTTATATTTGCAGTAAGATGATATGTTTGCTTTGTTATCACTCTGTTTGAGGGTTTGATGGGAACAGGCTGTGACCAACATTCTTTTCCCACTGAATTTAGAGGAGGTTGACTCTTTTGGCAAGAGCAAGATTATAGCTGAGTTTAAAAAATAACAAGTTAAAATTRCCAAAAATTCTGGTACTGCCTTTAGCAGGTGACCAAAGATAAGGTATTTGATTTTACAAGTATTTTTAAGTAGATGGAAGGTAAAAACATACCTTAACTTGCTGAATTTTCAGTATGTGTTCTCAAATGCTCTCCTGTGTTGCAGTGCAAGAGAAACTTTCGAATCAGCCAATTGTAGTTCAGCTTTTACAGACGTCCTTCATCTCCCCAAATGCTAACGTAGTTAACAGATTATTTTGGTACTCTTACTAAAGAGGCTAAAGATAGACTAGGCTTTCAGATTTAACTGCTCTTTGAAATTCTCAAGATTGTCCTTCAAGGTCAGTAGTGGAATATTTTGATGTGAGGGTTACACAGACGAAGCTCAGTCTGTAGTTATCTGTGCTACTGTTCTGCACACGAAGGAATTTTTGGCCCTCACTGGTCAGAAACCTGGAATCCCTTCACCATAAGAAGCTCAGACAGTGAAGAGGAAGCCTAAGTGGAAAGATCGCATTCTAAAACAGTGAAGCAAAGGTTTTAAATTCAAAAAGAAAAGTTCAGTCATATTCTTTGTAACTCATCTTTGTTTAGGGCTGTTGCAGGTGTCAGTGTGCGTACGCAGTTTTGCTGGTATTCCATTCTTAGTTTGCTAAACATATCCATGTACCTTATGTTCCAAGAGCAGCATTACGTGCATTTTAAATCCATCCTCATGCAGCAAAGTGTGGTTGTCTCTTCTCTGAGCTGTGCATTTGCGTGTTTCAAGCTATTCCTGTTCCTATTCCCAGCAGCAGGGTGGTGTCACTGCTGTCCAGCTGCAGACTGAGGCCCAGGTGGCATCCGCCTCAGGCCAGCAAGTCCAGACCCTCCAGGTAGTGGTGATCTCTCTAATTGTGTTTGTGAGCACTGCATGACTACTCTCCCCATCACCACATATCTAATGCTGTGTTTCTACCAGGGTTTGAAATAGGGACAGGAAAATTTGTGGCCTAAAGCAGCTGTGCTTTTGTGCTAGTTGCTTGTTCTTGAAGAAGAGGTTATAGGTTTTCTTCAGATCTCAAATGGAAGTCAGAAACCCTAATGCGTTCATCAATTTCTGCTGCTGTAATTATGAAAGTGAATTGAAATGGAATCTAACAGAAGTAACATCCTGTAGTCCAGAGCGGTAACTCAAGAGATACAGCCCCAGACTTTTGTACAATTTCAAAAATAAGGGATTTCTACTATCCAATGTGATAAGCTTTTTGTATCTATACTGGATGGAAAGAAGCCAGGGATACAGTGGGGGACCACCATCCTGAAGAGTGAATCTTCATCTCTGATTATAAAGGGCAGTTGAGGGCCTTATTAGATCCTGTGGGATTGAGATTCCTGATTTCTTACTTRTAGTTCAGGTAACACAGGAAAATCCAGGAGAGTCATTTATCGTAACAGTAAATGTTATGGATTGGAAAGAAAGGCAGGATTATTTCAAACCCTGATTTGTTTTGATGTAAGTATTGTCTCTTGCAAACTTCATCTCATTAGATCATGCAGGAAGCTTTCAAAGGAGTTGAGAAGGTCTGGACAATTCTAGCGATTTAATAGAGCTTTCTTCACTTGATATTTTGTTTTTATTTGTGTATTTGATTTTTGAACTCTTTAGAAGAAGGAAGTTCTGAGAGGCTAGAATGGTCTTGCCAGATGTGGAACTAAACACAGCATTTTTTATGTTCAGAGTTAAAATAGAAAAAAATGGCTGACTTGGATTGCTTGGGCTCTGTGGCCTCCTAGTCTCATACTGCAATGTTTGCTTTCCCCTTTTGCTTGCTCTAACACATTAACAAGATTCCCGGAATTGATCATTTCCTTTCTACTTATTGGATATTGCACTGCTGACTGTGCTGCTTTGTGGCTGACATGAGCATGCTTGTGTCTCTCTACTTCGGTTGTAATTCAAAACAAGTACTACCAATTATGTTAGTGGCAGAACTGAACCGTCTAGCAGGCGTATTAGATGACCTGTAAAGACACAATATTCCCTTTAGGGCTTTGATTATTTAAGTACCATTATGGTGGTTTCTTTAGATTTGTTAGCATGTAACTCACTATGGGTTTTGACCTATGGAAAGTGAAGCTTTATTTTATGTAATTCAGTATGGACTGAAAATTTGTACTGATGTTTAATTTAATGAACCAACCTAATGGTGGTGGATTCGTGAGTAAACTTTGGTTAGTAATGAAGGTTCTATAACGGGGTGGGTCACGGAATCAGTTTTGATTATTGTATATACTCTTGAGGTTTTCAGGTAGAAAAAAAAGAGAGACTTTTTTAACCCTTACTGAACTACAGTTTGTGCTGTCGTGTTAATAACTTCATAACCATGAAAAGATCCTTTAAGAACATCACAGGCCCTATATCAGTTATGGAATGGTAATGTAAGAATATAATTGGAGGGAGTTGGAACTACTTCAGAATCTCTCTCAGGATAACTTACTTAGAGCTTTTTCTCATTAAGAAACCCAATTGAAGATTTCTAATAGTGTTGTGGATAATGAAATTTCTTTTACTTTGCTTCACTCTCAGGCTGTGCATGAAGAGAGTTACTGTATCTAGACAGTTTATATGTGTATTACATACTTTGTTGCAAAGGTTGAAAGTTTTCATTATACTGTGGCAGAAAAAGATAGCTTACAGAATCCAACAGCATAACACAGAGAACGTTTCAACAATTAAAGATATTTTATGCTGATTATGAATCCAGTTTAGTGATTATTGCTGAGTGGCCACTGCATTAAAATAGGTAAGCATTCAGCCTGAGGTGGCAGTCACTGCTGTTTCTGGTTACGTGTCATCAAACTTTTTTTCATTGTTTGTTTGCTTTTTTCTGCCGTTTTCTAGGTGCAGGGTCAGCCACTCATGGTCCAAGTAAGCGGAGGTCAGCTGATCACCTCGACTGGCCAGCCCATCATGGTGCAGGCTGTGCCGGGCGGGCAGGGCCAGACAATCATGCAAGTCCCCGTTTCGGGAACACAGGGACTGCAGCAGGTGAGTTAATTCTCATTTTTATTAAAGATAGTTCACAAAGAATGAGCGATGCAGTGCTCACCTTGCCAGASAGCGTGTATTTGTCTTGGGACTGTTAAAATAGGCTGGACAAAGATGATTTTTCTCCAGCTATGCAACTGTCACAGTGAGCTGCATGTTAAAAATTAAACTAAACTTGCTTTTGTATTTGATACTGTATTTTATGAGATATGGCAAACCTTTTAAAGGAAATCCATTAAAATACAGCTAGAGCCTTTTTTGCACATTTAGCTGGCTAGTACATTATGTGTCTGACTAAAGAGGTTTTTATTTTTCTTTTTTGAAATTAAAATTTCTTGAAAATTTTATTTGCATCAGAGTTCATCTAATATCATGTATGGAGCTGAATTTAAACTTTCCTATTTAATGATTTAGAAAAATATGTGATGGATTAATTAATTATTTTGAAACATTTAATGGACAATTTTTAACTTAAGCAAGTGCTTGATATGTGTTACTCGAACTACAGTAGTGTCGTAATGGAAGTGTTTTGGTTATTTGAGAATGGGATTTAGAAATCAAGTTCAGGACAGTCAAGGAAGGCACATGATGTCTTGTGTTTTGAGAGGCTTATTTGAATGTTTATATTTCCCTTATAGAGACAGTGTTCTTTGTGTTAGGTTCTCTACAGCTTGTCTGTTGGAGGAAACCTTAGAGCTTTTATTTTAAGCAGAAGTCGCATATTTTAGTTTTTTTTTAATCCTAATTGGTGGAAAATCTTCCCTGCAAAGCTGAAGAAAAATTTTGTTTATATAAGGGCATATGAGTCTTAGTCTTCTTTTCTTCCTTTGACCTGAGTATTGTTATTCCTAGTTTCATGTGAATAATTTATTTCTTTGACTGTTTTATTGTGTAAGCAGTGGAGAACTGCTGGGGCCTGATGACACCAGCATGTTATATTTCCTCTATTCTGTATGGTCCTGCCTGCTCTTGTATCAGTGATTGCTGTGTCACAGAGAGGAATAAATCAGAACTCTTTCCAATTTAAAATGGAAGAGAAGATCCAGTGCTTGCCTTTTCTTGGCAACACTATGTCATCCTTGGAGATGATTCKGTAATGCTGAGGCCAAGGAGGGAGAAACAAGAGGCATAGTTAATGTTCCTTTCTGACTCTTTCTTCCACAGATTCAGTTGGTCCAGCCAGGTCAGATTCAGATTCAAGGTGGGCAGGCTGTGCAGGTACAGGGGCAGCAGGGCCAGACCCAGCAGATCATTATACAGCAGCCACAGACTGCAGTTACTGCTGGCCAGACACAGGTAACTGCACCAGCATGAAAGGATTTTCTTGAGGAATAGGAAGAGAAACTTGACAAATAACTTAAGATATGGTTAAGTAAAAAGGAAGTAAAAGAATTTATTAATATTGAGGAGAACTTGAGAATAAAATTAATACTTTTGTGGTGTTTTAACACATAAGTCTGGGACAGACTAAGTAGACTGCATGTTTTTATCAAGTGGGTTTCTCTGTTTGGTTCATGACTGTTTATATGTTGAAGTTTAAAGACATAAAGTACTGCTAATTTTAAGCTTCTCATTTTGTGAAATCATCTAGTCATACCTGCTTTGCTGTTCAGGACCAAAATTAAATTTTTGAGCAGAACAGTCCTTCCTTTAACATATGCTTAGTGAGATACAAAACCTATGACTTGTTTTTGTTGTTTTGTTTTTTAATATTAAATACTAAGCTATGAAAATAAGTTTGTTCAGGTACTTAATCTGCAATTCAGTTGATTTGTGTTCCATCCTATTTCTTTACGCTGATAATACAGCAAAAGAAATAAGTGCTTGAAACATCTTGAACACTATGTATAAATTCACAGGAATTGTAAAATTTGGGAAAAAAAACAATTTGTGAGTTTACTGTGTTGTTTGTTTTGTTTAGACACAGCAACAAATAGCAGTTCAAGGGCAACAGGTAGCGCAAACAGCTGAAGGCCAGACCATTGTCTATCAGCCAGTTAATGCTGATGGAACCATTCTTCAACAAGGTATGATGATTTCTAGCGGGAAAAACATCATTACCTATTCATACCCGTTTTGCAAGTTTTTACTGCCTTATATTATCAAAATAAAAAATGAGAGACAGTACTGACAGTGCCAAAGATTGACAAAGTGAATGGAAGAAGAAATGCTTGTTATGCAGCTAGCTTTTAAAAAGAGAAAATACCTTCTCTTCTTGGCAAGGGCTATTAGAATAAGAGCGCTTAGGTTTGCTTTTAAGCCTTAGAATATGTGATCTCTACTCTTCGGCTGGGATTACTGCTCAGATGACAAAATTCAAAACAGATACAAAAAAAAAAAAAACCCAAACAAGTATGAGGGCTAGATGATGTAATAAATAGTAACAACTCATTATTTGTGGTGCTTTTAAAAATCCTTTTGCATGTGATGGAAGGGTGAGTGAGTGAAAACAGAAGTGGGACTAATGGTGTTCCCTTCTTTCTGTGTGCGTGTTTTTGTTTTTGTTTTTSTTTTATGTTTTCTTTTCTTAAAGTTACAGTCCCTGTTACAGGCATGATCACCATCCCAGCAGCCAGTTTGGCTGGAGCACAAATTGTCCAGACGGGAGCCAACACCAATACAACCAGCAGTGGACAAGGGACTGTGACAGTGACGCTACCAGTTGCTGGAAATGTTGTCAATTCAGGGGGAATGGTTATGGTACATCAATTTTCTGTTGTTTAAAGATTGAGCTTGAAGGTGCCTGTGCATAAACCATTGTTTCAGATCCATATCAGCTTAATACAGACTACCCTCCTGAGCAGCTATCATTAGCTTAAAGTTTAAATGATAAATATTTTCAGCTTTAATGACCTATTCCTAATGTAAAATATATATTCTATATGTTTTTCTATACTGTATTATGGACTTGCAAAATCTAGAAACTGCAATTTAAAATAAGCTCTAAATAAATAAGTAGAGATTTGAAAAGACTAAATATTACTTTTTTTTGAGGATGCCTTAGTATTTGGTTTTATGACTCTTAAGGTTTTTCAGCAAGTGCTTATTTATAGTGAGATCCATTTTAACTTGATATTCATTTTTCCTCTCCACTAGAGGTCAGCATTTCTATAAGCTACATTTGCTTAAGAAATGCTTAGAAAATAATTATATAAATGAAATAAGTGATAACTAAACAGACAGAAAGGGAGAAAATGGGCATATCTTATTTACCTATGTACAAGAAGCAGTAATGTGGTCGTTGAACTCTATATTGAATTGATATGTTACCATTACCAGAAAAAAAGTAAGCCCAAGTTATGTGTAATTATTTGTTTAAATGTATTCCGTGGTTTGCCACYAACTTTCTTACTGCTTTTAATGTAAAGCAGAGTTGCATTATCTGAAGAAAAGTTATACACTTTCCATTTAAACTTACTCTTGCATTTAGAAGTTTTTGAATGCATTTCATGTTGTGAGCCACAAGWACTAAAAACATTCTCCTCTTTACAGATGGTACCTGGAGCTGGGTCAGTACCAGCTATCCAGAGAATACCTCTGCCCGGAGCAGAAATGCTGGAAGAAGAGCCACTCTATGTAAATGCCAAGCAGTATCACCGGATCCTAAAGAGGCGGCAGGCACGAGCTAAGCTTGAAGCCGAGGGAAAAATTCCCAAAGAGAGAAGGGTGAGATTGTAATTCAGATCTAATGCAGGGTTGTTGTATGGGAAAGACAGAAAAGCTCTCCTGGAAAAAAATGAATTAAAATCTAAGTGTCCTTTTGTTTTGTTTTTGTTCATAATCTTTATCAGAGTATTTCCTCTGAGTACCTTAGTAAGAGTCCTGTTGCTTTCCATGTTTTTAGTTGTTGAATATATACGTATGAATCTCTATGTATTATATTGCAAAAAGGCATTTACTATAAACACTAGGCATTTTTTTTCAGTGGTCAGGAACTTCCCTGTGTTCTCATTTACTGGAAGTATTGAAATGGTAGGCTGGTCTCATTAGTCTTTTCTTCCGTATTGTTATAGAAATACTTGCATGAGTCTCGGCATCGTCATGCCATGGCGAGGAAGCGGGGAGAAGGTGGACGTTTCTTCTCACCAAAGGAAAAAGATAACACACACATGCAGGTAATTAGAGCTTCGTCCTTTGGACAGCTGACACAGTCAGTTCCTCACAATATACTTAAGGGTTGTTTATTAAGATTTATATAACAATTCTTTTCTGCTTCTCTGTAAAACCTMGCTTAAGATGTGACGTGTACAGGGATCAAGGGAGGGAGTAGAGGAGTCTTTTGATAAGGGAGTTGTGCCTGATTCTGTACTGTTATGCTGAACATAACTGCTGAAGTTACAACATCACATGTGTTTTGTATCTGTAGGATCCATCTCAGGCCAGTGAAGAAGCAATGACACAGATGATTAGAGTTTCTTAACTGCTGCTTAAAGAAGAAAATAACTGAATAAAATTCCTGTCCCTCCTACAAGTTTGTCCTACCTTACCAGTGCATCAAGCAAGTCTTTTCAATGGGACAATCACCACATCACAGCCTATCCTTTTCTACAGAACAAACACCACTTTTTTTCAGTATGTGGCTGAGATTTTAATTRCAGTGGATTCAACAAATAGAAACTTACTGACTTCTCACTGGTATACTCTTGGATCTAGCGCAGGGATTTCAAAGTCCAACTGCTCATGCCTACGTGTTTGGKTTTTTTTTTTCTGTTGGTTGGGGTTTTGTTTGTTTTCTTTCAAAAAAAAACATTTCTTGATCTCTTGTATTACAATTGGCTGTGGGGGTGAGAGTGCCACTGACTTGGTGATCAGCAATAACTCTGGCRTGCTGAAGCAGGGCCAGCAAAGACCTGTTGGAGTTAGTCTGTACAGAGACATGGTTCAGTTTATAGTAACCAGCACTGGCTTCACCACAGTGCTTTGTTTTCCCAGTGAAGACTTGTCATTGGCATCCACTCTTTACAACTTTGGACCTGCTATCGATGAATTGTTCATTGCTGTTGCATTTGCACTTCTGAAACTGGCAAAACTGAAGGGGGTTCTATTCAGCTCCATCCTGTGAGATGTGTAAAGAGCGAGCTCTTCTCTGGGAAAAGTTCAGCCATGTAGTCAAAATGAGAGAAACAGTTCAAGATTATAACAGGACTTGATATATTGAATATCTGTTCAAAGGAATAAATGAGAGGGTTATTGATGTAAGTTTAAAAATGTAATTAGAAAATGCAGTCTGTGTAGATGTTTTTTGATATGTTTATTGCCAATAATTGACACTTTGGAAGAAAAGCAGATGCTAGTATAAAAAGGATCAGATGTTTTAAGTGAGTCTCTTCTAAAGATTTTTTTTCAGTCTTCCTTCTAACTTGCCAGTGCAGTGCTTGGTTCCTCCAAAAGAAATAATATCTGCAATATCAGAGTGATAGGACTTTTTAAGTGTTTCCTGATAATTAGTTCTGCAATTCTCATCCTACAGAGTGAGGGACTGTCTCATGACAACAGAAACACAGGACAATTAACTTGGCTCATCCTGATGTAACTGAAGGATTGTTAAGCAAACAAAGGCAAGAATTGATGAATCTTTCAGACTTTTTACAGAATAAAAGATAGCTTTTAGATAAAAGTAGCACTTAGGAATGAGGAAAACATGCTTGCTTTAAAAAAAAAAAAAAGCATTTTTCATGACCTTTAGCTGGCATCTGGATTAATTCTTTGACTTCATCTTTATCTTTAATTCAGTAGGTAATTACATATTTCAAACTTGGTACATCTTACTGACTTAAAATGTCATTGGAGCCTGAAGTTCTTAAGCCTTCTAACAGGTGATAGGGGCATCTTTCCATGTGCATTTCCCACGGACTGGCTGTGTGTCACCTGCATGCTGTAGTTCCATCTCTTTCAAAATTGTGTGTTCTGCAATTAAATTGTGCTGCTGCAGTTAAGTATGAACTTGGAAGCAGCATGGCTGGAAAAATAGTAAAAGATGAAATGGCTGGAATGGTATAAAAATCAGAGCAATCAAACCTCTATTTACATTGCATAAAAGACAAATACTGAAGCTAAAAGAGTAAAAACAGATGGGAAAGAATGCAAGAGGAGCAAGAAGAAACAGGGAGAAGTGTTTGATGCTGCTGATTCTGTGGGGGAGAGTATGCCTGCCTTGATATTAAGGAAGGCAATGTTGTTACCCATCTGTGAAGGTACAGAGACTCTTGCCATTGAAAATACAAAGAAGAAATGCAGATTTAGSATATTTATTTAGGCAGCTGCATTTTCTAAATTGTTCCAAGACCTCCTGTGCTGGATTTTTAGTTTTGCGATCTTAATGTCACCACAGTTGACACTAAGTTAAAGCTGAGCAACAAGCTCTGYTACACTCAAGTGAAACTTGCAGCTTTGGGAGGAGGTGGAAGCCAAGTTCTTGATATACATATAAAGGAATCTTTCTATTGTCTTAAATTATGTTAACAATCTAATACTCTGGTCACAAATTTTACAAGTTTTTGGATTTTTTTTTTAAATTAGTCAAAAGGCATTTGGTTGCCTCTGTTATATTTCTGGCATCTTTGGTGCCTTTGGTTGCTTCTGCCTTAAACTACCTGGCTGATCAGAGTGTGGTGCTTATTTTCTTCAGTTGGCGACTATGAAATCCTCACCTAGCATTTCTTGTGAGGTCATCCATTTCAGGAAAAATGTAGCTCTCTTCTAGTGAAGGAATAATGATTTTTTTGCTTTAGTTGAGTTTACAGCATTTCTGTAAATACTTTTTAAGAGCATCTGTACATTTTGTTAATCTAGAATATTCATGGGCTGGAGGAATGCAAGACAGCCACTTCGTAACATTTCTGCTCTTCAACTGACAGCTAATCTCTGTCCTGAAGACCCCCCTTTGGCAGCTGGAAGTTAGGGAAGCAGAGATTATTAAGTATTTTTTTTTAACTTGAGTAAATACTTGTTTTCTTAACCTGTAAACTTCTTCCAAATATCTAGATCTTTTCCAGTAAGCCCTTCATATATACGTTCTCCGATTTGTTGTAGAATATGTATTAAGACCTATGAATTTGTTTTATGTAGGAAGTCTTATCGTTAATATTTTCAGTAGTGATGTGAAAGCCTGAGTGCTACTGTCATCTTTTTCATTTACTTTGGGTTACCTGTATTCACTTTTAAAAGTAGTGTTTGCTTGATGAGATTGGAGATACCAGTCAATACCATGTTACCAAAAAGTCCACTTTATTCTCTTGGGTGAATTTATGAAATTGGAAACATCACCAAATTCAAACCTCTGGTAATTAAATGGGAATTCTTTGTGAATTGGCAGAAAGTCCACTTTAGAAGTGCATAAAAGAGTGATGAGGATAAAAGAATGGGCCTGGGGAGAATGAAAAATATGGCTGATTGACCCAGCAAATACCGGAGCAGTGAACCTATCAAAAAACAGTTTTATGCAAGTGTAAAGAATAGAGTGTGGGAAACTGTCCTCAATGATGCTAAATGGCTTCAAGGCTTTGCATGCTTAGAGAAAAAAAAAGGAGAGGAAAAAGAATCTTACTTGTGAATGGGGGAGGGGGGTACTGAGATTTGCGTAATGTAAGGCAAAGTTTGTATATAGTTAAAAGTTTATAATTTTTTTTATATGATGCATTTTTTCAAGTGTATTTTGGTCTTTAATAGATGCAATTGTAAGTACTGTGTACACTATCCAGCTAATAAAAATTTATAAACTGGGTACTAGCCTGGGTTCTGTTTCCCAGTCCTGTTGCTCCTTCCAGCCGAGCGAGGAAGCACCAAGGGAGGAGGCAGCGCCCACAGGTGGCTTTCCCAGCCCTGGTGCCTTTTCTTGCCCCAAGGAGTGGAGGAGAGGGCTGGGCACAATGCTCCGTGCTCCCCTGCTCAGTGAGGACAGGCCCAGGGGTCCTTCAGAGGTCGGTAGGATGGAAAAAAGGGAAAACTTTTCCTTTCTTTCTGTTGCCCTCCGGTTGCAAAATGGCGGCTGCATCACCTGAGGTGGAGCCTGGGGCAGCAGCTCCGCCATCCCTGCGGGTGGGTGGGTGGTGGAAAGCGATTGGCTGGGGGCGGGGATGAGCTATAGAGCTGTGAACGCCCATTGGACAGGAGCCCCTGTGGGGCAGCTTTGATTGGCCAGTGGTGACGCCTGGCTCCATTTTGCACTGCTCTTGCGGCCAAGTGGGGCAGCAGCGCCTCAAGATGGCGGCTGTTATGTGGCGAGGCTGAGCTGAGGTGAGTCTTGTCCTAGGAGGAGCAGGGACAGGCCTGGCTGGCACTGGCCTCTCGCTGCTGCAGTGTCAGGGCAGCCCGCAGCATCCGCTCAGCGGACGAAATGGCCTTGTTGAGGTGGAGGAGCAAATAAAGGCTGCATCAAGCTGGGTGACAGCGTGGCTTTCATATGTCCGACCCCATGTGAGGAAAACACACATTAGCTGAGTTTTTAGGCAGAATGAGGTTCTGTAATTATTACATGAAAAAAAYTACTGTTTTAATTAATCCTAAAAATGTGCCTAGTACTCAAAGTGTGGCCCTTCCTTCCCTCACCCATCTTGTGGGGTGAGGCCTAGTGCCCAGAGTGCCCCTTGGTGACAGACCCATCTCTCATCACAGAATAGTTAAGGTTGGAAGGGACCTCTAGAGATCATCTAGTCCAACCCCTCTGCWCCTRCAGGGACACCTAGAGCAAGTGGCACAGGGTGGCATCCAGGCAGGTTTTGAAGACCTCTAGAGAAGGAGACTCCACAACCTCCCTGAGTAGCCTGTTCCATATCTGTGTTCCAGGCTTCACTGCACGCCTTGCCTAATTATCCCTGAGAGATGGTGTGAGGAGAAAGCTCCCCTGTAGCATAGGGGGTGCCCTATAGGTGTGTTGCAAGAGTGTTAAGTCATGACAGTCCAATGTTTTTTTGTTCCCATCACCACAAAGATATTCCKACCTTGGTGTTCTCTGTTCCCTTCCATGAAGGTGGTGTGTTTTTCTTGTCTTCAAGCTCCAGGTATCATGTTACTATGTCATTGTCCAAATACGGCTGAATGGACACCCTTATAAAGAGCTTATTTCTTGTGTTTTGGTACAAAAGAAAGTTTTCTTCTTAAAAGGATTGGACAGGCTTTCAGAGGTTTAAGAGATGCTCGGCTTCCGTGTCTGCCTGCTAATCCCCCTTGGGCATACTGTTTCCTCCACGCAAGCTGCTCAGGATCTCTCAATACTACTGTTATTTAAATGTTAAAAAATGTGATAAAGTAAATACTTTTGTCAAGAATAAGGTCATGCACGCTTGGGCACTTTTTCTGCATGGTAAGAAGTAGTTGTAGATTGTCAGAATGTTCTTTAAATACTTGTGGATGTTTTCCCTTTACAGAGAATTTTGGGGATGAGAAGACGTTATGGTCTGCCTCTTGTGTAAATGTTGTTAGGGCCAGATTCTGCTTTTGCTGATGCAAAAATCAGCTCTATGCCAGCAGAGTCTACCTTGCAAGTAACAGACACGCAGCAGTTTGTGTTTCTGTTGTTTTTCACAACACGAACAGTTGYGTTTCTCTCTCTGCAATGGATGCCTTAATAATATTTTCAAAGTGAACCAACCGAGGAACATCTTTACCCTGTCAGTAAAACAGCTGGGAAACACTGGCTGGGTCTCTGTTTAGTCACACTGAAGTGGTCCCAGAGCCCCAGCAGAAAATGTGCTTGTACTCCTTAAGCCAATTATAAGGGGACATAGCCACACTGCCTGGATTTTAAGTGTCTAAATTAGGAGGAGGGTGTCCCCCTTGGGAAGTTGGGAGGGAAGCTGCTCTGGGTTGAGAGCATCCACTTTGGAGCTGCTGTTTGGAGTTACCTTCAGTRCAGGCAGCATCGAAGGATGGAGCCTCCTGCTGCGGGCTGCAGAACCCCCAGAGCCTGCGGTCCGAACAAAGGTTTTATGTCGTCGGACTGCTCACAGCTCTGCAGCGATGGCAAAATGCAGAAACGCTGGGGATGTAATTGTTGGCAAATAGAGCAGAATAAATCCTYACGGACAGCACAGCTGAAGATTCCTGAATGCAGAGCAGCATGAAGGGCAGTGGCCCAAGGGAGTACGCAGGCACGGTAGGCTTGGAGAGAATGCCCTCTGATCATGATAGGTTGTCTGATTACAAAGACATTCAGATATTGATTTTACAGTTTTGGGTTTTTTTTTTTTTTTGTTGGTCTTTATTCTTGATTTGATATTCTTCTCTGTTCCCTAAGAAGACCAGAACAGGCCAATTTAAAGCAATCCCTTACTTTGGAGAGAAGTCCTTGTACCTGCTAATCATGAGCCAGTCACAGTTGCCAGAATCTTCTCCTCACTCACTTAGCTTTGTTTTCTGGAAATGAGTATTCTGTAGTTGCTGGCACTAAGGGAGAAGGAAAAAGCCCCAAACTGATCTGTTCAGTTATTGTTATAATGTTATTTCCACACTGTTTCCAGAGAATTTGTAGTAGAGGGTGACMATTAGCTATGGATAGGATGGATGTTGTGCAAGACAACCAGCCCAGGGTAAATGTCAAMGATGTTGATAATCCCATGAGACCAGGCAATAGAAGTTTGTTTATTATCTCTCTCCCTCAGTCTCTCCGTTCTTCCCTTCTTTCCCTTTCTCCCTCCTTTCTGTAGCATGGAAGTGATATTAATAAACAGCAAGCTCCAAAGGCACGGAAATACAGCTATTTATATAAATATATAATATGTTTTATATTTATATTATTTATAATTATTGTATACAACAATTATAATTATATTATTTATATTATATATGTATATATAATATAGTTATTGATAAAAATGGTTCTATGCTGGGCCTTAATTCTACACCCATTTATTTAGGACATTTGATATAATAATATATATGAATGTTTTTCAACAAGACACTTTTTTACTAAAACATGTCTAGTGCAGGAATTCTATTTCTGAAGTCAAAGAACTCTCATGGTTACAGTTAAGCAGATTCCTTAATACTTGACCGACGTGGGCTTTCTGAGCAGGGAGAGTGATTAACATGTGTTTGTGTGAATTGTTAGAGAAGTTGCAAGTATGAAAGGAAGTGTATCGTGTTCCCCTATCTTGCCATCCTTTGCTAAATAGAATGTTGTGGCAGTTGCTATCAGAGAAAACCAGTTTCCTGTATTTGGGTTTATAGTTCCCTGTTGTTTTAAAATAGACAATGTAGAGAAAACAAATATGCGACAGTGTAATAGTGGATTTGCTTATCAAATTGTCATGCTGTATTATTAGAAAAGTGCATTTTTTTCACCCAGGGAAATTCTCTTCCTCTGTGTGCTGTGTCCTTTGCCTTTTGCCTTGTACCCCACTTGTATCCAGCTTCAGCAGTTGCTTACAAAGGGATTGCTTTTGAGAAATTTTCAGGAAAATTTTATGAATACACCCAAGACTTCGTGCTGCTTTGTTTGGGTGGACTTGTTTATTTCTTTTCAGTTCCAGACTGAGAAGTTGTGGCTCTAAAGATAACGGTAGCATATTCTACTGAGTTGCTTCCTGCTTCTTGAAGGTGGAAAAAGACTTTTGGGGAAGGTTGAATGTTGACATAAGTATCTTCAGGCTTTAGTTGAGGTTGGTGTCCTATCACAGCATATACTGCATTGTCTTTCAGGTCCSCATCTGGCATTCTCCTTGAATGGTTTCTTCTATCCTTCTGAAAGAAAAAAAGAAAGGAAAAAAAAGAATTACAAGAAGTTATAAACTCAGACTGCAGAACATTGCTGCTCTACTGAGGGCAGAAGTGAGCATGGGCATTGGGAATCCTTCTGGCTGTACTTTTCTCTCTCCTTTCTGCTAACTATGCATGGCAGAGATGAAACAAAAATGTGGAAATTCTTATGTCCTCTTACCTGCAGCACTGCTCGTCTGAAAGCAGCCTGTCTGGCAAAGCCCATTCTTTTTCCTGGCAGAAAGGACAGAATCTCTTTTGAGTATAAAACCACACCTTTACCTTTTCACTTTAAAAGTAAATATCTTGCTTCCATCTTTCATTTCACTTTCAGCTCATTCTCATTGTCTTCATGGACAATAACACCTATGAATAAACCTTCCCTACATTCAGGGTGGTGGGAAACYAGCCCTAAAGGCAAAAGGATTAGGAAGCTTTACCTGCCCTTTTTCTTCTGATGTAAATGGTGGTGAGCAGTATAACAGTAGCAATCAGAGCAGTTGTAGCCAGGAAGGTACTCAGTGCCATGAGCGCATAGAGATTCCTGCAGGGAAGGGCATGATATCAACATTACTTTTTACAGCACCAGAGGGACYAGGCTGATTTGGGAGGGGATTTGGTGTGTTTGAAGATGGATTATGGTTCCAGGATGAAAATGCAGCTTGCAAGTACTGCTCTTGCTATCCCTACCAAATTCGATTTCACTGAGGTCAGCAGTGAATCTCACCCAACTGTATTTTCTATGGCACAAGGTAAGACTGGTAGTACTCAGGAGCTTGAATTTTCTTCCTGCACTCAGCTGAAGTGCTGCTAGAGTTCAAAGGCATGCCCCATCAGGATGAAGTAGCCCTTTTTAAGGGCTCTCTTTGACCAGGATCATTATTTAGGGTCTCCTTTAGTCAGGCCTGAGAATGACTTTCATCTGACCCACTATGCAGTTTAGGTGGGGTTGGTCTCTGGTTAGGTTGCTTGTGCAAGGTGCAGAGATGTTGCATGGACCATATAGTGATCCCTTAGTAAGCAGGCAGGGAGGAAGAGCACAGTCAAGCTGAGCATCTTCACCTGAGGCCTCGGCTAGCGCTTCAGAAACCAAGAGAACCTTCTGCAGCTTTTTGTGGTGCTTAGGGAGGACCAAACTTTGTAGGAGAGAAGGGGAAGCCTGTGTGGGAACTTGTGCTTCATCCTTCTGTCATGGTATCCCTCCAGTCCTGCAGTATATTCTGAATGCTATAGCCAGAGGGTTTTTTTGTTTGTTTGTTTGTTTTTTTTAAACCTGTGATGCACATTGCTGTCCTCTGGGAGCTTGGCAGTCTCCTGCTTCTCAGTGGGAAATGAAATGGCCTCCAACTCTGTATCCAGATTCCAATATTCCCCTTGGAAGAAAAAAAATAAAAAGAACACAAGACCAGGTGATTTTGTCACATACCTCCATCCCTGGTGACTTTCTGTGATACTAAAAAATCCTCCTGTGGAGGCTTCTAGGGTACTCCAGCTTTATTGCCTTTTTTGCCATGAAAGATCATACCATTTTAGAGAAGGATATGAAAACTGTGGTGCTTATTTGGGTGTATGAATGCTGTTAGAAAGGAAATCTTTTAGAGAAAAGACACTTCTTGTGTTTTTTTGTTTCTTTGTTTTGTTCTTCATGTCAGAAGAATCAAGGAATTACTTTCCCTAAATATCTTCTGTATTTCTGCTTCTTGCCCTGGCTAAAAGTAGAGAAGGAAGCAAAGTGTTAAATATGAAAGTTTATAAGTTTATTAAAGARCAATGACAAAGGAACTCTCAGAAAAATGGTCTCAGGAAATTCAGACAAAGATTTAGGTTTCTTAGGATACATTTCATCTGCTGATGTAAATGTAAAATTCCATTAGTTGATGAACCTTTGCTAGACACCCCCGCCTCGAGAATTGTCTGCAGCTTGTTTATGCCATGAGTATGTATCAAAAATGCATTTAAAGAAAAGATTTTCCTTTCTTTTATATCAGGAAATTTCAAGGCTCAGAAGAGATCTAACACTGACCTGTAATTTTTCTCGTCAAGTGCTAAGAATTTGCTGACTTTACTCACCCAAAACTTCCAGCATGATCCTCTTCAGTGTTTTTTTTCTCCCCTGGAAATGACTCTCAAGATGATATTCTCCTGAGTCATTAAACTGGAGCTTTTTCAGCCACACTCTAATCATTTTCCATGAGAAGTCATTCATCATCTCAGTCTTTCCCTCTTTAACAATACTTTGATCAATGTTACCTCTGATAATAGGTTGACATGTAATTCGGGATACCATTTTGCACCAAGTTAAATGTTGAAGTTTCCTGATGTTGTCTATCACAGAGTAAGAGCAGTGGAGGGATAGGTTGCCCCCTTCTTTTGCAAACAGCCTTACAGGTTCTAAAGAAAAGAAAGCAGTGACTCATTAGAGGTAGGATTTTTTTTTTTTAGTAACATTTTCTATCCCAACAGTGATCTACAACCCACCAGATGTCCCACTTTCATTCTTTTAGTGAATGAATGCAATCCAGCAAAATTGTATTCATGTTTTCTGATAATAATTCCTAAAATAGTGATTTTCTGGCTTTGGCTCTGTTTGGTTTCATGTGGGAAAAATAAGATTCCAGCTACTTCAGCTTCTAGAGACCTATAGATATGTATACTGAGCTATATAAAAGAGTTTAACAATGCTCTTGACAGCCTCCAGTGGCATCTTTATATACACTCTATTTTGCTGTTAAACCAGGAATGTTGTTTCCATTCTTGATTTACTTTGATCCTCACCCACCCGGTGCACCATTGACCTCACAGCTCACCCTCAGCAGAAACCATGATCTTTATTCTCTGCAGTAGAATTTTCTGCAGATCACCCCGCATCCCACACTGATATGTGCCAGAGTCGTCTTTTCGGAGTGCTCTCATGGTCACAGAAATCCATCCACGTCCAGTGTCTGTCAGGTCAACTGAGCGACGCAGTGCAGGGTTACGGTGCGTCCTTTCTATCAGAGGGAAACTGAAGGCTAAGACTGGACAAGCTTCTTCTGACAGCTCCTTGCACCAGAATTTCATCTTATGTAAACTCTCATGTATGTTATATGAGCATTTAGCTCTGAAGGAGTCTCCTTCTGCTTGCAGAAACACTTGCAGATCCTCTCCTGACATGCATGATCCTTCCAAAGATAGAAGAAAAGTGATACTAGAATATTTTAATATGCCAGTTTTTCTTACATTACATCACTAATAGCACTCATACCCTGAGCCTCTGACAAGAGTAACTTTGCAAGTTTTTCTAAACACCTGTGTTTAGTCTTGGTGCAACTCACTGCTTTTTTTTTCTTCTTTTTTTTTTTTTTTTCAATCAAGTTATTCCTAATGGGCAACTTTCAGACTGAACATTTCCCCCTCTCATGGGCAATGAGGAATCTTATTCCATGTCTTGCCTTAGCTAGCCTGAGTGAAAAGTGTGCAAGCAAATACGTAGTTTGTGCAATGTGTGTGACAGGCAGAGAGTATCTTGTCCCTTAGAGAAATATGGGGTTTCTGAGCCTTACCTGGTAGTGCCAGCAAGAAGAGCAAGGCTGCTGGAAAACCTTCCATCCTGAAGTAGCAGGTAGTTTAGGTCATGGAGAAAAAATGTATCCTGCAGCGTCTTAATCACTAGGCAATTCTCTAGCGTAGAGGAAGCTAATTTGCTTTGTTACTTACTGGCATCTGCTGCCCCAGAATGATGGGGCCAGTTRGGAGTTGCTGAGAAAACCACAAATTCAATACACTTTTTGGATGGGGAGCCTGCTTAATCTTCATTGGCTGTTTTTTTCTTTAACAGCACCACTGTCTAGATAGCCTTATTTAGCAATCAGACTGTATTGCTGGAAAAGAAATAGGCACTTTCTGTCTGTAGTGCCACCTTAACACATTGCAAGAGCAGCTTTCAGTTGTGTGTGTTCTTCATTACTGCCGTTTTGCACTTTCCGGCAAGCTAAGTGGCACTGGTTGGATGCATCAAGAGGTTGAGGGGTGGACTCAGGGCATTTCTGTATGCTGCAAACAGACCAGCATGTCCTAAAGGTTATCTCTTCTCTGGATGATTTGTTATGATCTAATGTACTCCAACTCTTTATCATGAAGTCACACTAAACAGGATAATCAAAGTTGATTTTATTTAGCTTTGTWAACAATGTAGATAAAAGACATGTAAAAGGCTCTGGTTTTGGAGTAGAAAAGAGGGATTAGTTGAACGCTTGTTGACTTTATATTTGTTGTTTGAAATTCATCATGATGTAATGAGAACTCTTCCTTGCAGACTGAATTGCAGTTTCACTTCTGAGAGCAGTGAGCAATGGTCACATGTTGGTAACATCCCCTTAAGCAAGAGGAAAAATGCAGAGAGAAATAAAGCAAGACAGTTCATTCTTTGCAAAATTATTTGAGAAATCAGGAAGCAGGCTCAGAATTGCGTGTACACTCCACATCCCTGTTAAGTTCTACAGTTTGTTGTGTCTTTCCATAGTCACTTTCCAGCAAAGATCCACACCATCCACTGTAATCTTTGAGGGCGAGTCCTTTCATCACCTTGAAGACTCTGAGATGGCATGAACTCTACTGTCTCAATTCAGACCCTATGGGATGTTCCTAGGGATGACGGGAACTGCTTGTTGGCAGATGGACAGTGCTGTTACTGGTCCCTCTACAGATGGTAACAGAGAACTGCATTGCCTTCCCTGTGGCAGTGGCTTCAAGCTTTACAGAGAGCAATCTCGGTTACAAAACTGATTTCTAGACAAATAGTAGTGTCATTTTTTTTTAATACAAACTGTCCACTACTGGCTGTATTTCATGCTTTTGGGTGGCAACATTCAAGAGTTTTATGGAGATAGGTAAGACATGCTGAAAAAAAGCAAAAGCGGTTAGCTCTTTAACACTAATCTTCAGTGAAAGAGGAAAATTGCAGCCTGACACAGAGCTAGGGGAGAACAGAGCAGAGCTCTCACCTCTCCAGTTCCTGTGGAAGCACTTTTGCATGCAGGCAAGTCTGTGCTGGGTCTGAAATACTCTGTATACCCTCTTATCCCCAGCCCTTTCCAGCAGGTTCTAGTGTTGCTGGCAGCCTCTTTTCAGGGCTATTGTGAAGGTCACAAAAGAAAAATGGTCAGAGAGGATGTGAGGAGGTGGCAGATGCTGGTATTCCCTCCCTGGAGGTYCTGCTGCCTGCATTTAGTCGGCAGTCCTTATGGCAAAACTTTCTTTGCCTGGGAATGTTTGACACCTGTTGTCATACAATTCCCTGGTGTCTTCAGATGAGCTCTAAGCAGTGTTTTCCCAAGAGGGACTGACTCCATCCCGTGCGTGTTCCACCAGGCTGCCAGGGAGCGGGARGAGCTGCTGTTCATGGAGACTTTGGTTCTTCTCCTCTGTCTCCGTGTCTTTGTTTTTCCTTCTGCTGGCAATGGTGAACGTCAGCACAGCCACCAGGAACTTGGTAACCAGGAATCCGGTGACAATGCACAAGATAGTGGAGTCAGCTTCAGGAGTGATGCTGTAGGAAAGCACAGAAACCTCAGTAAGGCTTAAATGGGAAGGGGATGGTTCAACCTTGACTTCTATATTTTGGCAATAAACAGTGCGAAGATGATCCCTTGCAGTAGGCAGTCCCTGCCTGCGCACAACATTCCAGAAGGTTGGAACAMCTATTAAAGATTTCAACTGTGAAATCTCACATATGGATTAATTATGATCTGCAGGATTGTTTTGTCTGGCATAAAAATGCTGCTTTTTCTGGATTAGGAAACAGCTGCTACGTAGAAACCACACAGCAGCTCTGAAAATTTTCATGGTTTAGGAAGAAGCAGAGAACATGACATGATGATATTCCTCTCAACAAATCCAATGCTAGTCTATTTTAGCCCTAGGAAGGTTAAAGATCATAGCTTCAGAAAGGCTTTTTTATGACTTACCTGGAAATGCTTTGCACGGCATTAGGCTCCTCTGGCATTTCGGTCTGCGCTATATCTGATGCTAGRAAACAGAGAAGTTTAGTCTGCAGATGCTTAAAGGCGATTGCGTTGGTGCTGCCACTAGCAGGATCCCAGCTAGGCGTAGATAACCACTGGGCTGAGTCAGAGATTAACCTGGATGCTTATGTGAGGGGAGACCTGCATGGGGTGGGGGTGTCCTGCAGCAGCAAGGCCGCGTTGCTGTAAATCAGGAACTAGAAAGAGGCAAACGCAGCACAGTTACCTCCATAAAGACAGGCCAGTCTAGACTAGATTTTTGCCAGAGTGAGGCACTGGCATCTGCAGACATGCCTGCAATTTAAGTAATAACTCGTGAACTCATGAAACTCAGAGGCCCAATGCCTACCTGTCAGCACTTCCACTTGCACCTTGTGCAAGGTTTTCGTTTCTCCCAAGTACTCGGTTCTGCAGCGGTAGAGCCCGGCATCCTGCTTCTTGAGTCTCTTCATGGTCACTGTCAGGACCCCTTCATGGATGTTGTCGCTGATGGACGTGGTGCCGTTCCTRTTCTTCAGGAACTGAAGCCAGAAGCGGCGGGCACTCACCACGTGCTGGCACTTGATCTSGTCCACCTGCTTGCACCAGCTCTTTTCTCTCCACCGCTGCTGCCAGGGATTGTAGGTGCAGTTGATGGAAATGGTCCCACCTTCCATTCCATAAACCACAGTGATGTTCTCTGCAGTACAGGRAGCTAGGAGAGGAGGAGGAAGCTGTGAGCTAAGTCTCTCTCACCCCTATCCCTTATCACTAAGTTAAAGAAATAACATTTTCCTCTTTCATAACTCTAGTGATGGTCACTATCTACTGTAGAACCTTTATTCGCTCCCTTGTGAAAGATGAATGTGCTCAGGTTCAGAGTCTTCATTCAGACTTTCTTGAAATATTTTCTACTGCTCCCTGTGAGAGGGATGTTGCTAGGCTCTTGCAAGGCAGCTGTTCTTTTGTGAAGAACCTGAGGAGGGAGGAAGTATCATCTTCATTAATATTTTCATAAAATTTTCAGGTTTTATGAAAYGCAGCAAATTTTGGTTCTTTGCATTTTTTTCACACTATCTTTTCATATCCTACTAATTTTAGACCTGTTGACAGCTTGTGTTCAGCTGCTTGGTTTTCTTGCCTTAGTTCCTTCTTTCTGATTTCCATTCCTCTTTGTGGTAGGCAAATGGAGAAGAGATCRTCTATTAATACTTGAAGGCAGAAATGCCACGTAGTGGTTGTGGAAATCTGTTAAAATTAGAGGCTGGTAGCTTCTATGAAACCATAGGTAGTGCCAAAAACCTACATGCAAGTAGAAGTGCAAGTAGAAGAACAGGTTGTTGACTTTGTGATGGTGCTTTGTGCTAAGGAATAACATTCCTTAAAATAATTTTAACCATTCAGAGTGAATTGTAAACAGCAACAACAACGAAGGGTTTTTATACCAAGGAGAAAGGTATAAAAAMTCTATCTTGCTCTCCAAGCATCCAACAGCTGCAGGTCTTAATCCTGCTTCGCTCTCTAGTTCAAGCCCTGCAGGCCCAGCCTTGTCTTGTGTAATCCAGCTCAACACTGCAACCTCCACTGCTATTGCGGTCCCCTCCCCACCTCTAGTTCTGCTGGTTTCTTTGTTCCTGACATGGGATGACCTCAGGTATTTCTCTTTTTTTAACCAGGAACAGCATTACAAAAATCTAYTGGTCTGAATTATGCCATTTAAAGATTTGTTGATGTCCTCATGGAAAACTGTGTCATTAACTTGCTGAGCAAATTTGCTGATGGGCCATTTATTGTTTCTGTTTTTCCTGACATGTTCTTCACTACTGAAAAAAAGAGAAAAAGAATAATGGACATGGATTTTTTTCTATACTCATTCAGATATTTTGGTCATAATTGAAACAGGTTTCTGTGCTTCACAAGCCTGAGTCTCGTATCTTTCCCTGCACAGCTGTATCTGGGATCTCTACAGTGTGGCTGGAAAATGCTCTCAACTGGCATTTCCAGCTGGATCCTGTGCCTTGTTTCTCATTCCAGACAAAGATTGCTCTGGAGCTGAGTCGGAGTCTGGGAGAGTGATGCTCTCTAGAGATGTCCTCCCCAGTTCAAAGGGTTCATTTCATTGTCCCCAGGATTTCAGGGGAGCTGTCCCTACCCCGCTGAACTTTCCTTGGCTCTGTGCGAACCTTAACTGCTGCAGTTCATGTCCGAACCCCTCCAAAGGCCAAACAAATAGGATTTTGCAATTTCACTTTCTGAGGAAGTACATAAGACTTCCATCAGCATGGAAGCATGTGAGCACAGAGCACACTGCAGAGCTCGTCTCCCTCTGTTASCGTTGTGCTGGGTCCCGCGGGGCACGGACAGGCAGCAGAGCTTTCTCTTTCCTCTCCTGAAGGCCTCCATGCTGCAGTGAAGCTGCCCTGGCATCTGGAACAAGCTGCTGTGTCTCAAGGCTTGTGCAGTCTTTTCCCATAGCCCTCTCGGTATTTCATACTAGGTGCAGGCAGATGCTAAGTCTTGCAGCAAGCCTGAACCCTGCCCCTTAACTGCGACTCAAACCGCCTACGCTTTCTTACCTGACAAGAAAACCAAGAAGAGGAGGTCTGCRAGCTTTCCCATGTCTCTGCAGCAGAGCAGGGCACCAGAGTAGAGGCTGAACAAAAGCAAAAAGGAGAGCCCAAGGGCAGCTCGTTTTTTCCCTCCTCGTTGCTCAGCAGGAAGGGATGAGCACAGGAACTTGGCATTTGTTTCTGTCCCACGCATTGAGCAATTTGCCAGGAACAGCCATTTCTCTTGCAGGCTAAAAATGGAGGCATCAGCACTGGCCACTTGCAGCCAGGGTTTGTTCTAGACAGCCTGGGCGTCATGTGATGGCCTGAAGCCGCGGCCCTGGGAGGCCCTCCGAGCTCCCCAGGTGCCTGTTCTTCAGAGGAGACTACACACGAGCTGTGCACAGGGGAATTCTGCAACGGTGAAAGGGAAGGGGTGGCCTCAGGTGACTTGGCATCGAGAGAGTGAAGTGAGGCAGGGACACAGCCTTGGAAGTCATCTGCAGTGGAAAGGAGATGTAGAAACAGCTGCGTATGCAACGTTTATTCTCTGCTGTCTCATACCTCATGTTTCTTGATGATTAGTAGCATTTTTGACCCACTAATTGCATGAATGGCCAAAAGTTAGGATTATCTTTCTGTAACRGTTTTCATTTTCCTTCTTTATTTCCAAGTTAGAAGTGTCAGTTCTGAAAACCTCAAAGAATAAATTGTCCTCCCTGTCGCAGCCATAGCAGGATAGGTCTATAGCGAAGCTGGATTTGACTGGCCTGTGTGGAAAGGGTAGCTCAGGCCTTTCGATTTGCTGCTTGTCTACAGAGTCTGCAGAGCTTGGGGAGGACAAAGCGTCAGGTTTTTTGTGTTTTAGGGTGTGTGGCCTGAGTTCTAGCAACCTCATTTCACATCAGTCACCAGGTGAGTAGTAGATACAGACAGCAGATGCACTATGTGGAGTGTTTCCAGCAGAGCTGGGACCGCAGTACTCAGGCACTGCTCAACTCCCTAGGGAGTTGGGGCTCTCCCATTAAGACCTGCATGAGTTCTGGTGTCCTGTGACTGAGCAAGAAGCCACTAAAAAGAGCAAAAAAAAAAAAAGAATAGTGCTGAATTGGGAATGCAGGATTTCTGCAGCTGCACTGGTGGACAGGCCAGGAAGAGCTGCTAAAATTATAGCACATGGTGCTGAGGAAGAGAGCASTACGTTGGAACTGGCTGGAGAGGGCATTCCTGCACAGGTGCCTCCCAACCCTGTGGACATGAAGTTTGGAGCRTTGTATGAAGGGGTTTGAGAGTTTGTGGCAAGATTACCCCTGATGGCAGAGATCTGATGACATTCCTGCCTGTTTTCTCTTCCTGTGGCAAGCCCCTTGGAGACCACTTGCCTCTATATACAAATAAACTGTATGTCTGACTGCTTTGGACATCTCCATCCACTCTTAAGTGCTGCTTCCCTTCTGTGTTACCACCTCGTGTTGAAACCAGCCCTCTTTTGTTCACATCTCTTCTTCTGCTTTTTGTCAYGTTTCCTGCAACTTCCCTGCTCTTTCCTCCTGCCAGGCCCTTGCACTGAGGAAGGTCTGTCTGGACAGTCCTTCCTCATATCTGTCTTAGGCTTATAAGGCAAAATCAGAAGTCCGGTTCAAAATGTCCCCGTGACTTTTGAGACAGGGTAGTACTGCATGTTATTGCTGCCTCTTTTTTTCTCCCTACCTTGTCTTTATTATGCATTGCTTTGGTTTAAGCAGCTAGTTTGTGCATTCAGAAGGAAGAGGGGAGGTGGGATGAGGAGGCCAGCCAGGAACTGTGGAATGGGGTAAGGCCCTTGGAGGAGGAGGGGGAAGGCTGGAGCAGTCTGCACATGCTACACATAGGAAGCCATGACTGTGACTACAGATTTCCTGCACTGCTTCATTCTGTTTCCAGCGTACGAGCCATAAAGACTGCATAAATACGTACTGGCTGTGGACAAACCAGCCGGAGTGCAAACTGATCCCTCAAATTTGTAAATAATGGAGTTGTGGAAGGGGCAGTGTTGAACTTCCAGTTGCACGCTCCATTTCTTGCTCCAAAGCTAAACATTTACATTTATTTGAAAGACTCTTGCCATTGCTCTTACCTACAGAGACCGATAAATTTAGGATATGCAGGAGTTTGCACACACATGCAGTTGTTTGGTAGCTAGAAGACCTAGTTCTCTGGTTCATTCAGCAGGGTCCTTCTCAGTTTCTCCAGTTTGCAGTGCAGCGTTCCAGCTTACTGCCATATGTCCTCTAGCTTTTCCCCTTAGGCAGGTTCTGGTTCTGCTGATTGCTCTAATTCCAGCACTAAAACCCGTCCCTCGTTATGTGGCAAAGGAACCCAGTCCCATCAGYATCCGGGGTTCAAACAGCAGCACCGAGGAGGGCTTCTCCTGGTCAGAGTTGCTGAGTCCAAAGGAGCAGGATGGAGCTGGTGCCAGTGAACACAGCTGCAGTATCCGCCGCCGGCCCCTTTGAAAAAAATTGCTCCTCCGTACTTGCATCTCCAAAGCAATCTGTATTTGAATAGACTCCAAGAAAATTGATGTGCAGCAGATCCCGGGGGGCTACCCAGCACCTCTCTCTGACTGGAGAGAATCTGCACAGCTCTCAGAATTTGCTGCTGCCCTCCTGTAGCTGGGAGGTCTTAAAATGMGTGGGCACTGTATGCATGGCAGCAAATCCTTAGCTCTTTTTCCTGTGTCCTTGCAGACACCTGCTGTGCCCCATTCCCTCTCTGTGTTCCATTTCTTTCCTCCCATTTCTGGATTGTTTGGCTCCTGTGCTTCATTCTTTGTCATTCATGGGTAGCTGCTTGAGCGCAATGTTGGCGTATTCCACAGTTTCCGCCTTGGAATTCCTGGGAGCCTGCTCTAGTCTCATGTTAGCATAGAGTGGTTCCTCGGGGCCGAGCTGCCCTGTAAAGGCCAGGCTGATGTATTTTAGGTCTTCGCTGTCTTTCCTGGGACTTTCCATTTGTTCAGGGCTCTGAAACTGAGGGGGAAAAAAAAGCAAAAGAAAAGGAAAACTTAGCACAATCCAGTGCCAAGCCATAGCAGTTTTAAAAAAAAAAATAATAATAAAAAAAACAGGATTCTTGCAGAGGGAAAGAAAGAGAGTCATGTAGAAAATCAGCTTTTGTCATGGCAGAGGTGGAAGGAGAGCAGCCCCTTTCCTCCATGCCTTGTTTCCTATTACAGCTTCAGCTTCCAGCCTCTGCTTCTAGCCTAAGGAGTTGAGTCTTTTCTCAGAGCCTGACAGAATCTGCTCCACTCGACTGTTTTCCCTCTGGGCTTTCCTGACATTACCCCTCTGCTCACCTAAGAACTTGCCTCTTTCTGGWAAGGTGTTAAATATCACCTCCCCTCCTGCCCCAAACTGAAAATGAACAAGAACTTTCTTATCACGTGGCTCGGCTAGCTCCTCCCAGGCTATTGGTAGGCCATTCAGGAGCCAAGTGGGAAGTCTGTTGTTTTTCTTACCTGTTCTGTGTCCTCTGGTTTGTCATAKATGTCTTCTGCTCGTCTGTTACCTTGGGAATGAACCAAAATCAAAGTTTTAGAGGTAGAGAAGTGCAGGGAATGCCTGGGCCCTTACTGTGTACAGGAGCTCAGGGCAAGGCTGTGGGGTGTCCCAGCGAGGGATGTGTCAGGAGGGCTCTGGGTGCCGGTGAGACCCTGGGCCTGTCACAGAACCCTGGGATACTGACCCTGGATTACTCTCCCCTGGGATGTCTGACCCGAATGGATTTAGGAAGTGTCTTGGTAGAGTCTGGAGGAAGAGGAGCAGGACGTTGATGTATTGTAAGAGGAGACCACAGCAGAAGGCTGCCTTGAGGCTTCCCCGCCTGCACCTGCCTTTCATTTTCCAGGCTTTTTGAGCTGTTGATAAGTTCAGTTGAAGTGGAAAATGTATGGCCAGAAACAACCCTGTTTAGTACTGACTCGAACGTGGGATGCAGCACGGGTCTGCACGTACCTCGTCTCCGCTGCCTGCGCTTCTTGACGTACAGTGTTCCCACGCTGGTAAGTGCCAGCACAAGCAGGATGCCCAGGACCACATAGAGGAGGATGAAGGTACTTACGGTGAATCTGAAGCAGGAGGAGCAAAGGAGGTTCAAGTGTCAGCAGGCAACACAGCATAGGGCTGCACGGCCTGTTGCCAAAAGGTGACCAGCAATGGGCAGGAATAACATCTGTGCGCTTGKGAGGAGAGCTTGGCTCTTATGCAGCTGTGCTGTCCGCGTTGTTGATACCTAACTGTGCCTTTTGAGCTAAACTGCTTCCTGGGTTTTTCAACCTTGAACAGGGATTTGCTCTAGAGCACAATTCCAAGCCCTTTGGAGAAGGGCTGCTTTCCTTCTATGGTTTTCTGCACTTGGCACATGGAGAGCCAGTGTGTGATTATACTCGTAGATGTTGCTGTCCTATGCATGACAGCACATGACCAAAGAGAAAGAAAATCCCTTATATTTAATGCCCTGGTAAACAGAAGGATGAAGTTTTCACTGAAGATTGTTTCACTGTTAATACCATGTAAGGATGCCTGTGAAACCTAATTTCTCTTTAAGCAAGAGTCTCTGGAGTGCCCAGAGATTGCCTATCCCGGGCAGATCATGGAGGACACAGGAATAGCTCTGATGTGTGTTCTCTGGGCCTTACCGTTCTGGCGGTGCAGGGGTCGTGAAGCTGGCGTCGCTGGGGCAAGGACTTGTGTCACATGTGTTTCCAGTAACTGACGAAATGAAGTTACAATCACTAACATGAAGACAATAATAACCATTTGGGGGCTACTTTGCATTTAGCAGCGAAAGATTCCTGCTGTTGCTTCCACCTATATAAATCCACTCATGCCACGTGTGTCACTCATGCTGTGACACAGCACCCAGCGGAGCTGCCCAGCCTATAACCAGGATCACGCAGACTTGCTGGGAGCAGGGAAAGCGACAGAAAGCTCAGGCTGTGTGGAGGAAAGGGGCTCGCCAAGAGCTCTGCTTTGTGTTCCCACCCCTCTGCATGGCCGGGGTTGTGATACAGGTGCTGGACGATGGCATCTGTGGCACAGATCTCCAGGGAGCAATGAAGTCTTAAACAACATTATGCATAAACAGATGGAGGTTGGTGAAAAATAAGCAAAAAGCATAAAGATGTAGTGAGAAAAATTGCTTCCAAGACTGCTGTGCCCAATGGAGACTGCGTATGCGGTGGCTGTGGCTCCCTACAGACTAATACGTACCCTTGGGAATATTGAGTGTAACCTCCAGTATGCGGAAGAGCTGGGGGGGTTCGTAGAGCACACACCAGTACACGCCGGAGTCCTGTGCGCGGAGTTGTTTCAGGGTGACGGTGACAGTGTTTCTCCAGAGGTCATCCCGAATGGTGGCTGTGCCTGGCRAAGCCGTCCCGCGGGGCCCTGGGCGCTGCTCRTCYGTGCGGGCCAGCACCACGCACTGCTGCCCCGCTGCCACTTTGCACCAGGCTTTGGGCACTGACCTGTGTTCGTAGGAGCTGTACGGACACTGCACAGCGAGCGTGTCGGACTCCGTGGCTGTGAACTGCCGCGTGCCTGCAAACAGGATTGTGCTTGGTGAGCTCCCCAGAGCGGCCCGGTGGCCTTGGAGCGCTGAGCCCTCCCTGGCTGCAAATCTGCCCGGGCGGCAGGTTGGGGCTCCCCGTGATCCGGGGCAGGGTGGGAGGGAAGGAGAGGCAGGAAAGTGGGGCTGAAAGCTGCGGGCAGCCGCACTGTCTTACAGACAGGTACTCACTCTTGGACACGGTGAGTCTGACTTCCACTGTTTGCGTGCGATGGGCGGCTGTGTCGAGCACACACCAGTACACACCAGAGTCCTGTTCCTGCAGCTTCCCCATGGTGATGGTCACGGTATTTTGCCACGTGTTGTCCCTGATTGTGGTTCTGTGTTGCAGGGCTTTGCTGTGTTGCAGGGCTTTGCTGTAACGCTGTGTTGAAGAGCTATTTATGCTGACCAGGATGTTGCAGGAGGTGGCACCTTCCTGCCGGCACCAGGCTTTTGTCGCGCTGGACTCTTGGGTGCTGTAGGGGCACTGCACAGTGAGCGAGGCCAGCTCCTGCACGCGGACCTCTGTGAAGCAGCAAAGGTGAGCGCTGTGAGAGGCCTGTGGGCACATGGTGTTCCTGCCCGGGCTGAGGGGCGCCCGGGCCAGGTCTCTGTGGGTCGCTCCGCTCCGGGCCGCGCGCCAGGGAGGGAAGGGGTGGGTCCAGGGCGGGAGCCCGGACCCGGCTAGTGGARCGRGGAGGGTGCGAGCGYGGCCGCCATGTCCTTGTGGAGGCCCAAGGTAGGGACTGATGCTCCTGGTGACAAGACCTGAGGTTGTTGAGGGGCTCACCTTTGAAAACGTGCAGTGAGATGGTCTTCAGTGGAAGGTATGTGTTGGTGTTTTGATGGTAAGCACAGGAGTACGTGCCCGAGTCCTGTACCTGGAGGTTTCTCATGGTGATGAAAACGGTCCCACTTTGGATGTCGTCCTGTATGGTAACTCTGCCGCGCGTGTCCTGGTTTGTGTACACACCAGGATATCTGTAATATGTCTGTACTAWGATGTCACATTCCTTATTAGCCACTCGGCACCAGGCTTTGTGTGAAGGGTAGCCRTCCTCTTTTCCGTACGGACACTGGAGGAGGAGAGTGCTGCCCTCTGGGCGGCTCTCCCTGGCACCATCTGCTTGGGCTTGGACACCTGCGGAGAGCAGAGCCGGCCTTGTGGTTCTGGCCTCACTGCCAGGCGCGTGGCAGCGTCCCGAGGGACCCAGCGACTTGTGGGTGCTGGAGGCCCCCAGAGCCTCCTGTGCAGAGCCACACAGGCAGTGGCATGACCACTGAACAAGTCGGTGCTAGGAAGCGGGTGACGTTCATGTCCCCCGTCTCACAGCCAGCGCCAGGGCACAGCCCTGTGACCRCCGCAGGGCGGGCAGGAGAGGCAGGCGGTGCCCCCGGACAGCCCTGTCCCGACCCGACCGGGCTGTGCAGCAGCCCCGGTGCTGGGAGCAGCGGAGGGRGACGGCCGCTCCARGGGRATGCYGGCAGGGAAGGCAAGGGAGGCCACACGGAGGCAGCCGCTCAGTGTCCCCCTCGGGCTGCAGCGGAGGGTGGAGCTGTGGGCACTGGGGCTGCGGCCTTGCCCTGCATCCCTGCAGGGAACTGCCCAGCTCAGAGCGCTCCCGGGAGGACATTCCCACAGCCTGCCCGGCTCCCGCTGCTCCAGGCTGCACCGGGAAGCGCCAGCCCCTCTCTTACCTGGGCAGCAGAGCGGCAGCAGGAGGAGGAGGAGGAGGAAGACTCTGAGCTCCATGGCCTTGCTCAAGGCCAGGGAAGGGGCATATCCGGGGGCTGCCCACGGTGCCCGCCAGGGCCGCCTCTGCTCCTGCATCCACTGGAGGAAATGGCCGAGCTCTTGCCTGTGCGCGGAAATCCTTCACCATGTTTTGCAACAAGATTGAGAGCTGGGTTGGTTTGCGCTGCTTTTGGGGAAGTGGCTGAGCCCGGCCTCCCGGGAGGGGCCTGCGCTGCTCCCCGTGGCACCGTCACGCTGCCCCCCAATACCAGCGGGAGCGGGGCTGTCCCTCCCCTATCCTGAGCCACAAGAGATGGCGCTGGCCCCTTGGCCCGGCCAAGCTGCTCTCTGGGAGCCCCCGAAGGGCCCTGGGGCTGCTGAGACCAGGGAGGCCGGGGTGCAGCTGCAGGGCCCTGGTRCTGGCTGTGCCGCGTGCAGTGACAGCAGCGGCCAGTGCCCTCGTGCCTTGGGCTGTGCCCGTCACGGAGCCTCCCAGAGCCTCCGGCTGCAGGAACCAGAGCAGAACCACTGGGCTTCGGCAGGCTTTATTTGCGCGGTGGCAGCAGTGCCGCAGAGCCGTGTGGAGCGRCTGGGCTGCACGCGGGCACAGGCGGCCACTGCTTCCTCCTGGCGGCCACCGAGGATGGCAGGCGCCGCGCACAGCGGCCRCGCGGCCCGGGGCCTCCTCTGCCGAGAGCGCGTGAGGATGCGGGGCTGCYGGCAGGGCTGGAGAAGGAAAGGAGGAAAGAGCACGAGGAAAAGGAGCGGAAAGGGAAGCAGGAGGAGGCGGGTGCTCCACTCCGTCAGCRCCGGCTTCRCTGTCTCCGTGCGGGAAGGCCGCAAGGGCTGGCAGAGGGCAGCAGCTTCTGCTGCAGATCGGTGAACACGACCTCTTGGAGGCAGGGCCCAGGGAGGCTCTTGGTACAGGGTGTCCCGCAGCTCTTCTCAGAGTTTCCTCCTGTTCTCGTATCTCCTGCCCTGAAAGKTAGGACAGGGAAGCCTTTCAGGAYGTTGCAGCRTGCCGGGAAGGAGCTGTTTCCTGAAGGGAGGAAAACTCCTTCCTGTGCTTTATGGCATTATCGACACTCCTGGAGCAGGACTCGAGTTGCCTGGTCAYAGAGACTGGGAGCAGAGCYGTGGGAAAGGGAGCCCTTCACTAGGCAGTATTTGGGCTGTGGGAGGGACATCTTCTCCTAGGGAAAAACCTTATTTCTGAGTAGTAACAGGAGGGAACTTCCAACGAGATGGGCTGCTGTGGAGCAGCAGGGGGAGCGCAGCTAATACCCGGCCTGCTCATAGACCGTCGCATCAGGCTCAGCAGCCCAGAGACATGGGGAAGGGGGAACCGCACTCCTGATAGGATTTGTTCTTTTGCACCATGACTTTGCTGCTTCCTGTGGTCCAGATACCTCCTTCCTGGAGTTCCTCCTTCTCATGAGGAGCGCTAGGATCACCATCGCCAGGATCTTGTTGGTCACGATTCCAATGGCCAACCAAAGGATGATCTGCAACCTAGCCAGCAAGCAAACAAGTGATGAAATGAGTGAAAGACATGGGATAAAAAAAGGGAAGCAGAATTGGCCTGGCGAGATGGAGGGTGTCCACARTAAGGGTAAGGATCTCAAAGGACRTGAGATTTTTCCTTGTGCACATGGAGAATCCTTCTGGAATTGGTATTCAGGGTGAGATTCTGAGTGAATTCAAAATGGAACATAAATCTGTCCCAAGCATCRCTGGACCGATGCCAGTTTAGCCGTATCACAGATTTACAGCTCTCCCAACTATAGATTTTGTATACTGGAACTTGCTTTTGAAGTATARAAATCCCCATAAGGAATTGGTAAAAGAAGTGTATTTACATCACATTTGTGCTAGTGAAGAGGACAGAGAATGGGAGCTGGTCTCTGAAAATGATATTGGCGTCCGCGGATTTCAGAAGTCTTGGTTCCCACTAAGAATCCGGAGATTCTGCTTGGCGGAAGAGAGGATGAGCCCTGGCAAAACGTGCCCTCCTCTAGCCCGTGTGCCCAGCCCAGAGTGTGCCCTTTGGGGGACACTGGAGGACAACTCACCTGTTCCACTGCAGCCCTTCCTCCTTGCTGGGGCTTATTGTTTCTGAGGAGTTAAAGGGAGTATTTGCATAAGCAGGAGGAAGAGTGTTTGGTGCTTCGCCTGCCAATAAAGCACATGCAGAGGAGGGATTGGCCTTTGTCAGCAACAGGAGACAAAGCAGAACAGTCTGGACACCAAGTGTAGCTGCTGAGGTGGCGTGGGGACCGTGCAGAGTACTGAGAGGAGACAGCAGTGGGACAACATGCCTGGGAAGGCAGTTCTGCTGCAAAGGAAAGGGGGAGAAATTAGTTTCTCCTATGAAAAAAATACTCACTTGTGAAAACAAGCAGCTTGATTTTCATTATTCGCAAGAGATGCAGGTTATTGTAAATGGCACACCAGTACTCCCTGCTGTCTGGTACSACGAGCTGCTCCATGGTGATGCTGAGAAGTCCCCTCTGGGTGTCATCCTTCGGGCTGTATCTTCCTGTCTGAGCTTTACTGATATCCTGACCGTTTGTCTTTTCTGTACTTACCAAGACAACACAGTCTTTCCCAGTTGTCTTTTTGCACCAGGCTTTCTGTACAGCCCTGTAATCTCCTGAGTTATATGGRCATACAGCAGAGAAAGTCTGCATCTCCTTAATTATGTATCCTTGGGTCTCTGGAAAAGGTCAGAACTGGTCAGTAAGATCCAACTAACAAGCCCTATTACATCAGTTTCCCATAACTGGAATAGGCACAATATTATAATCCAGTTTACAKGCACTTTAGCTGGGCTGGGTTACATTCAACTGGAGTGCTGGGTGAAAAAGAAACATCCAAAATATGCTGTCTTCTGAGAAAAGATAATATATAATGGTGTCCCGAAACAAAGCAAAGCTTGTTGTAATAGAAGTATTAWTACTCTTTGGTCTGAATTAATAAGCTGAGTCAAAACTAAGAGAACAACCAAGACAAAGATCAGGAGCACGTATGTGCAGTGCATRACTAAAGTAGCTTTCTATTCTGGAAGTGACATAGGAGTGATGTWCAAGAAGTCAATAAAGTCAGGAATAGCAGGGAGAGCAGGAACAGCAATTCACACTCTGTTCTAAGGAGGAGAGAGCAGCTGAGAGAGACAGGGAAAAGGGGAAATTCTCCAGGAATGCATAAGGTGTGGAGCTCCCTGCTGCATGATGATTGCTCACCAGAAGTTTTCCTGTGTTAGCAGAATCAGTGGGTGACTTACAGAGTTAAAAAACAGCCATTGCTGTTATCACAGAAATACTCCTCACTACTTAGCTGCTTTGGCCARTGTTGGAGGCAACATACTGAACTAGGAGGCAAGATACTCTACTCTGGGGAGCTTTGATGTGATCATTGTGAGTATTTTTGTGATTCATCTGTAACCTGGGAGAAGGAACCCTGAGAAAGGAAAAAAAGGCAGACGGAGAAAGTAKAGCAGATATTTACAAAAAAGAAAAGCACATTTTTTTCGTACAGACATACTCACTCTTGGAAACAGACAGAGGTTTAAAAGGTTTAGGGAAAAGGGCACCTGGAGGGAACCAGTTTGAGAGCAAGAAAGGCAGGAAAGGTGGAGTGGAGGAAGGAATGATGTCTTAATACAAMAAGACTTGAGTTCAAATGCAAAGGAATGTACTTACCTTTGAAAACATTCAGTTTGATCTTTTTCATGAGAAGCAGGGTGTCGACATCAGAAGACTGCACGCACATGTACTGTCCTGAGTCCTGCTCYTTGAGCTCCTTAATGGTGAGGGTTACAACCCCCTCGGTGGTGTTATCTTCTATCCTAAATTTTCCTGAGGTTACCTTGTGTATATACCTGCCYGCTGGTCCTTGAGTGGTCTGGACCAGTGGCTAGCATCTTCCTTTTATGAGTTTGCAGAAGATTTTGGAGCTATGCCTGTCAAGTTGTGCTTTGTAATGGCACTGGAAGGAGAGAGCCTCTCCTTCCAGTCTGTTCTCCTCAGGATCACTCATCTGGGCTTGGAGTCCTGGAAAATGCCAAAGCCAAGCAGTGTAAGAGGAGCTGGGAGCAGGTAAGGGCTCACTCCTGTGAGCCCCAGACAGCCCCGGAACCAGAAGGGGTAGGGAAAGGTTGGGTCAGATGAAGCCTTCTTCAGTGCCTGCCCTGACCTCCTCCTCCTAGTAAAAACATTCAGAAAATTCCTCTCCCAGTGCTGGAATATCATCCTGTGCAAAACCTTAGAAAAATGCCGGAGAATTATTGTACCTGACTCCCCTTGCTTCTTGGCCCCCCTTTCTCTTACCTGAGTAACAGCAGAGCAGAAGCAGGAGGAATCGCAGCTCCATGGGTGTCCGGGGGCTCAGAGAAGGGGCTGTGTCGAAGGCAGGATGCAGAAGTAGTGTCTGCTCTCTGTATCCCCCTGCCTCACACTGGCACTGCAGGAGGAAGTGACAGAGCTTAGTGTCTTAGTGCCTACCCCTTGGCTCAGCACAGAAATCCTTCCTGCTTCTTTACAGCCAAATCAGTGCTTGTGTAATTTAATTGTCCTTATCAGTAGAGCTGGCCTAGTTCACAGTAGATGATAGTATCAATATAGATAGAGTGCAGGGGGAAGTGAGTTGCTTCTCCTTTTTACATCAGCAGAAGCCCCACTTCACCGTTCTGTCCTGCACATTTCTGGTGCAGTCYGTGGGAGACTCCTGGGAGAGACTCAGTGAGACAGCTTTACACTGACCTTAGCAAAATCATTAAAATCAGTTAGCCCTTGGCATCGGAAAATAGCAAAAAGTTTYAGATGGAGAAGCACATGAACGTCCATGTGGCTCAAGCTAAGCCGTGATGCTTCTCRGGCCTGAGTTCAACCGCAGTGCAGATGAGGGAAGGCAAGATGTGGGTGGCGCAGTATCTGTGCACGCCCAGGCAGGCGATGGCTCCCACCTGTCTTGTCTCTGCGCTCTCTTTGCTCACTTTCATCCTGGTCCTTGCAAGGACACTGTCCGTCCACCCGCTCTCCAGACAAGCCCCCTTGTTGTCGCCAAGCTGCACAAGGAGCAGTGGCACTCGGTGGGTTCCTTCCAGCTCCCCTTCTCTGCCCTTCAGGCCAGCGGCGCTGGGACGTGCGGGGCTCCTGCCCGTGGGGACCCACTCCTGGCGGTGTCCTCACTGCATCAGAGCGCTGCAGAGAGGCTCTACAGACGCCCAGGCTGCAAAGAGTTTCCAATTATACAAATAAGCAGCTTATTAACAATACATTCTGGCTAATCATTTTGTATTAGATATCTCYGCGTTGTCTTTTCCCCAAATCCCTCTCTCATCAGGCACTTGATGCTCAATAACAAGCAGAGGGAAGGAACTGGGTTTCTTATGAAGAATCCCAAGAGTCTGCAATTGCTGCAGCTTCTGCAACTGGCTGCCCACAAAGCATGCTGCAACTGCGCCACATCGTAGCGCCCTGGCCTTTCCTGCAGCATCCCGGCCCTTCCTGCAGCACCCCGGCCTTTCCTGCAGCGCCCCAGCCTTTCCTGCGGCGCCCCGTCCTTTCCTGCAGCACCCCAGCCTTTCCTGCAGCGCCCCAGCCTTTCCTGCGGCGCCCCGTCCTTTCCTGCAGCACCCCGGCCTTTCCTGCGGCACCCCGTCCTTTCCTGCGGCACCCCAGCCTTTCCTGCAGCACCCCGTCCTTTCCTGCAGCGTCCCGTCCTTTCCTGCAGCGCCCCGGCCTTTCCTGCAGCACCCCGGCCTTTCCTGCAGCGCCCCATCCTTTCCTGCAGCACCCCGTCCTTTCCTGCAGCACCCCGTCCTTTCCTGCAGCGCCCCGTCCTTTCCTGCAGCGCCCCAGCCTTTCCTGCAGCGCCCCAGCCTTTCCTGCAGCACCCCGTCCTTTCCTGCAGCGCCCCGTCCTTTCCTGCAGCGCCCCGTCC
>NW_020456276.1:2122626-2123673 GCF_003342845.1 Nothoprocta perdicaria | reverse complement strand
TTCCTGCAGCGCCCGCACTGCCACCTTTGCTGCGGGTCCTGTCTCTGAGCAGATGAGCTTTGGGGACAGGCCACGAGATGTCTGTACCACACCTAGCCTGGCACAAGAAGGTCTTGGCTTCCAGACTGCTGGTCACTAAGTTGTAAAGTGTGTCTGCTTGCTGCATCCCAGGTGGAGAATCACTGTGGATTTTAATTTTAGCATCACGGAAAATAGGATGAGGGGGATCCCAGGAGGTCACTTCATCTGTCCCAGTGACACCAGGTAGTACCCACTGCCATGGCTAAAGATAACTGGTTTAACTGGTTCAGTTAAACAGTTATCTTTTTAACTGGCTCAGTCCAGGTTTAACTGGTTGTGCTGTTCTGCAGGTGAGGTGACGCAGTGCTGCGCTGTCCCTACCAGCACAAACATTTTCCTAACATCCACGTCTCCCTGCTATTTAAATCCCTCATTCCCTCTTGTATCCACAGGGAAACGATGATTTCCTTTCTCTTGCTTTGTATGCAAAGACTCCTGCTATCTCAGTCTTCCAGAATAACCATCCCCAATTCTTCTTTCCACCTGTAACCTGTGTTTGTGGCAGCATGGATCACTCGGCATCTTCTCTCGAGTCTCTCATCCATCCACCTCTTTCCTGCACTCGCTACTTACAGCCCTMCAAGCCCCCGAAGTTTCCTTTCGGGGTTTCAGTCAGTCGAGGACACAACCCTACACTTCTCTGTTGCCTTCTACAGAAATTCTCACTTCTCGTAGATTTACCCGAATTGCCATGAAAGCCGCAGCGGCCTCCTGGCTTTGGGCGTTGTGGGGTCTGCCGGGCGCCTTCCCGCGAATTCCCCCCCAAGTCGCCGTTCACGCGGCCCGTCCCCGGTCCCCGCAGCTCCTTGGCGCCGTCGCGGGGTGACCTGGAGAGCGGAGAGGTCCCTGTGTCCCCGGCTCCCGGCCGGGCCGCGGGCGCCTGGGCGGGAGGAAGGGCCGGGCCGCGGGCGCGAGGCCGCCAGGGGGCGGCGGGAGCCCAGGAATGGCGGCGGCGGGAGCCCCCCG
>NW_020456276.1:2093327-2122279 GCF_003342845.1 Nothoprocta perdicaria | reverse complement strand
CCCCCTGCCCGGGCTGAGCCCCCGGCCCCTGCCCGGCCTGCCCCACCGCCCTGCCCGGGCTGAGCCCCCGGCCCCTGCCCGGGCTGAGCCCCCGGCCCCTGCCCGGCCTGCCCTCACCGCCCTGCCCGGGCTGAGCCCCCGGCCCTGCCCTGGCAGAGCACCCGGCCCCTGCCCGGCCTGCCCTCACCGCCCTGCCCGGGCTGGCACCCCCGGCCCTGCCCTGGCTGAGCACCCGGCCCCTGCCCGAGCTGCCCCCCGCCTCGGCCCTGCCCCGGCTGCTGCCCTCGGCCCTGTCCCGGCTGCCTCCCCCTGCCCTGCCCAGGTTGCTGCCCCCGGCTGTGCGGGAGCAGCGGGAGGTGCCACCCAGGGAAGGGCATGTGCGAATGCCAGGGTCTGGGCCCCGCAGGGGGAAGGCGGCTGCTCTGAACATGAACATGGTCGTGGAGCATCTGCCCTGTKAGGAGAGGCTGAGGGAGCAGGGCCTGTGCAGCCTGCAGGAGAGAAGGCTGAGGGGCACTGAGCAGAGTGTGTAAATGCTGCAGGGGTGGGAGAGAGGAGGAGGGGACTGAACTGAACTGAAGCACCAAAAGTTTCCCAGGAACTGAAGGAAAAAAAATCTTAGCAATGAGTATGACAGCCCTGGCACAGGCTGCCCAGAGAGGCTGGAGAGTCTCTTCTCCAGAGACCTTCCAAACCCTCTTGGACGCAGCCCTGTGCCACCTGCTCTAGATGACCCTGCCTGTGCAGTGGGCTGGACTGGCTGATCTCTAGAGGTCCCTTCCAGCCTTAAGGATTCTGTGGTTCTGTGATTCCGGTTCCCACATGGGGTCTGCTGCAGCCGCAGGGTCTCAGCAGGAGCTGTCCCAGTGCAGGGGTGGGTGCCCTGGCAGCGCCTTGGGGCGCAGCACGTGTCACCGCGCTGAGCTCGCCCTCGTCCAGCGCTTCCTGCGTCCATCCCAGCGGTGCTGCGGAGCCCCAGGAAGCTCCCCGGCGGCGCCTGTCCTTGCAGAGTATGTAAAGGGGTGCCACCAAGGACCCACCTCCCTAAAACGGGAGCAGGCTGCAGGCCCAAGGCACCCGAGGGACCAGGGACCTGCCTGGGGACAAAGCCACCGGTTGCTGCTTCAGCAGGAGCACCGACCCGAGCGTTCACCTGCGTAAAGGCGGGATGTGGAACAGCAGGAGCCGGTGCTGAACAGCCCTCGGCCGGGGGTGCTGGGGAAGGGGAGGACGGCAGCTCCGTGCTGCGGTGCCTGGGGACGCGGTGGCTTTGGGGGCAGGGGGCGGCTGGGCCAGGCCAGCTCTGCCAGCGGCCGCGGGCCGGCGGCTCCGCTCCGCTCCAAAGGAGAGGAGGCCCCACAGCAGCAGCTTAGCGAGGGGCCTGGTGTTTGGTCTGTTCCACATCAATGGGGCGTCCAGCTGTGGCTGGGGATGAAAGCGAGCGAGCGCGAGAGGATTAAAGGCTCCCAGGGTCTCCTCTAACCCGCCTAAGACTCGCCGAGAGGGCAGCATGCGGCTTCAGGAAGGCTTCTTCATATGGAAAATATTATGGGAGGGAGAGAACGGGAAGGGGGAAGGGAAGAGAGCGGGAGGGAGGCCTCTGTCCACAGAGCGTGGCGGGAAGCAGTTGGGGAGCAGGCGCTGAGCACGACAGGGCACAGGAGCCATGAGCTGGGGAGGCCAGCAGCACAGTGCAAAGAGGAAAGCAAGGGATGAAAGAAGAGGGGAGCTGCAGGAGGGGAAGGCGAGCGGGAGGGGAGGCTGGCAAAGGAGAGGAAGAAGAGAAGAATGGACGGGGAGGTGGTGAAAGGAGGAATGAGAGCCATGGCGGAGAGCGGGAGGTGGTGAAAGCAGGGCCGACTGCTCCAGGCTGTGGTTAAGCAGGTCGCCAGGTGGAAGCGCCCCGTGCACAGCCCTCCCGGCCCGTTCCCAGCCCGCCAAGCTTCTCCCAGGAATGCCTCTGATGGGGAACAAATTGCTAACAGAAGTGAGACATTTTGCACTGAACGTGAGCAAGTTTCCAGTGAAAGGTTTCCTGTCAGCGGGTTTGGGGCTGGAGGGTGTGGAACCTTTCTGCCTGCTCTGGCAGAATAATCTTGCGAGTTACCGGGAAGCTCTGGTTGTAGCGCAGGATAAAGGACCAGAGGCCGGACTTTCCTGCCTTCCGTTTTGGCTGCAGCCCATAGCCTGTTTCCACGCACCGATGTTTTGTGCTCTGTCCGTGTGTGGCGCCTGGTCTTTGAGACCCTCTGCGCTCGCTCCGGCCACCCCCCGCTGGTGGGATCTCCCGAGAATCCGCAGCCTCCCAGCCTGCTTCCCTCCTTGATTTACACCGCGGAGCCGCGTGACCTCCCTTGACCTCCTTTTCATGGCAGTGTGAGTGCACACACCAGCGCCCTGTGAGCAGCAAAGATCCTCCATCACGCACAGCGCGACCCTCCATGCGGCCAGGACGCCCGGTCGCCTGCGGGCACGTGCGGTGGCATGAGGGGAGCTGGCATCACGGTGTCCTGTGCACACGGGAGTCCACAGGCCTTGAAGACGCCGGCCAAAAAATGCAGGTCTATTTATCCTTGCACATATGGACAGTGTTTAGCCAAGCTGACAAGCGTGCACAAGTAGGATGCTGGAAAATACCTGTGTTTTTTTCTGTGTATAGATATTGAGAACTTTGCTTTCTTCTATCATCCACATGTCCCAGGAGTCCAGGAACGTATATGGTGTCTCCCTGGGACAAATGCACGCTAATACTGTCCCTCTCTTTTTTATCTAGGTTGCTGTGCTCTTGGGCATCACTGCAGTAGCTGAAATCCTGCTACGTGGGCCAGGCAAGATAAAATGCAGAGCTGGGAGACAGGCATGGAGCCCTCTGAATGGACACGCTTACAAGGTGAGTGGAATTGGAGGAGTGACAGCGACAGACATGTGATGCCTTTTGACTCCTGATGGGGTGAGTGGATTTTAACAGGAGAGAGAAGAGAGCACTCCTCCCTCCTCCCTGAAAAACACATATTCACTGAATGTCTGCTCCTGATTTGCAGGAAGTTTCTGAGAAGTTCCTAAGTAGAACAGCAGCAGCTAACCCAAAGATACTCCTGGGTTTTGGAAGAGCAAATGAGCTACGAGCCTGTCTGCTCTACCCCAGCCGCATACCCCTCTGCACCCCAGGGCTGAGTGCTTTCCGCCCAGTGGTTGGCAGAGGAGCTTCACCCCTTCCCCTTACCCAGCTGCACATAAATCCTTTGTCCCCTAGYGTGGAAATCTGCCTTCCTGTCCCTCCCTTCCCTGCCTTCCTGGGAAGTCAGTGTGGATACGGTGCTGCCGGCTTGCCTGTCTGAGCTGCTTAGTGAAGAATAATAAACAAACTCCTAAATGGAAGGATATTCTTTAAACCTGCCTTGAGCTGCCTGCCAGGGAATGCAGGCAGCAGAGCCCACCTCCCGTCCCCCCTGCAGCCCCAGCACTCCTGAAACCTGATCCGCGTTGCTTGGGAGCTGCCCCATGGCCTCTGCGTGCCCCTTCCCCCCTGACCCTGTCTGGGTTCTGCTGTCCTTGCCGTGACTCGCAGCCGAGTGCACGTGCGSCTGAGGGGCACACGCTGGCGCGCTGCGCTCCGCTCGCACTGGCCACCAACGCTGGCTGCCCGCGGCGGGTGTGCAGGGAGGCTGCACATGCATCCACAAAGGCCCCTTCGCACGGGCACTCACCAACACCAGCAGCAACATGTTCTTAAAAACATAGGGAGGGGGCAAACTCAAATCCCAGCCCATGGCAGAGCATGTCTCGGAGCAGGCACCCAGACAAAGCAGGCCCGCGTTTGCCCTCATGTCCCCCAAGCTCTCTCCTTGCTCTCTCTGGCCTCTGCCACCGTTTTTCTCGCCCCTCTTTCACACTCCTGCCCCTTCCCCTCACTCCTGCCCACCCTGGCTCCACGGGTATCCCTGCTGTTCCGAGCGGCCGTGCTCGGAGCTCGCCTCTCCTGCAGGGGCGCGTGGCGCACGCAGCCCTTGCCGACACATCCGCAGTACAGGCTTCCCCTGCGCGTGTTCAGCTTTCAGGCACCCGCTGCCCTTCCCGGCCGCTCTGACACAGGTGTGTCCTTCCCTGCCTCTCRCGTTGCTCGGGTCTGTTATGTAGGCAGCCTGCCATCTTCTCCCACCTTCTCCTGCTTGTTCCTCCGTCTCCAGCCCTYGCAGCTCCCAGCCTTCCCTCTGCTCCTTTGCCCCTGCTGCATGAAGAAGGTGCCAGTGGGAGGCAGGCCTTGCGCCCCCCAGCCCTGCCATGCTTCTCAACCCACTTCTCATTTTTCTCTTCTAATTTGTGGGTTTTAGCTCTCCTCCTCAGAGCCTGCAAAGAGGAACTCAGCTCCTTGCCTCTTCTCTGTGTTTTCATCCTGCAAGAAAGGGGAAAACCCGTTTTGCTCTTTCCCCAGCTCCAATTCCCCTTCCACCCCCACAGCYTCCCACCTCCCTTYCCAGCCCTGGAACCTTTTCCTGATAGTGTTGCTGTAACTGTTCAATTAAACAAGCAATTACAAAATCAATCAAACCGAAATGTGTGCTGTGCGCCGAGGGGGCACTGCCTGCAGCGGGGGGATGTCGCCTGAGCCTGTCCCAGCCTGAAGGCAGCTCCGCTGAAATTGTCTCGTGGTCGGTGGTGGGACCTGCTGCGAGAGCAGGCGCCGGGCTGCGTAGCAGCGCCATCCCCTGCTTCGTGGCACCTCCACATCTCCCCTGTCTCCGAGCAAATCCTGGCATGGCTGGTAGGAGGAATTCCTGCCRGCCTGGCTAGGGCCCGGCCCGTGGTTTGAATTGGTCGGTCAGGGGCTTCCAGCTGGAAAGGGACATGAGGAGTGTTCACATGGGGGGGTTATGCAGCAGTTAGGAAGGAAGGAGGAAAGCGCTGAGGACAAACAGTGGTGGCYAGTGACAGGACAAGGAGCAGTGGGTACAAGTTGAAACCCAGGCAGTTGCATCTCCGTGTGAGTAGGAACTTCTCTGGAGATCTCCCAGACCCTCCTGGATGTGACCGGGTGCCCCGTGCTCTGGGTGTCCCTGCTGGAGCAGGGGGTTGGCCTGTATGATCTCCAGAGGTGCCTTCCAACCCCAACTGTTCTGTGGTCCTGTCAAAGTGGTGAAAGGAGAGCTGGCTCCTGCTGTGTGATTTCAGGAAGGAACCTGCTGGTTCCCCCTCCCCTGCTGGGTGTGTGTTGCTGCTCCTGTGCACAGCTACCGCTTGCCRTATCAGTGTGTGTCATGGCTCTTTGCCACTCTCTGCTGTTTCCTCACCAGGTGACACTCGCCCCGTCTACTCCCCACTGCTTGCCTCTCCTCAGCTTTACACCCATGATTTTCACTGCAGGAATCCCTTTTGACACCTGCAGCCCTTGCTATGCCGTCAGAAGCAAAAGAGTAGCGTGTCCCCGAGGCACAGGTTCGGATCCTTCCAAAGGGATCCCAAACGAGGGAGGGCGAGCTGGAGAACATGTTGTGTCAGGGGGAGTGTTTTGGTGCGGCTGTGTGCTTTGGTCACAAGTGCTTTGGTCACGGCTGGGCACCTTCCAGGGTGTGAGGGAGCATTTCAGTGTGCGCCCGTGTGCAGCATCTACCACGGACACCCAGATCCCACTCTTGGTTGCACAAGGGCAACTGTGTCTCCATATCATATCTTGAAATGCCGAGGCGACTGAGGGAGAATTTGGGACCAGGGCGCTTAATCGGAAAGGTGAGGGAAGCTTTCCAGTTGTCTTAGGAGCAGCATGCACAAACAGAATGTTCTCTGAAAACCCTCTTGCCCTGCAACAGTGCATCTGCATTGCACACCCTTGTCTTGCCGGTGGGGTTTGGTCCTGCTCTTGGAGAAGGACTTTCCTACAGATCTAAGGCAAGCAGGACGGGAKCTCTTTAATGAGAGTTCTTATCCCAGACTTGACCCTGATTTTGCACAGTCAGAAGAGCAGCGTCCCGAAGGCTTATCATTCCTTTAAGAGCAGAAATCTGGCAAGTTTCCTAGGGCAGGAGTCCAGTTTGGCTTTAATTTTTAGTGAGTAATACTTGAAGCTTGGTCACCCCGCAGGTCCTATGGAAACGCAGGGTACTCCTGACACACTTCCTAGCGCAGTTGCTGCAGCAGCAGCGGGATGGGTGCGAGCCTCAAAACCAGCCTGCAAAGACGCCCCTCGCCCGCATCATTGTAGTCTGGTCAGGTCCTGAATTTCGGAGTTCAAATGTATATTAAAGTGCTGAACATAAGCCCAAATGCACACACGCTGCTTGACGCCCGGCCCTCGGTCCCCTGTCTCATGGTGACATTCAGGCTGCGGCTGCAAAGCTCCTTTATTTCCCCCACCACCTGGAAGTGACAGAGGGAAGAAGGCTGGAAAGGGGGAGGATTTGGCAAGGGAGCAGCAGGGAGGTTGATTTTATGCCACTTGTCTCACTGGTGCCTTGTTAGCTTAAATTCTACGGATACCATTTAGGGTATATTTATTGGCTATGCCAAGGGTGCCTGGAGTCTAAGGCCCTCGTGTTTGCATAAATCTAAATAAATAAGAGTATGTTTAAAAGCGTTTAAAATTCGATGGCTTCAGCCCTCGTGCAAGTGATGCTTCTGTCTGGGCACCGTGATTTAGGGGATGTCACATCCCCAGGGAACTCTGCACCGGCGGCCTGAGGGATCTTGGGGAAGTCACTTCCCTGCCTGTCCCCAATTCCCTCCGTCCTCTGTAGAACAAGGATAACGACAGCAGTGTCTTTTATTAAAGCCCTTTACAACTCGTGGATTAGCAGCGATAAAAGAAAAAGTGTTTCTGTCCACAGACTGCTCAGGGGTGTCTSTTCCTTCTTGCAACAGCATCTGAGATTTGAGGGTAAGACAGGTTGTTGCCCAGCTCTCAGTCTTGTGGTTAGAAGGAACAGATCCCAACTCCAAAGCCCATTCTCATTTTTCCTTATGGAGCCCAGAGCCAGGCATCCTGGAGAGGATGGGCTCCAAGAAGCTCATTTTGGGGAGAGACCCATCGCTTTGCGATGCTTTCAGGTCTAAATTCCAAAGCCCTGTCCCGCAGCTCCAGCTTTCCCTTGGCTCTCCATTCACAGCATATTCAAGCAATCACAGCTGGGAGCTTTGGAAGAATCAGCTCAACCTGYGCCCCTGCCAGGCTTGAGGCAAGGCCGTTACTCAAGCCCTGGACAGAAGGAGAAGGCTACAATTGCTGATTAACAGGGAGAAACCCAACGGGATGGTCCCCCAGCAGCCACAGGAAGGCTGCAGAGGAGCTGCTTTCCCTGGCACTGAAATGAGTGAGAGGGAAATTTGGCCCCTGCTCCGGGAAGGCATCRCTGGCTCCAAGGGATAAACACTTGGCTTAGACAGGGTGCCAGGCGGGTGGCGCCAGCCGGGCCCTTGTCATCTAGATTGGGTAAAAACAACAACAAAAAAAAAGGCAATTGTTTGTTTGTGGCTCCTTGGAAACATGCCTTAAGAAATYGCTTCTTTTGTTTGGCTACTTGGGGAAAATAGTTTCCCCTCTTCTTTTGCTGTCTTGAAACACTAAAAAATGCAGAGCTCTAAAGGCCTGAGAATGAGGGGATGGAGGAGGGACCGGCAGCAGCCTCCGCGTCTTCCCGCAGCGCAGCTCGGTGCTCGGGTGCTCGCCTGGGTCGTCGGCTCTTCCCGACACTCCGCTCCACCTTCTTGTGAATCCTGACAATGAAAACACTACATAAATGTCCTCGAAGTTTCTCTTTCCATTGAAAAAAGGGGGATTTATTCTCTTTTTAATCAGAATTAATGTGATTCTAATGTGTTTCCTTTTGATCTTCAGGGGATTTTTTACGGTGATGTTCCCTAATTTTGAAATGATTTTTTTTTTTTTTTTTTTGTTTTAATTGTTTTAAAAAGCTTTAGTGAAGGGGAAAAAAAATCCTACTTCTTTGGCACATCTTTAACCTTTAAGTACCTCCGGAAAAAAATATTTAAAATATATTATACATTTTTAAACAGGGTGCTTTTGACAGGTCAGTTTCAAACCTCTCTCTTTTCTTGTGCTGTGTTGGAATAAGACAATTTTGCAGCTTGGATTTTTTTGACAGTTAAATTGCAATGTAGGCAGAGGGTGGAATAGGGATCCTGTCTCTTTAACTCTCTAACTAGACAAAGACTTTTCCCCTTTGAGAGCTGAGCCCGGGATCAGAACTGTCAGATGATCTCGTAGCACTTGGGAGAGTTTGCAAAGTCATAATTATATCTTTTAACCTGTCTTGCTCTTTGCAAAAGAAAGGTCCTATTATATTGAAATGAGATTATTAGCCATCAAATACTTTCTTTCTTGGGATTCTTCTTCTTTAAAAAAATTCAAATACCTTAACTACTTCGCAATTGAATTTTTATAAGATTTACTTTTCACTAAATAAATGTTCAGTAGCAGCTATTTTTTTTAAGTATTTTTAAAAGGGTGTTTTCAATATGCAGATGCAAAAACATCAGCCTAAATGTCACCTGTATAATTAAAGGAAGGTAAAGTTTCAGAGCTCAATTCAGGTTTTTTCCTTGGCTTAGTTGGTGAGCTTCACTATTCAAAAACCCTGCGTCTTTCGCTGATTCCAGTGCCAAAACCCATTTTTTTTYCCCTGAAACTCAGCCATTTTCAGCCTTCCACTTTCTCTCCTTTTTGTGTCTTTTCTCCTTCCCTAAACATGAAAGAAATGAAAATGAAACCCCAAATAACAGGAGAGTTAAAAAAATCCACACAATTAAAATCACTGCACTGCGGTGTCAGTACGTGCTTTAGCAAAAGGTGACAACTGCATTAAAATAATCAGGTTAAGGCCAAAAAGATTAGTAAAATATGATATCAGATTCAAGGAAGAGCATTTTTAAACCAGCTCATCTGAGTACCAGTTGGCAAAATAGTTACACGCAGTCCAAATTGAAACTTGAGATTAGTTCCAGGTTACACAAAGCCTAAGTATTTTGCATGCATATAATATGTAGCTGAATAAGGATTGAAATGAATGCAAAATAGTTGGAAAATGTGACTAATATGGGCCTGATCCAAAGACCATAGAAGTCAATTGAGGAGCCTTCCACTTGCTACMACAGCTTCGGATGAAGCTCCCCTTTGTTGCAAGTGATTGGTCATTTTAATCGAATGATTAGAGTGCTGTCATTTATAGCTCTATAATTCAGTTTGTGTCAGCCTTCCCATTATAAACTCCCTTTCTTTTCGAGGGTGGGTTATGTCTTGGCCATAAAAATTCATTCTGAGATTAAATTTAGCATGTTCCAGTCTAACAAAGAAATCATTCCTTGTGCAGACAAAACTCTCCGTTACAGTCACGGGAAGCCAGGAGGTCACAACTGGTTTCTGTTCGGTTTGGTTTGTTTTGATTTTTTTTTATTAGGTACGTTTAAATTAAAGAGAAAAAAAAAAGAAAAAGACACAGGGCCCAACCCTGCAAACGTCCCCAGCCCAGGAGTCCCTTTGCCGGCGTGAGGAGTGCCAGACAACGGGGCCTGCTGCCAGGAGCAGAGGCTGGAGCGTGGCTGCGCTTGGCAGYGCTGCCGCTTGCTGGGTGCCCACGTCCAGGAAGGGCCTCGCCGTGCGCTGCCAAAGGGCACGTGCTTGCTCTGCTGACTGCAGACGGGCTTGGTTTATTCCGATGCTGAAGGCTGCTGTTTCATACACGTTTCCTTTACTTTCCTGAAAAGGTGTCTCGGTCATAACGAGTGTCTGGAGACTGATGGAGCAGAACCCCCCTGGTTTTATACAAGGCCCCGATTCCGAATGAGACCGRTCTGGGGAAAGTTTGTTCATGAGAAAGCCCAGAACAGGAAAGCAYGAAAATTCACTGAGCTGCACTTCATATAAACCTAAGCACCCGCTGAATRTGAAGCACAAATTTTCTCTATCTCCAGAATTCTCCCATTGCTTTGGTATTAAAACACCTCCTTGTCTTGCAGGCTTTTAATCCTCACATCCCTATTAAGAAATAAAGATTTTTTTTTCCTTGGTTTACAGGACAGATCCAGTGTCTACAAGGAAACCCTCCTGCCATATCAGGACACATTCTGTGTCAGCCCAGCTTTGGGTGCCCAGCTCCAGGATAAAGGTACAAACCCAACTATCCAAGTTCACAGTAGGAGCAAATGCTTCTGTATTTGGGCTCATGTGTTTCTTTCCCAAGTGGATGAGTCRAGAGGAAAGAGTAGCAGACATTCTGGTAGCACCTCCACAAGCCACCTATAATTGTACCTGTGTGCTAGAGAGCCAGACAGGTAAGGCTAGAAAGCCAATTCAACCTGTATAAATTGGCAATGTCCCTTTGACTCTCTGGAGCAGCTCCAGTTTACACCGCTGAGGATCTGACTWGGAATTTCAAGGCTTTTCAGTCAGTATCATAAATATCTCTTCTTTTTCTTGGCAATGAAATAACGTATAGAGTAGTTCCAAAAATTAGAAGAAGTTGTTGGCAGATGTGTCTATTAGTTTGAGCTGGAAACTTAGGGCTTTTTTGAGCTCTCTGCTCAGGCACTGGGTAGTATGGAGGCTTCGTAACATCCACGGTGGCTTTACCTTTCACTGTGCAATCAGCTGAGTTTTCCCTAGAGGGAACTGCTTTGCTTCCCTCCGTTAGCTGCAGAGCGCCACACGAGAGCATTACAAGAGAGACTGTGGTAAAAWATAATAAAAAAGTCTGTTTAAAATATCCCTCTGGTGTCACTAAGCAGCAGCCCTGGTTTGAGTGCAGAAGTCCTCTGAAGTCAGGGCCTTTGCTCCAGGTTTTGGCACTGAGGTGCTGTTTGGATGTGGACTGCATGGAGCAGATGATGTCTCACTTTGCCTCTTGTGAGCATGAAAACCTGCCTTTCTCAACGGCAGGGATCGCTAGGGGATGTGTCTGCCCCGTGTCCTGGCAGGAAAATTCCTGTGCAGGGCAGGAGGCTCCTGCCGTTGGAAGCCCTGCAAGCCAGGCCTGTCACTGCAACGGAAGGAGGTTGGGGTTGGCGCCTCTGTGGGTGTGAGTGTAAACATCCATCTGGGTGTGCCAACCCAAACGTGCCCTGGCTTTGTTGTTACCAAGACCCAGCTCCACTTCAGCTCTCTCCTGAGTGATTATCGATGTGCCTGCAGTTCCGGGATGTGGAAATTGGCTTGTTTACTCTAATTTGGCAGCAGCGAGCCCTGCGAGGCACTCGAGCACTTCCTTGAAGTCTGCAGTTGCTGTTCAGCAGCTTTGCAGAATAGATCTGTGAAGACACCGAGCGCTTGTTTTGTTGGACAAAGCAGTAAGTAGTTAATCAGTACAGCTCATCTGAACTGCACCCTGCACACGTCTTCCTGCCCATCCTCCCACTGCCCTCACCAGYCCATGCTCAAACTCGCCAGCGCTGGGATAAATCAAGGCAGTATAAGTGCCTGCTTGGACCTGAAAACGCCTAAATTTTTTAGTTTGGGCCTGGGGCTCGTTCAGGAAAAACGTCAAAGCCGCCTGCTCCGTTATTTCTGCCGAGTTAAAAATAACTTGGGGGGCCCCACCTTAACTGAACACACTCTTTTGAAAACAGAGCCGTGCACAAATTCCCATGTGCTGCTTCTCTCTAGGTTTCTGGCAGCCAGAAGCCAAGGTCATCAGAAGCTAGAAAACTATTACTCTGTGTTGTCACACTTCCTGATAGAAATCAACGGAGCTGTTGGAACACAGCAAGTAGCTGCTGCAGTGGCGGGGAAGGACTTGTTTTATTTCCAGTGGGACATCCCTGAGCTTCCACAGTCAGAAGCACAGGAACGGTGTCTAACAGCACTGGTGTCTTAACGGCAGCACAGGGCAGGAGCAGCGCCCTGCGGGGGAGCTGCCTTCGGCGCCGTCCTTTCCTTCCCACGAGGGCGCGAACACGGCGCTCCCGGGAGCCTGCGCAGCACCTCGATTGTCCATCCGCCAGCGCCGGCGTGCTGTTCTCAAGGCAGTCGTGATGGAGTCCGTGTTTCCAGAGAGCTTTTGCCCTCCAAACCCTTCATGTGGGGATGGGCCCCTCCTTGGGCGTGCAGTAGGTCGCAGTCCCCAATACGTATTTGCCGTCTGTGATGATCTGGAGGAGGTTGCTGGTGGGCTGCGAGCCCCCTGACATTTTCATGTGGGTGCGCCCATAGCTGCCTTGTCCTTGCTCCCTGCCGTGCTGGTCGTATTCCGTGCACTGGTATGTCACCTGCAAGCACAGAGGGCGGTGCAGAAGGTGATTGTGTTGTAAGGRAGGCCGTTCAGGCCTGTAAGAACTTCCCAAGCTTTATAAAGTGGGGCATTTCTGCTCGAGGAGTTTCACTTTTCCTTCTTGCAGGACAGTCCTGTCACTCTCGAATACCCAGAGGTTCAATGGGTAGTTGTTCGGGAAACACTGAACTTGCCCATTTGGGGTCTCTCTCCCTTTTTTTTCTTTTCTTCCTTCTTTCCACTATTAACAAACCTCCCAGAGATCAGGGGAAAAATAGAAAAGCGAAATACCGCCATAGCTGTTGGTAAAGGCAAAGCAATAATGTCCCGACTCGCTGCGCAGCCCGAGGAGCTGGAGCAGCGAGCCCCTCCGGACGCACCGGCCAGGAAGAGGGAGCCCGAGGGCCGGGCYGCGTTTGCACGCGGGGCAGAGCAGCCGTCGAGGTGGGAGCGGAGCCGCGACCCCGTGTGCGGCAAAGCCCCTGCACCTCCGCGGGGAGCGGACGCCTGCACCTCTGCGTGGTGACCCTGCTGCGGACTAAACACATCTTGATTTCATATTTTGATTTTAGAGACCCTGCGCAATAATCACCTCTTAATTCAACCTCCCGCCCTCCCTCTTCTTTTCTCTTTGTGCTGAGGAACAGCAGACGGGAGATTTCATGTGCCATAAATATTTAGATTGTGCCTGTGTGTTTATAACACTTGCCGAGAGTGTAACTAGAGCAGCTCACGCTCCGCAGCAACACCTGACGCTAAGGAAAGTTTTCCATCACCTCATCCGGAGCAGGCAGCCGTGCGCCGCGAGCAGAGCAGGCACCAGGGACCGCAGCCGCCTTGTCCCTGCCCCTCGCTCCCCCTGCCACCCCGCGGGTGACAGCGACAGCAACGCAGTGCCGGGCCGTAGGGCTGCTGCTGCGAAAGCCCCTCCCGAAGAGCTGGGGCTCTGACTGAAGAGGGTCTGTGGCGCTGGCCGTGGGGCCGYGGCCCTTGTGCCCGTGCAGGCCCCAGGTCTCCTTGCCGGGAGCTCTGCGCAGCCGCTCGGCGCTCCGGCTCCTCCGCAGCACGAGCGTCTTGGGCACGCGTGGGCCGGACCCTGGAATGGGCAACTCGGGAGGGATCTAAGAGCAGGGCAGGGCCTCTCAGCAAGGAAGCCAGCAGAGCTGCTCCATCGGGGAGCACGAATAGCCCAGCTAAGGCCTCGGGGCTGCCCGGGGCTGCCCGGTTTTACGCGGAGCGGACGGGCTGGCGGCCCAGCCCCGGGGCCGCTGCGTGGGGAGCAGCGGGGCTGCCTGGCGCGTGGCCGGTCTGCTCGTGGCGCTGACCTGCGCGCAGTGGTCAGCACGCCGCTTTCCACATCGTTGGCTTTGTGTGTGTGTTTTAATACATGTGTTTTTGTTAATATTTCCTTAGGGGAAAATATTTTTTTTGTTCCTCCATGTAGCCTCTCTAGGACTTCGGGTAAGCGAAGCCAACAGTACTAGTTTTGGCTCTTTTATTTTTCCCCTGTCCTCTGCTTTTTTTCTCTCTTTCTTTGGAGTGGAAATAAATCTGTGTTTCCAGTGCCTTCCCTTGCTCCTATTCCGTTTTATCTGCTGAGTTCTGTGCTCTGTGCCTGTGGAAGCAGGCRCAAGGATCCCTCAGACAGGGGATGGATTTTCCTTTGGGCAGGCAATTGGACCCGAGTCTGGTAGGAGTGTTSCTCAACCTTCCCCTGGAGCCTTTAGCACTGGCCACGGTGAGAGGAGAGACACGAGCAGTGATGATGGCCAGCACGTGATGTCCGCTTTGCTCGTGGTTGGGGTCTGTAGAGATYGCTGTGCACCCACATTGGCAAATTCTGAATTTGCTGCAGTGAGAACTGGAATCAAGAAGGGAAATATATGAGCAAGGCAGCCCTTCCTCTTCTTGTTGTAGAACTTGTGGAGGGAAAGGAAACATAAACTCAATTTTATGTGGATTATAAGGTACCTATAAAGAGAGTCATATGAACTGAGACACTTGGCTCTGGTGCTCTAATGATACCTATGGAACAATATGTGAAATCTATTACACTATTCTGGATATATGTGTGTGTGTGTGTGTATATATATGTATATTTATATATATGTACAGAGAAAGAGAGAGGGAGACGAAATATGGGGCCTTTATTTTTATTGGCTTCTGCAAAGAATAAATTACACAGTAAGGGCAAGGTTAAATTATTGTAAATGTCTGTATGAAAGACATCACTTAATTATTAACAGTCCCCTACAAATAAAAGGTACATATGCTAAAATGGCTTGACCTGCTGGGTTGTGGCTTGTGGGGCTTTTTGTTTAAAGTGCTTGGTGAGGCCCACAGCTGATGTGAAAGGCTGGAAAAAGGAGATAGGGTAAGATTTCACTGCAGAATTGCTTATATCGTGCTCTGCCAGATGCCGGGCGAGCGCCTAGGAAGTGGGCAAGGGCAGGGTGCAGAAGCTGGGCTCTGTGCAAGCAGGATGAGCCGGGGCGAGCGGCGCAGGGCCCGTAAAGCCGCCGGCATGGAGGGACAAGGAAGGCAGCTCCGAGGGGCGCCTAGTGTTACTCCCCGGGAATTAGGTGCTACAMTCCTTTCTGTGATGACTTAGCCGCAAAGGATATGAGTTTCTTACAGCCCAGCTCTGCACTTCTCCTGGCTAGGAAAAGGCTGGAACCCCTTTGAACAGCTGGTGAGCCCCATGTCCTGTGCTTTGGTGCTGCACAGTGCCAGGCCTGGCGCTGGCACAAGGTGAGCAGTAAACCCAGGTGCTCTGCGCTTCTGTTCATGGCAAGAGAAGAATCTCAACCCCTGCTTTTATTGCTGGAGGCTCCTGAGTTGGCCACCAGGTACGGACGTTGCTCTGGTTAAGGCAGCCTGGCACGAAGCAGAAGTCGAGGCCGCCGTGTCGCCATGTCCCCGTGTCCCTGCTGGTGCCAGAGCTGCTCCAAGTGCCCRGCTTTCACTCCCTGCTCTGGCAGCCCTCCTGCCTTCTCACCAAGCACTTGGCCATGCTGGGGCCAGCGGAAGGACCGTAGTTCAGCGATGCTTGGCACACGGAGCCCGTCGTGCTGGACGGGGAGCAGCTCTGAAGCTCTGTTTTGCATGTGTTAAAAGGCACCTTCTTCTCACTTGCATCCAAATGCGCAGAGCTTTCTTGGTTGGTTGACTGGTTGCTTTTGTGTCACCTGGAGTCCTCTGCTTTACCCTTAGGGAATCTGCTAAAGGTAACTCGAAAGAGCAATCCATTCCAGGGATGGGATTTCCAGAGGGAAACTTGGAAGCTTCAGCAGCTTGGAAAAAGAAAACGAAAACAAAAAAACAAAAAAACAAAAAAAAAAAAGAAAAAAAAACCCCACCAGTCTGTATGAATGAAAGAACTCAGTGGAAAGCTCTCCTTTCACTCCCTTACAAAATTAAAACTCCTGGCAAGGTGAAAGACATCTCGGGGATTTTACCCTGAGCTGCAAGGCCAGATGGCCCCGCTGGGAGCAGCAGGGCTGCCCTCCGGCTCGCAGCAGGCCCGGGAATTCCGCGCGCGGCCGCTGCGCCGGTCCCGGGCTGCCCCTGTGGAGCCGGGATGTGTCCGGCGGGAGACCTGCCCTCTTACTTTAAGGACCGCGACTGATCGGAGGGTTTGCTGCTTCCCACCCTTGGTCGCCTCTGCCAAAGGGGAGTGTGCCAACACCGCCATTTGCTAATATGGAAAAACAGAATGACTCAGAAAGGATTCAATGTGAGCTCGCTCCTGATGGATTTGGATGCAGTTTGGCACCTGAGGAGATGGGAAGTGGAGGAGGACCTCAAGCAGGGAGGACTGGTCCCTACACCCATCTGTAAGTGCTCTGCAAAGCATCCCTGTAATTGCCTTTGGCACTTGGGGAGAGCAAAACCACATGAGCTGTTCCCGTACTGTGTCTTTAGTGGGGCCCTTCCATCTGCTATCTTCTCTGTCATTAAGAGAGATTCCCAGAATGTCCAGGTCTTCTTCCATGCTGCTCAGATTCCCATCGGGGCTTGCTCTCGGCTCCCTGCTGTCTCCACATCCACCTGCCCCTGGACGCTCTCCGCAGGAAGATGTGCGAAGGCTGCTCAGCACGTGCTGGGTGCATTTGTCCTTGTCCTTGCTGGGGCCGTGGTCTGTGTGGAAGGTATTGAAGAAATCGCGCCAGAAAATTTGAGCTTTGGTGCACTTCCTCATCACACCAGCTTCTGCATGAGAGTTTGGAAATGCAAACTGGGGAAGTTCTGAGTGTAGGTGAGGACTAGTTGGATGGAATTAGTGCCAGGTAAATTCTATGCTCTAAACCCTTCACTAGTTCCTCACTCTATTTTGTCTCGTTGAGAGGCTGATCTTTTCTCATAAAGCCTTTGATGACAGTGGGAGCAAGAAAACACTTAACCTGCCACTTTYTTTTTTGTTTTGGTCACATGTGAAAGATGAGCAGGGCTCCTGCCCTCCAGTTGCAGCCAGGAATAGAATTTCTCCCTGAGAAAAGCTGGCTCYGCAGGGGCACGTCTCGAAACAAAGGGAGAAGCGCGTCATGAGCACGCAGGGCAGCAGGACGGCTGCAGCCCCCCGTGCTGCTGAGGTCTCAGTGATGCAGAGCCTAGGGGCCGGCTTGGCGCCCCTGCAGAGGGCCCGGGAGCTGCTGAGGGCCTCRCAAGGTGCTGAGCGCTCGAGCTGCCGCTGGTGCAGCGTGTGCAGGGCTGCCCCGCGGCGCCGGGCAGCGGCCTTCGTCCGCCCGGGCTGGCCATGCCGCGCGAGGGGCCCTTGGCCTCCGCTGCAGCTGTGTGAGCAGCTCCTTGCTGCTGCTCACGGCTGCCACGGGCAGCGCGGTGCTGCACAGCGGCAGGTGAAGCCGTAGTGCGGGCGCAGGGAATGYTCATTGGCTTCAGGAGCCCCGGGATGCAGAGCGGGCCCCTTGGGTTGTGCAGAGAGGGTCGCGCAGCCGGCGAGCGGGAGATGGGGCGGTTGTGAGGGCTGAGGGTTAGCTTGACTGGGGACGTTGTCATCGGCAGGGATCTTTGGTTGGGCTTGCGAGGAGGCAGGAAGGGCTGAAGGGAGGGAGCTGGGATAGCAGCGGGATGCAGGGCAGCTTTTGCCAGGAGCAAGGAGCTTTTCCCAGGAGCAGGAGCACAGCAGGAAGCRGGGCTCAGTGCAGATGCGAGGCTCGGTCCACAGCGCGCTCCGGGCACACGTGTTCCCAGGTGCCCGTCTCCTGGCCGGTGCTCAAAGGGGCTGGGACAGGGGGATAAAATGGTATGGTAGCAGCCAGTGGCTGTAAAAGCAGGGGTCTGAACGAAAGGGAAAAAGTGACAAGGGGAAAAGCAAGGTTGGCCCCACCTTGCAGGGTCTGCTCTGGAATGTGTTTGCACTCCAGGGTGTGCAGTGCCTGGCAGTGCGTTAGCAGCAGTGTTGAGTTAGTAATATGAGCCCTATACAAATACCTCCGGGGCAGACAGGTCCATTTCAGGCTGTGTTTATTTAATAAAGAGCCAGTGAAGTAACTGCAATTTCATTGTCAATTTACTAATGCGTTACAGTTATGTTTCTTAACCTCATTGTTTGGGCTCAGGAGCTTGCAGTGCCTGGCCAAAACTTTCCTTTTTCTCCCCCTTGCTCCCCCCCTCAAGTGTAAAACACGTTTTATTATGACTAGAATGTCTTCTATTTATCAAAAGCTAGGATTAAACCCCTCAACTCCCCCCTTCCGTGCACATATCCAACTTGGCAACAGGTCGGTTTATTAAACTCCTAAAAGCCTCACGCGCTTGCTTGCCTTTTTCTTTTCCCTCTTCTGTCTTTTTTTTTTTTTAAGAGAAGCAAAACCAGGCTCACGTGTGCACTCACTCCCAGCACACACATTCACACACAGAGGCACACACGTGCGTTTGGAAAGTGCATTTGGGAAGGAGCCGATGGAAACTCGGGCTGGAAAGAGATGGAGCCGTGCGTCTTGTGGTCTGGGAAGTCTGACTTCGGCCTCCTACTCTTTTGGATGGAAATCGGGGTTTGAAACACGCTTGCACGTTCTCAGTAAGGGAAAAAAAAAAAAAAAAAAAAAAAGCCAACCCCTCCCCAGCGCTGAGGTGAAAAGAGAAATGAGCTTTTGGATGAGGATGGAGGCGCTTGTGAGGCTGCCCGGGAGCTGTTCCGAGCAGCCGGGGAGCAGGGACCGTCGCCTCCGCCCAGGGTTGCCGGATTCCCCTGCTCCCAGCCAGGCCCCTTTTCCACAGCACTTTGTGCGTCCCAAAGCTGTGAGCGGAGCTGTGGTCCTCGAGGCCCAACTTTGGGAAAAAGGAAGCTGACGCCTTTTCCTTTCTTTGCCCTCCGTGACAGCTCTTGTTCACAACTGGGCTGCGTACGAAGGACGGAGCAGGTTTTGGGCTGGTGCGGAGCTCCACCGCCGGCCGCTGCTCTGCAGCCAGTTGACACCATCGCAGGATCTGCCTGGACACGGAACAGCCGCCCTTTCGGGAGCAGGCAGGGGCTGTGCAGCTGCCGTGTGGGTTTGTGCCCACAGGTGGCACGAGGAGTGGCATGGCGAGCAGGCCCGGCTGCCCCGGCCAGCTGCCCCCCGCCTTCCCGCGGCCCCGGGGCAGCGGCACCAGCGCCTCGGAGCAGCCCGCGGAGCCCCCGCGCTGCGTGCAGCCCGTCGTGTGCGCGCCTCCGTCCCCTCCGCACCCGGGCAGCCCACATGTCCCCTTCCCATCCCACATGTGTCCCCTTCGCATCCCCCATGTGTCCCCTTCACATCCCACATGTGTCCCCTTCACATCCCACATGTGTCCCCTTCGCATCCCCCATGTGTCCCCTTCACATCCCACATGTGTCCCCTTCGCATCCCGCATGTGTCCCCTTCACATCCCACATGTGTCCCCTTCGCATCCCCCATGTGTCCCCTTACCATCCCCCATGTGTCCCCTTCACATCCCCCATGTGTCCCCTTCCCATCCCACATGTGTCCCCTTCTGATCCCTCACATGTCCCCTTCATATTCCACACGTGTCCTGCAATCAGAACGAAGATTTCACCTAATATCCCTCGAAATGAGGGGCTAATTCCTCCAGCAGAAACTTGTCAGCTGCTTGTTAACAGCTCCTCAGCCCCCCGCTCATGTGGCCAGCGTTATTTTTAGGAGTGTTTTCTGTTGCACCTCTTGGGTTCGGAGCAGGAGCATAAACTGCTTAAATGGAGCCTGGTGTCTGTTCACACTGGCCGTGTTAATAATACCCCGCTTAAATCAGATGGCCCAGGAAAGAAATACAGCAGCAGTGGTAGCAGGGAGGGGGCGGGGGGGGGGGACATTTAATATTAAATTCACTTTTTTTTCTTTTTTTTTTAATGTGGAAACTTTTAGGCACAATCCCGTCCCTGTGTTTAAGTCATTAAAACATCTTTAAGCATTTTCTGGTTTTAGTTTTCTTAGCAGCAGTCCTTTTCCTGGAATGTATTTTATTTTTCTTTTAAGTTGATGAAAAAAAAAAAAGAAAAAAAAAACCCGCCCCGTGCATTTCCAGGCGATTTTTTAAGGGGAGTGAAGAGAGGGAGGGCTGGGGAGGCGGAGGAGGCTGTGAGATGAGGAAAGTGAGAGAACAGGGCCCTTTCTGTGTTTTATTTCTAATCCGCAGGAATCCATTTTAGCCTTTTATGGCTGTTGCACTTGCTGACAGGATTTACATTCTCCGTATGTTATCTGAAACATCACAATCTGCGGCTGTGGGATTGCTTCATGCCTGGGTTAAAAACACGCCAGCGCTTCTGGGAGGCTGTGGGGAGGCAGACWGGGAGCAGGGGAAGCGCGGGCAGGGAGGGAGAAAGCTCTTTAAGAAAGGGAAAAAAAGGGGGGAAAGAAGGAGCTAAGCACTTTGCTGGCTGCTGTTGGCAGAGTTCATGCCCCAGACAAACTGATAGTTAAGTGAACCACGGAGGGTATTAGGAGCCCTTTGATTCCCGCAGTGTTGGAGCGCGGCTCTGCGCTAGCCAACAGCTCCAGAGAAACCCCCGCTTCCGAGTCRCAAAATGCCCTCGGTGCCGGCTGCCTCTTAGGCCCCGTCGCTGCCTTTCCCRACACGCAGGGCCCTTGGCGCCCGGGAGCCGCTGGCAGCGGCGGCTGCTCCCTCGGAGCCACCTGCAGCCGGGCCGGGCCCGTCCGGGGCTGCGTCCCGGGGCAGCCGCGCTCCGGCACCGCGGCRCCGCGCGGACAGGCGGATCCCTCTACACACCGGCCCGTTTCTGGCCCACGTATCCAGAGCGCTTGGAAAAATATGTGGTGATTTTTAATAACCTCTTTGGAAGAAACCAAGGATGCCATTAAAGTTCCTAGTGACTTTTCCAGGTGTTTGTTGAGAGAAGAGTAAACACTGCAAATAGGCAGCTCTTCAACAGCTGCAGCCGTTGGTGTGCTGATCTGGGGCACCAGCAAGGGACCCCAATGTGGCATCAGCCTCTGTCATCCCAAGCGGGTTCCCCCTGGTCCGAGCGTGGGTACCCCCAAAGTCGTTCCTGCTGTGCAGCCTCCTGGCTGTGCCCCTCTGGCTCCGCCGGCTCTGCAGCTCCGACGGATGTTCCTCACTGGACTTAGCAGATACGTTTCTGAATACACAAGAAGGTGCCATTTTACATAGTTGGTTTTCTGATCATGACCAAACTTTAAGCTCTTAAGGTAGGGCCTTCAGGTTTTAATAACTCACAGGAGAACCCAGAGAAAATGTAAGTTTTATGGAGTCTAGAGAATATTTTTAAAGGATTTAGATGTCTGGAAAAAGTGTCTTAGGAGGTTTAACTGCTTTTCAATGGAAAAAAGTGTATTAACAAACACGGTTGTTTCTTTGCGAGCCCGTTCYGGAGCAGAGGAGCGGCGGCCGTGGCGCGGCCCGGGCACCGGGGCTGCCTCAGCGCGCGGCCCCGCGCGGGTGGGCCCGCCGTGCGCCCACTTTTCCGCAGGGAAAGCTCCGCAACCCGCACAGCTCCGCGAGCTTCTTCCTTGTGGGGTGGCCTCAGCGTCGCCGCTTCACAGGATCGCCACGTTTAATGCGCCAAGGGGCATTTGGGCTTCTCGGCTCCTGCCCCGTGCCCGGGGAGCCGTGGGGAGGCAGCAGGACCCGGCGCAGGCCGCGCAGCCAGGGCGGCCCCGTCACCCTCCCGGCTCCCTTCCGCGGGACGGAGTCGGGTTTCGCTCGCCGGCCCTGCGAGTGAAAGAACCCACCTGTGTCTGCGGGGCCTGTTTTGGATTCCTGGGAAACTTTAACCTCTATTAATACCACTAAATTATTTCTTCATATGGCAAAGTACTTATGTAAACCGATCTCCTCCCGCCTTCGCCGCCTGCCTTGGAGGAGGCAGGCGCTCTCGCTCGATGGATCTACCTGCTCCCAGGGGGCTTCCAAACGCTCCGTATTTTTCCGCGCGCGGCTGCCCGTGGCAGAGGGCCGCGCGCTCGCAGGAAGCCAGCACGTGATGGCAGGAGGAAGGGAGGCGGGAGCTCCCCGAGCCGCTGCCCCCCAGGCCTCTGGAGCAGCTTGGGCCGACATTTGTCTGTCTCTGCGTCAAGTCTCACCAAGCCGGTGTCTGACTGGGACCTCCCCGGAGCTGGAGTGAATTAGGAGCGAGCCCCRGGGTCGCGCGGGTGTAGCTGTCATTTCCAGCAACACCTCTTAATGTGGCGCACCCCCTTGCAGCGCTGCCGGGGCGGCGGGGCCGGCGCCGACGCGAGAACCAGGCCCGGGAGGTCGTTTTTCCCAGTGCCAGCACCGAATATTCCCGGCCAGCAGCGGTCAGAAATTGTGAAATCATGGGACAACCCTGAAATTCCTCACGTTTAAACACTTTTCCATCCTTCTTTTTTGGGCTTAGGGCTTCTGTCCTTGGCTGCAAAGGCTAAAAATGTGCTTTTTAAATACGAATGAATGAACGATAATGTGTCTCATGAAATCACGGGACTCCAGCAGATGGGGCTCAAAGAAAAGAATGCCAAAATGGCCAAAAGTCCACGGTGCTGATTGGTGTAATTCAGGGCAGGATCAAAGGTCCCGTGAGCCAGGACATCTGTCTGAGTGGTTTTGCCTTCCTCATGCTACCTGCACGATAGCTCGTGGCTTTGGGACTTGCAGAACGAACTTGAAGCGCCCAAGTCTYCAGTGAGGTGAGTGGTCCTGGTTTTGGGATGGAGAAGTGCCCCCAGGCTCCAGCTATTAGGCAAGCAAAGTTGGCTTACACCTCATGGAAAGCTCACAGGCAGTCACAAATTATTTAATACAGTTACAAAAGCCTTTGGCRTTTTCAAACCCAGTTGTAGAATTGCTGGGAAAAGCAGAGCGAAAAGTTCTGCACAACAGGTGTTTTAGGCTGGTTTCCTGTTTGTTTGTTCTGCAGGAAGAGGTGAGATTTCCAATTCCATCCAAGTTTGGAAATTCAGAAACCTCTTGCTCCTTCTCTAGTCACCCTTTTCTGCAAAGAGGAAGGAATTTATTAAGACTTTTGACTTCAGATTGTGCCAGGTGCACTGTCAGCCTTTGCCCAGGTCCTGCAGCCCGTGGAGYGGTGCTGAACTGCTGCGCTCCAGAGCTCAGCCGTGTCTGTTCACTCATTACCTTAACCTGTGCAAGCCAACCCACACAGTTAGTGTTAAGTAGCTTTAGGAGGGGARGCTTCTGCCCGTCCTCACGCTGTGCAGCCACATGCAGTGTTGGCACATTGCTTTGTGTGTCCTCCTYCTGTTCGGTGACAAAAAGCTGCTCGATCCACAACCTCTCTGTCTTTTGCGTGTTCTACTAAATCTAACTAACCATCTGATGTTCCCACCTGATTGTAGCTCCTACCRACAACTCCTTGGTCAGCTTTCCATGAGCTGATTCAGAATGGTCAAAAAAGAAGACCACTGCGTTACCCAGTTATGAAGTACCCATCAGTGCTTCTGAACCAGCACATAAAGCACAGTAAATTTTAGAGAGAGGCCTSAAGAAAAGTGAGGACATGGCATCATGGAAGGTGAGAAATGAAGCCATATGCCTGCTCATGTGTCACCAAGGCATCACGTTTGATGCAAACTCAGTTCAGGAGTGCGAGAAGGCCAAAGCTTTGACACCAGCATGGACAAGATGCTGGTCCGTGCAGGCAGCAGCTCCCCCATCTGTTAAACACTTCTTCCTTGTCTGCCTTGTGTGTTTTTGTTCCAGGGGTGCAGTTTTTGTTCCAGGGGTGCAGCATCAAGCCCGGCAGGTAGCCCATTTCAGCTGAAGCCATGAGGTGTTGCCATGAAAAGCAGCTGGATTGCAGTGTCCTGCGCAGGTCTCTCCGCATGGTCCCTGCAGGGAAGGGGCAAGTGACAACTGTGATGAACCACCTTGGGAGCTGGTGTTGGCTCTTACCAGCCTTAAACGTTGGCACTGTAGCCCACACGAGGTATTGCGTTAAGTCTGGACAAATCGAGACACGGGAATTACTGAGTAAAATGTTCTGGCCTGTCTTATTCAGGAGGTCGTCTAGATGATCGGTTTGTCCCTTCTGGCCTTTAAATCTACTAATCTATTTTCCCTTCTGGGAAACACAACTATATTCTGAGAACAACAGCCCCTTAGGAAAAAAACAAAATAAAAAAAGCTAAGCAAGCATGTCTCTGAAAAACAACAGCAAAGCAGCAGCCCCTTCAAGTACAAAATAAGGTAAGGTACAAGATGCAATTAACAATGCACAAACAGCAGAGCCTGGAATGTAAATTGTATTCAAATAGGGCTCTGAAGCACGTCTCAGCCCCCTAAATGGTTGCTCTCTCCTGCTGCCTTGAACCTCCAATCAAGCCCTGCCTGGGAGTAATTTGGTGCTGGAAATTGTTGCCACACGAACAGCTGAAGGCTGGCAGGGTCACCGGCCCCCCGTGTCACACCCTGTCATTTTAGATTAAGATATGCAAAGGCGACACGGCTGCGAACTTTCCCTTTGCTGCTGGGCCTGCGTCCGTCCCCTCGGCTGTAATGAGAGGAAGGCGTAATTGGAGTCAACTGCTTGATTATGATAATTGCTGCTGTCTGCGGGAAGAAGCGCCGGCGTCCCGAGCCCGCGTGGCACCTTTGGGGCCAGGGCTGTCCCTCGGCCAGCAGATGGGCCTGGCAGAGAGCGGCCCGGGCGGCCTCTCGACCTCTGCCCGGCCACTTGTTGACTCCGCGATTCCAGGCGGGTCACGGGGGTTCCTAGTTGTTCCCTGCCTCCCAGCGCAGGGTTGGACCTGAAGGATTTATCCCCGAAGAGGGAAAGGGCCTTGCTAAAATTTATCCCCCGCTCTTCACGGCAACACAAGTGGGAGATGAGGTACCGTATATTTTCAGGGGGATATTTATCACTTTCATTGTGTGTCTCAGCAACAGTCTGTGGGAAATACCTCCAGGAAGCTGGGCTGGTCAATCTGTCATACCCTGCCTGCTTTCATTGGTGGGGAGAGCAGAGGTGGTCCGGGAGGTCAAGGCACAGGGAGGGCAGCAAGGAGACGCACGCTGGATTTTCAGGGCTTCCAGCAAATCTTAATGCAATCTTGTCCTGGTTGCTCGATCTGTCTCTTTGCACTGGTGCCCCTTGGCGAAGCCGACACGGCCCCGGCTCTGCATGGGTTTGTTTATTAATACTCTTAAACGGCCTCGAGATCCTGAGATACGGAAGGGGAGGGAGGATCCCGCAGTCAGGGTGTGAGCCCGAGCAAAGCACCGTTTCACTCCCCGATCCACCGCAGGCTCGGGCAAGTCTCTTCAGCTGGGAGCCTGGGAGCAATTTACAGTTTCAGTGGGAGTTAAACTCTTAAATATCCCCGGGAAGCTGGGCCATAAGCTTAGCTCCATGTGCAGCAATTTCCCCTTCTGTGCGAGGGAGCCAGAAGCGCTGCCCAGCAGCGGTGTGAACACAAAGGCGCGTAAAAACCCTGGCATGGAGAGCACATCTGTAATTAAGATGGCAGGAGGCACATTGTTAATTCACAGCTATTATTTATTAATATCAGCCTTAAGTGCAAAGCTCAACTCCCGTTGYGGAGCAATAAGCAAAGCCCGAGCAACAATAATAAATAGCCAACAAGGTAATTGGATAATTGTTTCCTTGATATCTTAAAAGTTTAACAAGATTTTTTTTTCCCCTGAGTGTTCATGCTCCCAAGTACAAGGGGCCAGGCGGTGTTTGTGTGAAGGGGGAGGTTTAGAAGGTAGCAAGGAGAGAGTTTTGTGCCCCTTCGATGGGCAGCTGCGAGGGCTGGGGCTCGCCTGGCCCCCAAGYGAAGCCATTTGCAGCTCCCCCTGTTTTGGGGGAATTGTGGGCACCAGGACACAGGGGCGTTTGACTCTCCTGCTCTAGGAGCCTTGGCAAACGGCCTTGGTTAGAGGAGTGAGAAGTCTTCTTGCTAGCAAGGTTATGTCTGCAGGGTCCCAGGAGCAGGTAGGTCTTTCCGAGCGTATTGGGCTGTTTATTCCGAGTGTGCTGCACAGGGTCAAGCAGAGGAGGATCCTTGATAAGCGAGGGGGAAGTTTAATCCCCTTTCCAGGGAAAATTAAGAATCTCTATGAACTCCAGCTCTGCAGCGCTGCTGGAGACCCACATGTGGGTGGTTCTTGCACCAGACCATGCCACAGGCTGGGCAGAGGACGATCCCACCCGAGCAGCTGGAGCTGTGGCTCAGAGCTGCCCTTGCACAGCGCAGCCGTCTTCTCAGTAAGCAGCTCATCCACCTGGCCGAGAGTTGGGCACGACCTAAGGAGCTTCTTGCAAGGGCTGATCAGTTCATGCAGGATCAAAACCAAGGCTTTGGTTAGAGCACTTCTGCTTGCACAAAAAGAAAAAAGGGGTATTTAAACTCATTCACATGCACTGGGGGCCCTTAAGTTGGCACTGCATTTATAACACGAAGGGCCATTTGGGCTCTGTGTGCCCGGGATGTAATTTGTGGAGCAGCCACCCCAGCTGCTTGGGAGGAGAGTGCACGGGGCCTCGGCAGCACTTAGTGCAATGAGCCAGGACCCTGTGGCTGAGGGCTGCAACACGATTGATTCTATTAATTTATGGGATAACCAGTCCTTTGGGAAAGTTTCCTCGTAATCTCCATTAGACAGAGATTGCTTTATCCTTTGCACCGAAGATTTTTGCATCTCTTTCCTCTCTAAGCTTTCTTTTCTCCAACTTTATCCCTAAGATTCTGTGTATTATTTATTTCATTTCCCTCCTTTTTTTTTTCTCTTTATGTTTTTTCCAACCCTGCTGAACCCTTGGCCTCAGCAGTGTCTTGGGGAATACGCAGAATAACGTCTGCAGGTGAACTCTGCTTCTATAAATACAGATCCTTTGACAGTTTTGTTTTATTTCACCAAAAATTGCCAAAATACACTCAGAGCCTGTTCTCTCACTACATTTTCATTTTAAATAGGAAATGCCAAAGGCAGCTGACATAAACCTCCTCTCATACACTTCCATCTTTGTTTTACCAAATTTTGAGCCAGTAATTCCACCTCTTTTATCCAGGAGCTGGTGACGCCGCCGCTGCTCTGGGGGAGCTGCAGCTGCGGGGTTAGGAGCAGGACATGGAAATCCAGGCTGCAGCGCCCAGGCCCTGCCGGATGCCAAGCTGGGGCTGCAGGACCAAGGTCCTGCAAGGACCTTCCTTCCAGGAGGGACCTTCCTGTCCCTGGGAGCCGCTCCTGCAAGCGGCACTGGAGCTTCCTGGGCGCAGGGGACCAGGAGCCGGGCGTCCTGGTGCCGTCCCACTCCGTCGCCCCTGCAGGTGCTGCAGATCTAATGGGCGCAGGGGGCCGTGGGGCTCGCCCGGAGTTACCCACCCAAATCCTAGCTCAGGAGAAGATTTAAGCTCGCTGTTGTCTTAGTGTTTTGCAGTCAGGTGCTGGAAAGCCTGGTGCGGTGCCGCCAGCAGGCCGTGGTTCCGGGAAGGAGCCACCTGCCTGGAGAGGCGCTGCTTTCATGTCGCAGGTGCTAAGCCGGGCGGCTTTAAGGGAGCTTTGCCTAAATCCTGGTTCGAGGTGGACACCGAACCTCCCCAGCCCGCTTTGATGTGCGCACGGAGGCCTCTTCCGTAGCCCAGGCGCTTGCGGGTCAGGGATGTTTTCCCAGCGCGATTTCCTGCGTCTGCATAGAGAGGGAAGGGAAGGAAGGCACTGCTGGGGAGGGCTGCGCGTGATGCCCGGTGTCCCGAGCCTCGTACGGAGCCCGGCGGTGCCCTCCGTGTCCCGGTGCTCCCGGCGCTGGGGCTGGAGCGGCTCCGCGGCCGCCCCGGGCTCGGGCGGTCTCAGAGCACGGGGCTCCACGAGGTGCGGGCAGGAGGTATTTAAAGCAGAGCGAAAAAAGAAACAGTAAACRCATGAAATAATAATAAAAACCCACCCTTTTCTTTGAGCCTGAATGTATGCTGGTGCAGTGCTTAGGGGATTAATCTCTTAAAAAATAAGTGCCATGTGAGTAGACAGGCAGTGATTAAGGTTTTAACTGATCAGTCTGCGTCTGACAGTGAACCAGCTATTATCTTAACGGAATCAAACGAACGTTCAGAGGCTCCGCTCAGCCCCAAACATGAAAGGAGATGTCATGTGCTGGCAGTTGGCAAGCCGCAGGGGAAGGGAGGCAGCGCGAGGCAGCGTGAAGCAGGGAAGGGAAGGGAAGGGAAGCCAAACAAGGGTGAGAAAAAGCAAGAAGGAGAGACGCAGGCAGAGAAGGGAGCAGAGGGAGGAGGAGGAGGATGGGGCGGTTGGATGGGGAGAGGAAAGAAGGGGAAGGAAGGGGGTCCTGCGGCTGGAGGTTGCAGCAGTTTGCTGTGCGCCCTGCACCACAGCGTGCTCTGCTCCCTGCCGTTTCGGAAGCTGCTCCCCGTGCAGGCCGGGGCCCCGGCCAGTTCCCACACCGGCCGTGCCGCCGCCGCCGAGGGCTCCTGCCGACGGGGAGGTCCAGCACTCTTGAACCTGGGGTCACCAACAAGAGGGAGGAGAAGAATGGCCTTCAGGCCGGGGGAGAAACCAGGGCAACCAGGCTCTTAACGCGATAAAAGGGCTTTATCTCGAAGCACTTAAACAAAACACACAAGCCTGAGAGAAGAGGCTCTGTCAAGTACCCGCCGGCCTAGGGGAAAGCGCGGATCCCCGCGGGACAGGGGGCCGTAGGGGAAAACTCCGATCCCCGTGGGACAGGGGGGCCATAGGGGAAAGCTCCGATCCCCACGGGATAGGGGCTCTTTGCTGTGCAGCGCCGGAAGGTTTCACGCCGGCCGGCGCCGCAGCAGCGAGTCGCAGGTTCCCTGGAGCTGCTCGGCAAGCGAGCGGCCAAAGGAAAGATCCAGGGAGCAGGGCTGGAGGGAGCAGGAGGCAGCCCGGAGCCGCAGGCACCGTCCCYTTCCCTTCTGCGGGCGCTGCTCTAAATTGGAGTCATCTCTGCAGTCAGGGTGAAGATGGAGTTTAGAGGAGCCCTCCGTGAAATCCGGAGCTGGGCTGCCTCAGCGCCAGAGCATTTTCCTCTGGGATACGTTGGGAAAATCAAATGGAGCACGTGGGCTGACTGGAGGTGGCGAGGCGGCTGGCAGGGGATACAGGGCCGTGTCCACGGGGYGGTTCAGGGTCAAGGGGGAGCGAGGGATTTACGGCCTGGAGAGCCAAGGCAGAGCAGGGGCTAGAGGAGGGTCGGAGCCCTTGAACAAAAGGGTCCTTTTAGCCCCGGGCAGGCGGGGAGTCAGAGAGACCGGGCCGCTCTGGCCCTTGGGAAAGATGGCAGGG
>NW_020456276.1:2082877-2093028 GCF_003342845.1 Nothoprocta perdicaria | reverse complement strand
CGGCGGGAGCCCCCGCGGGACGGGTGCCGGGTCCCTCCGCGAGGCGCCGCGGGCCGCGGCACCTCCGCACCGCCAGGCCGTCGGGCCGTGAATCTCGGCGCTGCCGACCCCGCCGCCAGGCTGTTGTTGCTCCGTGCGCTCCCTCCTGACTCCATCTGTCTCCCGGTGCTACCGCTCCGTGCCAGGAGGGCTCCAGGCCCCGCCAGGGTCACGACTGCCCCATTACAGGGTGAGATTTATCATTGGCAGGTGTGCTGCGGGATGGTATATTATCCAGGATTATGAACTGTAACAGGATAATCTCTCTAATGTAATTCAAGCTCTCGACATGGCTTATGGCTCCTTAATGTACCTCAGACTGAAGAATTACAAGAACATTTTCCCCCCTCCCTACCTTGTCAGCTCCTAAATGATTTAGGCAATCGCCTGGAGCCGGATCTTGGCCTCCAGTCATAACTCAGCGCCGTTCACTAAATATGATGGGGAAGGAGTTTTCCCGGCTTTGCTGTTCCCTCCTCGCGGCGAGCTGGGCCGGGCGGGAGCGGGCAGAGCTGTGGCCCAGCCCGCAGCCGTGGTTTAGACGCAGGCACCTCACTCACCACGTGAGGTTCAGGGTAAAACTTGGGCGCCAGATGAGCAGTGAGGGCTGCACCAGGGCAGGCGGTGCCTTCTGAGCGCCGCCGGGACATGGACGGGAGCTCCAGGAGGCTACGGGAGCCCCGGCCTCTGCTCACGCTCCCCTCGTCCCYGCGGAGCAGCCTCCATCCCCCGCAGCCTCCCCGTGACCCCGGGGGCAAATTAACCTTTGCAGCCAGAGGAGGGAGGGAAGAAAGCAAAGGAGGAGAGAAAGGCAGGGATTAAGCACAGGAACTGCAGGGACGCAGCTTCCACCCGGCAACCGGCTTAAAATAAACAGTAGATACGCAGAGCGGGGCCGGGAACCCGCCGCGACTTGGAAAAGCAGCGACTGGAAAAACATAGATCCTTTATTTAGCATTCCCAGGGTTGGGCCAGCCGGGGCCTGGTTACCTGTTGCTAACGCGCGGAGCGCTCAGTGATGGAAGGGGAGGAAACGGGGGAACGCGCGAGGAGGAGGAGGAAGAGGAGGAGGAGAGGAAGCAGCAGAGATGGAGGAGAGCACGGGCAGGAGGGAGCCGCGGAGCAGTGGCCGGGCTGCTTGTGGGGACGGCGGCAGTGCCGGGACGGCCCCGCGCGGCTCYGTGCCCACAGAGCAGCTCGAGCTGCCGCTGCCGTTTGTTGTCGCCCGGGCAGCCTCCGCGATGGGGATTTTCGGTGTCACTGGCTGGGAGGATTCCAGGCAGGTTTCTGATAATGTGGGGTTTCTTTTTGCCAGTCAGGGAGGGAGAGGAGGGAGGAAGGCAGGGGAGGGCTCAGCCTGGGCTCCTAATCCCCTCGCTGGCGGCTGTGGCCTCGAGGCCGCAGTTAAAGCGCCGCCAGGCTTTGCTGGTGGCCGCGTGGCCGCCCGTCCTGCCTGGCCGCAGGAGGGACGCGAGGGCGCGCAGCAGCCCGGCCCCCCACACAAACTGCTGCCTTTGGTCTATGGGGCTTTGGGGGCTCCTGTGGGAGCCCGCCAGGACCGGGCAGAGGGGCCAGGACTGACCCGTGGCCTTGGCAGTGCGGGCAGTGCGACGACTCGGCTCCTCACAGGGCTGCCTGGGCACGAGGAGGCTGCCGGAGGCTCCTGCCGCTCCAGGCCAGGCGAGAAGCGGCCGAGGGTTTGATCTCGGCACAAACAAACTCGAAATCCCCGCGTAATCTTCCCCTGCTTTGTGCTCGGGCGAGCGGAGCGGCAGCGCCCGTCCCCTCCCCGGCTCTCGGCGCGCAGGGAGCCCCAGCACCAGGAGCGCCGCTTTCTTCTCGCTTTCTTCTTTCTTTTCTTCTGATTTATGCTTTGGGTAATTAGTGTTTTGTGGAGAGATAGCGACGGGGGACAGGAAGGAAAAGCTGTTTATCCAGTGAAGTAACTGGCAAAGCGTCTTCAGACCTGTCTGTGCTTCCCGGGCRGCACCGCTGCCTTAACCGCTTCCCTGCTGCGAGGCAGGGGACGGTGCCAGCCCCGCGCTCCCGCCTTCGCCCTTCACCCCGCCGGGGCAGGAAGGGGAAGGTCCCTCTGTGACTCATCCCCGTTCCTAAACTCACGCTGCCGGAGGAGGCGGCAGCAGCTCTTGGGCCACGCGGGGGCCACCAAAGGCCCCGCTCTGCTCTACACTCCCAGCCCCTCGTTTCTGCTCCCGGCAACGTGTCCCGGGGCTCCCCTCAGCAGCGGGAGGCTGAGGCAGCAGCCCACGGAGCTGCCCAGCTCGCTGGGCTACCTCCTGCTCGCTGCCCTGGCCCTGCCAGCCCCGTGACCCGCCAAGCCCCAGACCACAGCCCAGCTCTGCTGCCTTCCTGCCCGGCAGCCCCTCAGCTYTAACACAAGCAGAGGCGGCCTGGGCAGAGAGGGGGGAAGCCGCCTGATTGGCATGTGATTGACAGGGCCAATTAACCCAACTAAGGCAGCTGCAGGCAGGGGAGGAGGGGAGGCCAGGATCCAATTCCCTTCCCATCACACTTGATTGCTGGTTTTGTTTTATTCCATGTCTCCTTTTAAATGTCTGGGAGATGCTCCCTCTTGCTTCCCGGATGCCATCCACAGCACTTGCCACCTTCCCGTTTGGCTGTCAGAGGGTTGGAGTTGTTGTTGGCACCTGGGCACCTTCCCCCTAGCCCTGGGATTCCCCAGGTAAATGAGGGAGCTCCTCGTGCTCCTACACAGGTGACTGTGCAGCTCGGGACGAGCCACGGCCGCCTCCTGGCACAGGCAGAAGGATGGCACAGGATTGGGGCAYGGAGCCGGCTGGGCTCTCCGTGCTGTTCCACATGTCCCCATGTTGCTGGGGCTGCTGGTGGCTCCTTGAAAAGAAACGGGCCAGGGAGGTTTGGTTGGGAGGAGACAAGCGGGGAGCCCGCAGCACAGCGAGGACAGGCAGCGCATGGAGTTTGTCTCTCCGGAGATCTGCGTTTCTTCTTTCTCCGTGTTTTCTTGACTCATTTCCTCAGCTCGCAGGCAGATATTTACTTAACCCCGCAGCGGCGCTGCGCCGGCAATGCCAAGTTTGGGGGGTGCAGGCGCTCCCGGCRCGGCCGCGTTTGCACGCGGAGGCCCCGCGCGGTGCTCCGTGCGCTGCTTCCTGCAGCACCGTCCCGCCGGGAAGGCCGCGGCGGCGCGCGGGCAGTGGGAGGGATCGGTGTGAGCTGGCGCCGCGCACGCCGCCCTCGCCGCTGCCAGCGGCTCGCGGCCCTTGCGGGCGGCCCCCAGCGGGTTCCCCTGCCCTGCTCACGTGTTGCCGTGTCCCTCAAGGGCCGCCCTGGGTTGCGTTGGGGCAACGCCGCCTTTGCAGTGTACACACAGCCCTTGGGGACCACCGGCGCGGCCTGCCCCCCTCCCAGAGCCCGCTACAGGCTGTGGCCACGATCAAAGGCCTCGTTTCTCCCGCTGACGACACGCGGCCCTTGCTGAGGACGGCGCAGGGCCGAGCGAGCTGTGAGGCGCCTCTCCGTGCAGCGCTGCCCTGGCTTAGCGCGCCGCGCGGGTCCGTGACGGCACATGGCGCGCAGAAGCCGCGGGCCGCGCGGATGGGCCCGACGCTCAGCGCGGCATCCGTCACCCAGTGCTCCCTGCGGGAGCGAGCGGCGCCTCCCGAGCCTGCGGCTTCCGCCTGCGGCCGGCGGGAGCCAAGAGCCGAGACCCGCAGGCCGGGGCCCTCGAGCGGCGGCCGCTGCCGCTTGCCGCGGGCAGGCCGCACCGGGGGCGGCGCGGGACGCGCTCAGGGGCTCTGTGGGTGCTGCAGGGCGCCTGCCGCGAGCCGGTCTAGCCCTGCTGAGTGCGTGTGCAGGAGTCCCTCACGGCGCCGCGCGCACAGGCTCCCTCTCCGAGCGCACCCGGTGCGGTGTCGGGTGCTTTCGAACCCGCCAAGAAGGTTCATGGAAAGAATCCACCCACCTGAGTGTGCCTTGGATCCTGCCCCGCGTTATTAGGAAGTAGCTATCAGCCCTTGAAGCAGGCAGCTGAGAGAGGCGAAACCCTACCCAGGTGTTAAAAATCCTTAAACAGGGAAAGAATTTTTCTTCCCCTTGGCCTGGGAGCAACAACAACAGCCCTTTCCCCCCGCTCTTTTTCCACCTATTTCYGAGCAAAGCGGCGGGCGGTTGTCCTCGGTTCAGCGCTGTCCTCGGCGCTGTGGCAGGGAAGGAGAGGAGGCCTCGGCACCCTCGCGCCCGAGCAAGCGCTGAGGGGACCCATGGGGCGAGATTTGGAAGCGGGTGCAGCAGGGAAGGAGGAAGCTGGCAATACTCCTGGAAATTTAAAGCCCCCTCGCTGGCCAGGCCTATAAAATAAAAGGTATTTGTGATCGATAATGAATCGACGCTGTTCTGCTGCCCGAGGTCGGCCCTCTGCTCTCCCTGGGGCAGTAGAGGCCGTGGGCGAGCGGCGCAGGAAGGGGCATCGRTGGCTGCGTTGCGGCCAGAGCCCTGGCTGCCCCGGTGCCCCTGGTACCGCTCACGTGTCCCGGGGGCCGCGCGGCTGCCAGGGCGGGTCCTGCAGCGCCTTACGGCCCCGCCGGCTCCTTCCCGGAACCCGCCTTCCCGGCCACGCGTTTCTGGGAATGAGGTCCCGGGGCTGTTGGTTTGGGGCGCCTGCCAGCGTGGGGGGGCTGGGGGGGACGGGGGGCTCCCATGCACTGCTTAACCCCTTCCCCGCCGGCGCTGATGTCAGTGGAGCGGCGGCTCCCTCGGATTCACCCCTTGGCTTCCTGGGTCTGTCCTCTCCGTGTCCGCGGGAGCTGCCGCTGCTTCGGCTCTCGGGAGGCCGGAGGAGCGGGAGAGAGGCCGTGTGCTGCCGCTGGAGCCCGCGGCCCCGCCGCAGGGGTTAAGCGCCGCGCRCTCGGGTCAGCACGGCTGCACCTGCCCGCGGGCTCCTGCGCGCGGCAGCACAATCGGGGGCTTGTTCCTTTCATAAGTGCCGTTGGAGCGCGGTGCCCAGGCCCCGGGCCAGCCCGCTGATCACATAAAATATTATTTGTGTTTAAAAATTCCAGTAATTGACTATGCGCCGTTTTTTTCCAAGCCTACTGCCAAGGGCAGTAAAATCAAAATCCGTCCCAGGTTATTTTCATCATGCAAATTCCCATTTCTGTAAACAGGAGTAGAAGGGCCGGGCACGTGGCCAGCGCGGGGGCCGCGCAAGGTGCAGCGGGCAGGAGGTGCCGCGCGGGGCCGAGTGGCCCTGGCTCCTCCCTCGCGCTCCGGCCCCGCTGCCGCTTCCCGCCGCCACGCCGGGATTCATGCCGTGGGGAGGCGGGGAGCGCCCGCCCCGCGGCGCGGCCTCCTGGGCTGCCCGCGGGCGGCCCCGCGGCTCCGCGCCCGGCTGGGAAGCGCTGCCCGAGGGCACAGCAACTTGTGCAGTGCCGTGAGGGAAATGCCTGTTCCTGCTTCCCGCTTGGGACACACACCAGCCGTGGTGCGGCATTGGGGCCAGCCAAATTATCCCATTACCGCTCAATCCCACACCTCTTTGTCCCTCAGTTTGGGAACATGTGGGAATGGCTGAGGTTGGAGTGRGATGTGGGGCCAGACAGGCCCCAGAGCTGCTGGAAACGGCCGTTTTTGTTCCCGTGCGTGCCGGGGTCTGCACACATCAGTAGAGATGACGTTTTATCCTCTGTAAGGAGCGGGGCAGGAGCCCCCGCTCAGAATCCACATCTGCTCTGGAAAGAAGTTGCTGCAGGAAGGCAGCCCGCACGGAGCAGTAACGTGGTTCCGATGGTGCTGCGCCGCGTGGAGAGCAGCGCACACGTATCRCGCTGCAGCAGGCCCTACCGTAAGAGCTTGCAGTTAGGCTGCCCCTCGTGCGGCCGTGCTTCGCACACGTCCCGTGCGCGCCGGCCCGCCTGCTCTGCCACCGCCGTGCAGCCCCTCTGCCGCGTCGCTGCAGCTCCTGCGTGACGCGTCGCCGCCTGGAAACGGCCTGTCCGGCCGCAGGGATGCCCGGGATCCAGCACGTCCCTGTCCCCCCGTTCCACAAGGCTGGGAGCCCGGAACAGGGAAGAGGTAAAGAAGAGCAGGGCAGCAGGAGACAACTGCCTTGCGCCGTGCTCAGGGTGATCCCGGAAGCCTCGACCTGGGCTAATTAGCTGGGCTCCCTCCAACACGTTGTGCAGTTAATAGATAGGGATGTGAGCACCGGGGCTGCCGTGTTGGGAGGGACCAGCAACAATAATAGGGTTGGTGTCCATGGGGATCCAGGCTGCTTACGGTAATGAAGGCGGCCTGACACTGCCGGCAAGGGGCTCCCAGCTGCCAGGGCCCCGGGTGATCCTGGCCGCTCCTGGGAGCTCGTGCGGATCCTCATGTTGTGCTTTACTCTTCCCTTTCCCCCCAGACCGCCACGCTGCTCCCAAGCACTTCCAGGGCCAGATGGAGCCAAGCGGGATGGGCACTGAAGGCCCAAGGGCCACCGGGATGCGGCCCCGGAGTGCATCCATCCCGGCGCCAAGTCCTGCCCCTCTTGGCCAGGACCTCCCGTTCCTTCCGTGGCTCCGTGCTGGCTGTTCCCGCGYGGAGTTCCTGCGGCAGCGCTGGCTGCCGGGCTCAGCTCCCCTGGTGCTTTGTGCACTAGGAGAGGCTGAGGGGAGGGCTGGCCGGCGGGAACGCCGTGCCYAGGCGCAACGCGGCTCCCGCGCCGCGCGGCCGCAGGACGTGATTAGAGCACGGCTCGCATGCCGTCAAATGGAACGGGGCTAATCGAATCACCATCCATCTGGCGCTGCCACATCTGTCCCAACACCTCCACCTCTTCATTTTCAATCAGCCTTAAATAGGACATAATTATTAACGTCTACCCGCTGCCAGGYGGTGCGGGCAACTCGCCCGGCTCTGCCCATCGGCTTTGCTGAGCGGGTGGCACCAGGTGGGGAGGCTGCCAGTGGCACCGGCCTCTTGGGAGCTGCTGGCAGGGAAGGAGGGTGCGCGGGGGGAGAGCGGGATGTGGCCGCCTCGGCTGCGCTGTCCYGGGCGCCGCGGAGCAGTGGGCAGCGGGTGGTGCCCAGCGCGAAGGCAGTGCCAGGGGGGCGTCCAAAGGGGACTGGGGGGCCAAGCAGGGAGCAGGAAGTTTCCTGAGCCTGGTGGGTCCGTGGCACTTGCAGGCCAGCCCGGAGCTCACTGCGTTCCTGCACGCTGTCGCCATGGATTTYCTTGGCTCTTCGAGGCAGGACCCAAGGTGCAGCTGCAAACCCAGCCTGGGCTCCATAAAACCCGGYTCAGACCTCCCCGCCCACGTGGGCCCTCCTGGGCCACCCTGGTCAGCCCAGCATCTGASGGAGTTCACCGTGGGACTCCCCGCATTTGCATTTCCAAAGCTGTGGGAATCATGGGGCTAGGCGAAAATCTGCTCTCTTCCCTCTCTCTGTAAGAAGAGTTTCGCTGCCCTCGTGGCTGGGACAAAGCTCAGGAATAGGAAGGAGGGCAGCGGCACTTGGCGGGCCCACCCTGTTGCCCAGCACCCTCGGCGTGAGCCGCGTCCCGTCGCTCCCCGGCAAAGCGCTCGTGGGCAGCGCCAGGCGGGCAGAGCCGAGCGGCTGCCCCCGATCCGCAGCTCTCGCCTTAAGATCTCGCCTTAAGACAGCAGAGCGGCCAGCAAGTACCCTGGGAAAGCGGAGCGAGCCACGGCGGGCTGTTTGCGGCATAAGTTGCCAAATAAGCAGCGCCTGGGGGATGGCTGGTGAGCTCGTGAAGCGAATCTTGGCGTGGTTTTGATGAGCGCGATCGATGGCAGCCGGCGCGCGCTGCCRCGGCGGCTTTGGGCTTGAAAGGCGCTTGTCGCGGTTCACAGCGTGTTCACACACAAATCCCGYGCTCCCGCTTCGCTGCAGCCCTTTCTTCTCGGAACGAGCCGGCTCCAGCAGCACCTGCGGCTGAGATAGCGGCTCCCTTGGCCCTGCTTTGTGCATGGAGGGCAGGGGAGCTGCGGGATGCAGCCAGGGCCGCGGCGGATGCGGCAGCCGCGCGGGGCACTCGTCTCCCTTGGCGCCTTCGCCGACCCGYCCTGCATCTCTGACGACCTTGTAGCCGTGGCCTTTGGGCCGGCAAGGCCCTTCCTGGGCCAGTCCCTGCTCCACGAGAGGAGAGGAGCCCTGTCCCAAAGCAGGGTCTGCCGCCGGAGCTGCGGAGGCCGCGTTGGAAGCGGCTGCGATAGCTGCTTGCTCTGCTCGGGGCCTGGCGCTGCCTTGCGCGAACGTCGGCCCCCGACCGCTCAGCGTCAAAAATAGCAACAAACCAGCGGYGTCTCCTGGCTGCAGTGCAAAAGCTGGGATGTGCTGGTGATCCACGGGCTGYGTTTGGTTGGAGAGTCCAGGATCGTGGGGGAAATACTACAGACGATGCAAAGGAAGGAGGGAAAACTCCGTGCTGGAAGGGAATGGTGCTAAGAGCAGGGCAGCGGCTGCGCTCGYGGCGGCCCCTGCGCTCGGGGCGCTGTCCAGGCTGGGTGCTGCGTGTGCGGGCAGAGCTGTGGGTGTGGGGCTGGGGACACCCACACATGGCCAGTGCCACGGGTGCAGCGCCAGGTGCCCCACACGCGGCCGTGCCGCAGCAGCCAGCAGGGGGCTCGGTGCCGCCCGCATGCTCCTGGTGCCGCCCGCGTGCTCCTGGTGCCGCCCGCGTGCTCCCGGTGCAGCCCGCGCGTTCCCGGTGCAGCCCGCGCGCTCCCGGTGCAGCCCGTGCGCTCCCGATGTAGCCTGCGCGCTCCCGGTGCAGCCCGCGCGCTCCCGATGTAGCCTGCGCGCTCCCGGTGCAGCCCGCGCGCTCCCGATGTAGCCTGCGCGCTCCCGGTGCAGCCCGCGCGCTCCCGATGTAGCCCGCGCGCTCCCGGTGCAGCCCGCGCGCTCCCGGTGCAGCCCGCGCGCTCCCGATGTAGCCTGCGCGCTCCCGGTGCAGCCCGCGCGCTCCCGATGTAGCCTGCGCGCTCCCGGTGCAGCCCGCGCGCTCCCGATGTAGCCCGCGCGCTCCCGGTGCAGCCCGCGCGTTCCCGGTGCAGCCCGCGCGCTCCCGGTGCAGCCCGTGCGCTCCCGGTGCAGCCTGCGTGCTCCCGGTGCAGCCCGTGCGCTCCCGGTGTAGCCCGCGTGCTACTGGTGCCACCTGCGCGCTCCCGGTGTAGCCCGCACGCTCCCGGTGCAGCTTGCGCGTTGCCGGTGCCACCCGCGCGTTCCCAGTGCCACCCACGCGCTCCCGGTGCAGCCCGCGCGCTCCCAGTGTAGCCCGCGTGCTCCCGGTGCAGCTTGCGCGCTCCCGGTGCCACCCACGCGCTCCCAGTGCCGCCCGCGCGTTCCCGGTGCCACCCGGGCGCTCCTGGTGCAGCCCGCACGCTCCTGGTGCCACCCGCACGCTCCTGGTGCAGCCCGCGTGCTCCGCGCTCACCTCCCCCCTGTGCGCTCCCTCTCTCCCGGTTTATTGTCTCCATCCTCCCTGGACACCACTTTCACTTTGATCTCCAGAAACTTTGGCATTGCTCCCAAAAAATATGTGTGTGTATTAGGGAAAAAAAAAGAAGGGAAAGAGGAGGGAGGCCTTTGTTCGGCACAGCTGCTCGCAGGCTGCGGCGCGGCTCCGCGCAGGTATCGGGCAGGTATGCCGGGGTCTGGCACGGCCTGRCGGAGCCGCCGCGTTGCCCTGCGGATCCGTTGGGTCCCTGGGGTCTCGCCAGGCTCAGGAGAGGACATGGAGCGAGCCGGGGATGCTGCCGTGTGGCCCGTGGCTCCCCGCAGGCCCCTGAAGTGTCTCCATGAGYCCCGGCAGGCGGGTAGGGAGCGCCGCCTGCCCCCTCCTCCTCCTCCTCCTCCTGCTCTTCCTCCCGTGCCGAGAGGGCAGGGGGAGCCGGGGCAGGGGCAGAGCCTGCTCATCCCAGGCCCCTTCCCGCACCCTCCGCACCGTGGCGGCGGCCGAGGCATCGTCTGGCTCCCACATGTGCCGAGGCCCTTGGGAAGATTTATGGGGAGCCCAGCGCGGCCCTGTTCCCGCGGGGCTCCGGCGGGGCCGGCGCGGCGCCGCGGGGGTTAACGCGGCGCGCAGGAATGCGGCGCCCGCCCGGGTCACCT
>NW_020456276.1:2077367-2080021 GCF_003342845.1 Nothoprocta perdicaria | reverse complement strand
GGAAGGGGGCACAAGGGGAGTCTTGGAAAGGTAGAAATATTCCTGCATTATAAATACCCCCTTTTCAGTGTCAAGGTTAACGTTCCAGGTGCTGAGGAAACCCGCTGCCAGTGCTTCCCTTTGCGCCGGGAAGAGCAGCAGCTCCAGGGGGAGGTTTGGGAATTGCCACCAAGCTGTGGGGCCCAAGGCAGGAATGTCGCTGCGTTCCCTCCCATCCATCCGAGTCGGGATGCCTCGAGATGCTCGTCGTCCTCTCCRCTTATTGCCACCACGCTGGATGTTGTTACCTACAGGCAAGCCCAAGCTCCGTGTCAGTCCTGCAGGGCTCTTGGTACCTTCAGCAAGAGCCCCAGGGGCTGSCGGATGTTCCCAGCGCTGGGATAGCGGCCGCCGGGCGCCTCCCTCCCATCCCTGACCAAGCTGGGTGTCTTTCACTGCGCAGTGCCCAACTCCCCAGGTCGTGTCCCATCTTCCTGGCTCTTCCTGCCGTGGGATATTTATTTCCCTCCCTCCCTTCTACCTCATGGTAGGACCCAGCCTGGCTCTTATCCTGGTGCACGCAGGGCAAAGGTACCCTGGAGAATCCAGGGTTTCTTTCCTTCTGCTCTTGGCGTATTTTTCCCAACACTGCTCGCTTCCTGACTCTCCCACATCCCTCTTTGCTGCTGACTCCCTGGAGTCCTGGCTAGGAGGGATCTGATCTACCAGCGTGTGTGGGGAGGAGAGAGATGTTTTTACTACTGAAGCTCCTGGAGATCCTTATCCAAGGGCTAAAGTCAGGCCGAGCAGCTGCCCGACCCCTTGGAAGGGAGCACTCCAGGAGCAATGTCTGGATGTTGATGCTCCAAAGCGGAACTGCTGGAGTCTGCCCAGGGATGAGCCTGGAGAAACGGGGTTGAGGGCAGCCAGGGTGAGGAGCTTCCTGCTAGTGGAGCCCTGGCACCGGCGGCTCCTGCCTCCCGCCCTGGCCCTGCTGCGGGGAGCCCTGCTGTTCCCGGCTCGGCCGCTGCTCCGCGTGCTCTCCACGTGTGCTCCACGTGCGCTCTATGTGTGCCCCGTGTGCTCTCCGCATGTTCTCCGCGTGCTCTCCACGCGTGTTCGCGTGTGCCCCACGTGCACTCTATGTGCGCTCCACATGCTCTCCTTTTGCGCCCCGCGTGCTCTCCGCATGTGCTCCATGTGTGCTCAACGCGCGCTTCGTGTGTGCCCCACGTGTGCCCTGTGTGTGCTCCGCATGCTCTCCACATGCTCTCCCTGTGTGCCCCACGTGTGCCCTGTATGTGCCCCACATGCACTCTGTGTGCGCCCCGCGTGCCCGCCGTGTGCGCTCCGTGTGTGCCGTGTGCTCCGCATGCTCTCCCCGTGCACTCCGTGTGTGCCCTGTGTGCACTCCGTGTGCTCTCCATGTGCGCTCCCCGTGTGCTTCGCATGCGCTCTGTGTGCGCTCCACATGCTCCCCGCGTGCACCCCGCATGCACTCCGTGTGCTCTCCACGTGTGCCCCGCGTGCTCTCCGCGCGCGCCCCGCGTGCTCCTGCGCCCTTGCTCAGGCTGAGCCGCCCGCGCTCGCCCCGGGGCCGGTTTAACACCCGTTTCTGCCTCCCTGATGAGAAGGCGCCGGCGTCGGGGCCCCTCCGGGCGCTTCCTGCTGCCACCTGCTCCGGGGCCCGGGCCCTTGAGCGCCGGCGCTGGGTAAACAGCTGCTGCCGGAGCCCTTCCCGCCGGCGCCTTCATCTGGAGAGAGTCAACACGGGAAAGCAAACACGGCTGGGCCCCGCGCCCGCCGCAGCGCCCGCGTCCTGCAGCCCCGTGCCCGCGGCGCCCGCGGCTCCCGCGGCTCCCGCGCCCTCCGCGCTCCCAGCCCTGGAGCAGCCCGGAGCAATTGCCTCAGGCTGCAATTAGGGCTTCAGCGTCCTGACACCTTCTCAAGGGTCTTTATCCCCGGCAGGTAAATTGGGGGCTTCCAGGCTGGGTGTGCAGGGCCGAGACAGGCACCAGGGGCAGCCTTAGCAACACCCGCGGCACCGCGACCAGGCCCGCCAGCCGTGGGCGATGGGCACCGCAGCCTGGCCCCGCAGCCCGGCCCCGCATCTGCGTCCCGGCCTCGCAGCCTGGCCTCGCATCCCAGCCCCGCATCCACATCCACATCCTGGCCTTGCAGCCCGGCCCTACAGCCCAGCCCCGCAGCCTGGCCTCGCATCCCAGCCCTGCATCCACATCCGCATCCACATCCCGGCCCCGCAGCCGCATCCACATCCACATCCTGGCCCCACATCCCGGCCCCGCATTGCATCTACATCCACATCCACATCCTGATCCCGCATCTCGGTCCCACATCTCAGTCCCGCATCCCGGCTCCGCAGCCTCAGCCACAGCCGCATCCTGGGCCCCACATCCACGTCCTCAGCCCATCCGCACTTCCCTCCCAAGCTTTGGGTGTGTGCTTGGGTAAAGAGAGAAACAACTTCAACGTTTGGATCCAAACAGCGGCAGCCTCAAAGTTCAGGGATATTCAGATCTAGACCAATCTCTAGGTTTTTTCATTCTTTTTTTTTTTTTTTTTTTTCAGATGCTGCCTATACTTCAGGCAAGTACATTAGCGCCGAGAGTATACAAATCTTGATTTTAATGCAAGCCCCAGTAATCAGCTATTTG
>NW_020456276.1:2052353-2077337 GCF_003342845.1 Nothoprocta perdicaria | reverse complement strand
GATCTAGACCAATCTCTAGGTTTTTTCATTCTTTTTTTTTTTTTTTTTTTTTTTTTTGACAGCTGCTGCCTCTACTTCAGGCAAGGACATTAGCGCCGAGAGGAAAAAAAATTTGATTTTAATGCAAGCCCCAGTAATCAGCTATTTGTGATGGAATTTTATCTGTCCTGGTCTCTAAGGGATGAGAAGCAAGCAGAGAGGAAAGAAGGGTCAGAAATTAGTATGCAGAAATATCTGATCAGCCAAAGTAATTTTCTTTAATAATCGTATTCATACTGGCTGCTCTCCGCTCACTAGAAGAATTAAGTATTTAATAGTAATATATTTCATCTGGCAGCAGTTCCGTTTCGTTAGGAGCGGTGATGCCGGGTGGGGGCGGGAAGCGGGAGCCGCTGGGAGGAGGGACCCGCGGGGCGCCCRGGGCCGGAGCGGAGCCGCCATCCCGGCGGGATGCGGCCCTGCCGCGGAGCCGCCGTCCGCGCGGTGTCCCTTGCATGGGGAGCGTTGGGGACACAGGGAGTGTGTTGGGAACACGGCAGGGCACGTTGGGGACATTGGGGGGTCCCATTGGGGACACAGGGGGGCCCTCTGGCCCTGAGGCCCGGGAGCTTGGGGGGGTCCCTGGGATGCTCTCGGGAAGCRCTCCGGGCGGGCAGGGCTTCAGCAGGGCCCCCGTCCCGCTGGCTCCGACGGGACTTCAGGCCAGGGCTGCCCTGGGGCCGGTGCCATCCCCGATCCGTGCTGTGTTCCCGGGAGGTGGATGTGTTCCTAGGTGTGCAAGCAGCGTGCTGCCTGCGGATGAGCTGCCTTTGCAAGCCGGGAAACAGCTGGAGGCACCCAGCTCTTCCCGAAAGAGCCCCACGCGATCAGTGTCGCGGAGCCGCCGCTCCGGTGCCTGGGGATGGATTCCCAGCAAAGGCTGCGGAGTGAGGAGTGGATTGCGCGCCAGGCAGCGCGAGCCGGGACACGGGGACACGGCTGCCGGGCTCGTTTGTCCTGATTGAGGGAACTGGGCCCAGGGCCTGGAGCGCGGAGCRTGGGGTGGGAACGGGGAGCATTGGAACATAGGACTGCTCCGGCGGTGTGGGAAGTGCCCAGAGCGGTGTTGGAGCTTGCAGGGGATGGAAAAGCCGGAGCGCGGGCGGAAAAGCCGGAGCGCAGGCGGAGGCGGCCRGCGTCGCCCGCATCCCCATCCCGCATGTCCCGTGCGTCCCGCTTGCCGGCGGCCCCGGCGCCGCGCGTGTTTGCGGGCTCCCAGGGAACGGCGGGACACGGGCCTTTCTCCCGGCTCTAATGAAACCCTTTAATCATATTCAAATAGGTTACTGTTCAGGGGGAAAATAGAAATATGGATTTGATAGCAATAAATTTCCCTGGCTGGCTAAGCCCAGTTCTTAATTGTCCTGTCCCAGGGCTCGCACATTTCATTGTTCGTTAGGTGCTTAAGTCCCTGCTCTCATTTTGTGGCGGTGACATTACCGCTGATGGCTCTAATACTCTCATAATTTGAAAGGGGATTTGCATGATAGAACGCAGAGTATTAAAAGAAAAAGAAAAAAGGAGAGTTAAAAAAAAAAAAAAGGAGGGAGGGGGCGAGGAAGGAGTGCACGGGGGGCAGGGGAGCGGATCCGGCTTCCACTTAAAAAAAAAAAGTCACTTTCTTCAAAGTCAAATCATTGTTTTCATTAAAGTGGAAAAAAAAAAAGTGTCTCTTCTGCACAGTCAGGCCGGCCTGGTGCTGGTATTATCCTTATTGTTGCTAATGGTTATTAATTATTATTATCCCGCTACACAGAGCACTGCGGACGTGATGTCCCCGATGTCCTTGGGACCAAGAGGGAGAAAATCCGGCCGGGTGTCGGAGCGGGGAGGGCGCCGGCAGTGGGGCCGCGGCCGCTCCGGGCAGCGGAGCCTCCCTCGGGCTGCTTCCCGCGGCGCCGGCTGCTCCTGCGGCTGCTCCGCGGCGCCGGCGGCCCCGCCAGGCCCGGCGCAGCAGCGGCTCGCTTTGCCGCTGGGAGACGATCCGTTACTTTGCAGCGATCCCGCGCAGGGCGGCAGCGCGTGGTTTGGTACGACGAGGGCCCGTGGCTGCTCCGAGGTGGCGCTCCCGGCGCTGGAGGCGGGAAGGGSCGGGTGCTGGGAGCGTCCCCACTTGTCACCCGTCCCCACGGGGCCCCTCGGTGCCCGCGGGACCCCTCGGTGCCCACGGGACCGTGCAGCCGCTGGCGCTCGCTCCGCGGTTGCACCTTGGTTCTCCAGGCCCGGCTCCGCAGGGAGGCTCCTGCGGCAGCCCACGGCTCTCGCGGCAGGGCCGGGAGCCCGGCACGCGCTCCGGCAATGCCGGAATGTGGCCGAGCCTCGAGGTTGCAGCGGGGGACAGGAGGGATCCTGYGGGCACCAGGAGCATCCCTTCTCCCTCCAGTTTGTGTCACACCGCGTCGGGACACTTCCCATGGACAGAGATCCCGGCGAGGGCACTGCAGCCTTCTGTCCCCTCCCTATTAATGTCCCGGTGCCCTCGTGGAGCGCGGCCGGCCCGCACAGCCGCACCCGCTCCGAGGCTTCGGTGGATTAAGTCACCGGAGGGAATTTTGTGGAGTTTAGGAAAACGCCCATTTCTGCCGGGAAAAAGAGAAAAAGGGGAAAACTGAGCAACTGACTGAATGCAAGGACCTGCTCCCRTTATCCTGCTCCCGGTGGGGATCTGATCCTGCTCTGTGGCGCCTGGCAGGGATCCGCTCCTGCTCCCTGCTCCCGAGGCGGATGGGATCCTGCTCCCTGCTCCTTGCTCCTGAGGCGGATGGGATCCTGCCCTGCAGCCGCTCACCGCTCTGGCCACCCCATCCCGCTGGCCCTGGCCCCGCTGGCCCCCAGGCCCCGCGCGGAGCTCCGGGAATTTTGCTCCTCGTTGCAGCGGGTCGGGGGGAGCCGCGGAGCGGGGAGCCGGCAGAAGAAGGGGAGGGGGACACAGGGGGTTTAATAGGCTCCGGTGACAGCACAATGTCCACATTGGGGAAAGATTAATGACGAAAATTAATCGCATGACCTTTCTTTCGAGGAGCTGGAGGTGAGGCGAGCCATTAAAGCCTCTTATGTTGTAATTAACGTTTGAGGGGAGAAAAGACTGGCTTTGGAATGGATGTGATCATTTAATTAGGGTTATGCGTCAGTGCCACAACAGGTTCAGAGAAGTCATAATTTAACTATAGCTTTAAATTACACAGTCGGAAGGCGGGTGGCAGGGTTTAATGTCAGGAAGGCGCTGCCACTGCCGCGCTGGGAAAACAATTAAACAAACACGGGAATGGCAGTGGGAAAGGGGTGCCGGGATGGACAGTGGCCTCGGAGGACACACTGGGACGTGGCGCCGGTCACGGGGCCAGCCCGGCAGCCGCTCCGGACAGTTGGGCTTTTACCTCTAGGGTGGCAGAAATAGCAAAATGTTGACAGAAATGCCCGTTTTCTGCCTTCTTGCAGCATATGGGAATTTGGGGGGAGGCTTGGGGGAGGTGGGAGCACGAGGGACTCTGCTGCAGCGAGATGTGCACGAGGAGGCCAAGGTGGAGGTGCAGGATCGTGGAAAATTATACGTGAGAAATGAGTGTCATGATCAAGTGCTGCATATTGGATGGATTATTAAGGTTCAAAATTAAAACATATACAATATTGCCGATGCCAAGAGCTCTCTAATCATAAATCAGTTCCCCTGACCCCTTCATAATCATGAGATTGCCCTAAAGAGCATGGGATTTTACATAATAATAAATGCAGAAGGTTTTTTTTTTAATTGGCCTTCTGCTTCTCTGGAGCTTGCGAGCGGTCACGTTCTCCAACTCTTTTGCCAATCCAAAGGGTGTTTTATCTGGTTTTTAGGGCAGGTGGAGAGCTCGACAGCGCCGTGTCCTTCTGAAATCGCGCTGTAGGACAAATAATGATCAGTTCTGCCAAGAGCCTTCCCCGGCAGCGCTGCCTGATGTGCGTTTCCTGACGGGCAGAGATCTCCCCGAACGGCTCACTCAGGCACAGCCAGYGGCGCCGGCCTGGTCCTGTCCCCGATCCTTTGGATCCACCGGATTAGGAATCCATCACTCCCCGACCGAGGATTGGAGGTTCCTGCACGTGTTGAGCTCGCCGAGCACCAGGGACCAAAGGACAYGGACAGGACACGGGCACTGTGTTCCTACAGGAGAGGGCTGAAAATGTCACTTCTGGGCCTGCATAGGGCAGCGCGAAGCCTCCTCGCTGCCAGCCCCATAAAGCCCTGGCAGCACCTGGAAAAGGGAGGGAAAAGAATGGAAATGACTTCGCTTCTTCACGGAGGCCTCGTGGCCTTAAAACTTAATAGTCTCTCAAATGCCATAATGCAAGAGGGGACTTTTATGGACTCGACAAGGGATAATATTATTAAGGTGTGTTATTATATTAATTCCTATCTTTCATGAGATGGGGCAAGGGGGAGAGGGTGAAGGATAAAACCCTCCTGCCGAGGAGCCAAGCGCTGCGGATCTCTGTGTCCAGCTCCATCCCGGCCGAGCATGTGGATCTCCCCATCTGGCTCCATCCCAGCCAAGTGTGTGGATCTCCTTGTCCAGSTCCATCCCGGCCAAGTGTGTGGATCTCCTTGTCCAGCTCCATCCCAGCTGAGCTCATGGACCTCCCCATCCAGCTCCATCCCGGCTGAGTGTGCGGATCTCTGTGTCCGCCTCCATCCCAGCCATCCCCCTGCACATCCCAAACCAGCACCGCTCAACCTCTTCCTTTCCCAATTCCGCCTCTTTCCTCCTCACGACGCTTTTCCCTCTCTCCCTTTTCCTTGCTGGAGCCGTGGTGCCTGCCGGGGTTTTGGAGGGCGGCCACTGCCCGGCTCTCGCCGTGTGTGGGCAACACCAAACAAACAGGCTGTAAATAAAATACCCTCTCTCTCACACACACATATTTTCTCCATTACCTCCGCTAATACTGTCTTTCTTCCCTCTCGAGTTCAATGTTGTTTTTTGTCTCTGCCCAACCCCTCCTCCTCCTGCTCCCGCAATTTATTCCAGCTGTGCAAACCTTCCTGCCATCCCGCTGCCGCGCGGCCCGCGCTGAGTGGCAGCGAGCGAAGCCCCTCTAAGCCGCGCTGCCTAATGCGTCCCACATGTGCGGGCTGGCGCGCGGCCCGCGCCGGCCCACGGGCCCTGCCGCCACCGGCACCGCCACCGGCACCAGCGTCGGCATCGGCGCCAACAGCAGCACCGGCAGTGGCACCAACATCAGCACCAGCATCGGCACCAGCATCGGCACTGGCATTGGCAACAAAACCAATACTGGCATCAGCATCAAAACCAATATTGGCATCGGCACCGACATCAGCACCGGCATTGGTATCAGCCCTGACATCAGCACCAGCACTGACATCGGCACCAACACCAGCCCTGGCACCAACATTGGCATCGGCGCCAACAACAGCCCCGGCACGGACATCAGCCCCGGCACCAACATAGGCACCAACATTGGCGTCAGCACCAACATCAGCATCGACACCAGCCCTGGCACCAACCTTGTCACAAGCCCCGGCCCGGGTACCAGTGCCGGTGCCATCACCTCACTGGGCACTCGCATCCCGCGCTGGCCTCCGCTCTGTCCTGTCCCACTTGCATCCCGCGGCAGCCGGCGGAGGCGGGTGAAGCAGAGCAGATCCTCGGCCTTGCCGCCGTGCCAGGGTGTTGGGTTGGTCCATCCTGTGTCCCCCGCTACCTGCAGGGACACCCATGTCCATGGGGATCCGTGTGACCCAGGCGAGGTCACATCATCACACCCCGCCTTTGCTCTGGGCTTTCTTGCTTTGCCTCGTGCCTGTCACGGCTTTTGCAAAGTGAAACCAGGATGTTTTTGGACACTTGTCAGGGATCTGCACGGGAGCCAGCGCGGGATTTTGCACCGTGGTGGCACCAGCTCCCCTGGGATCCAGAGCACTGAGCAGGGCTGGCAAACCTGCCCGAAATAAAGTGCCCGCTGGCTTCTCCTCCCCTGCGGGCTGAGACATCCCACGGGATAAGCGCGCCCAGGCACCAAGGCCAGCACGGGCGCGGGGCGGGAAGGACGGCGGGAAGGACGGCGGGGCCGCGGGCAGGCAGCCCCGGGCGGCGGCGGTGGCAGGAGAGCAGCGCCCCGGTCCCCAGATGTGCGGCGGCCCGCGTGATTGATGGCATCTGTCTTTGCCTTTATTAAACTGCTGCAGCCACGTTCAGCCGGGGATTTGCAAGCGGCTTAATGAGCATTAGGGAAGAATCTCCTGGCAGGACGGGGAGATTTCAGGGGTTTGTGGAGCCACCGGCAGGAAGGTCCCGCGCGCGGCGCCGCGTCCGGCGCTCTCCCCGCGCTGCCGCCGGCGGGTGGGCACCTGCGCGCGGGCATGACCCTATAGAGGTAAATACACACGTAGCGTTTGTGTGCGGCTCTATAGGCACAGGGAGGGAGGCTGATGTAGAACTTTTCCTTGGCAAACAGTGGCTAATTAAAAGCCTCATTCTAAGTGTCCCAGCTGCGGAGGGTGGCGGGGGCCGGGAGCGACGCCGGGAGGTGCCCGAGGCCCTGGCGTGGGTGGCACACGGGGCTCCCCTCTGTGCCGSGCGCCGGGCAGAGCCGGCAGCACCGCCGCTCGCCTCGCCCTCTGCCAGCCTTGCTCCCGGGATCCGGCCCCGACGTCACCGCCCGGATCCATCCCCGCCCCGGCCACGTCACCGTCACGACACTCTGCACGGCCTCCGGCCTCGGAGGCTCCACGAGCGGTCGGAAACGAAAACACTCTGCGTTCCCTCCGCTCGCATCCTCATGCTGAGTGTTTAGGCTTTTTCCTTTTAATTTAAACCTTCGATCTTGGCCACAGTAGCTTGACACTTCATTTTCTGTTTTTCAGCGGAAAGCCGGGGGACTTGGCTATCGATTCCACAGCATTTAGTTTGAAAGGGCTTTAACAGGACTTGCACGAGCGCACCGAGCAGGGAGATCCCGGGGCTGCTCCGGCCGCGGATCCTGGCCGGGGTCCCTCCCGCCGCCCGCGGGGCGCTCCCGGCGCTCCCGGCGTGGCGGTGCCTCCCTTGCGGCCCCCTTGCTTTCCTTGTTCTAGTTTCCGTGTCTCGCGCCGTTCGCCCTCTGCCAGCCTCCRTGGGGCCGAGCGGCCCCTGCTCCGCCTGCGCCGGGTTCAGCGCCTTGTCAAACCCGGCTCATCTCCCGCCGCGGAGCAGAAAGGGCCCGTTTCAAAGCGCAGCGCCTTCGGGGGGAGGCGGGGGCCTTCCTGCCGCCCCGACCCCGCTCAAGAATAACCCTTTTGTTCCCGACGCCGCGAGGGGGCTCGGCGGGAGCACCGAGAGATGGGGATATTAAAGGAGCAGGTGAAAGACATGCGTCTTCAGCAGCYGCCGATAAGAAGCGACCCCCTTCTAATCTGCCTCAAGCTTATTATCTTACTGCCACAGTCATTACTATTAATATTAAATGAAAAAAAAAAAAGGGAAAAAAAAATGCATGAGACAACAAGCGAAAGGGGCTGGCTGGGGAAGCGCCCGGATGGGGAAGGAGGTTGTTCCCCGGGATGCTTGGCTGYGAGTTGTCACTCGGGGCCGGAACGCGGGACACGGGGGAGCTCGGGGCGCCGGGAGGCTCCTGCTGCTCCACGAGCGGCAGCAGCGAGGCCGGGCTCGTGGAGGCCGCTCGCCGGGCAGGGACGTTCTGCCGCACGGGGCACATCCGCCCGCGAGGTCGCCGCTTGTCCTGTGGAGCCCTRTCCTGCTCCTGTCGGAGCCCTGTGCTGCTCTGCAGTTTCAGACCCACGTGTGTTTTCATGGAGCGAGGGCCTTGACGGCGCGAGGGAGGCCGCGGCTGTGCCGTGCGTGCCAGCGATTTYCCACTCCTGTTTCTCCAAGCAGGATGCTTTTTGGTTTTTTTTGCTTCTCTGCTGCAGCCGGCCCCGCTGGGCTGCTCCTTATCTGAGCTCGCGAGGAGCCTGTCGGACGCGGGATGCGGCGGGGCGGCTGCTCCGCACCGGTGCCTGCCCCTCGCCGCTCCACGGAGCCGCTCGCCGACCCACATTTGGTTCTGCTGGCRCACGGCGGCAGGGAAAAGCAGCCAGTCCCCCAAAACGACCCGGATTCCCCGCGCTCATCCGGGGCACAATTCCCGGATAACGGCCAGCGTGCAACCTGTGGGACGGGGGCTCTTCCCAATGTTAGTTAAGCCCTGGAATGCAGAGATTTGCTGCATCTCTTGCTCTCGACACAGCAAAATAGCGCGAGGAAATCATGGGAGCGGATGAATATCCACGTGGCTGCAGCCGGCCCCAGGCCCAGACGTCTCCCTTCCCACCTCCGTTCAGGAGCCTCCGGTGCTCCGGGTTTCTCCCGCGGGAACCTGCCGAATCCTCGTGGGAATCAGGGTTTTGCTCCTTGTGTTTCATTGCACGTGGGGAGGGAAGGGGCAGGGTGGGGAGGGAGGCGCCCTCATTCGGGCACCCACGTTTGGCCCTTGGGGCAGGCAGCTCCCGACCCGCTTTTCAGGGCACCCCATTTCCTAACTCGTCCTCGAGGAACAAAAATAAAACCCAGAGAGGGCAGCAAAGGTGGAATTAATAAAAGAGAGGAGAGTTTTCTGAAACAAACCAAAAAAAAAAAAAAAAAAGAGAAAAAGAGAGAAAGAAGAAAAGTAGCTTCGCAAAGTGACCCTTAATTCAGAGCTTTGGCGTTGGCATTTCCACCTCGGCAGCATGAAAGCAGCTAAATTAGCAAAACAGAAGTAAACTGTTGACTGCTTCATTGCAGGATTAAGTGTGATAAATGGAGGTTTTGTTCAGCCTCTGTCCAGATGTTGTGTCTGCGCCGGGTGGGTTTTTTTCCTTTTCTCTCCTCCTTCTCTCTCACTTTTTTTTTTTTTTTTTAAACATTCTTGGCCTACGGCCCATATATATTTTGGATACTGCAGGGAGTATATAATATCATTGGAAAATGATGTGGTCTGGTAACCTTTTAAATAACATTTCCTCCCTTCTCTCTTTTCTAATAGTTTGTTTTTCTTTCCATGTTTTCCTTTTATTGGGGGGAGGGKTTTTTTTTTTYTKGCAATTAATGAGACAAAGTTTGGAAACAAACAGAACAAACAACCCCCGCCCTGGCCAAAGATCCCAAGCAAAATCCACGACATTTCCCTCCCTGTGTAGAGGGGAAAAAAGAGTTAAGGGACTTGTAAGGGCACAGCCCGAGGATGTGTTTGGGACTCCTCTGTTTTTTCTTTTTTTCCTGTCTAGAAAACCTTCCTGATGGTTTCTTGACGCTCCCGGCGCACTTGGCCAAGCTGGGTCCGGGATGGTGGTTTTGACTCCTCGCTGGGTTTGATGGCATTTCCCACCGGCTGCTGACACCAGCATCCTGCATCCCGCATCCCGCATCCCACATCCTGCATCCCCAATTCTGTATCTTGCATCGCATGTCCCGCATCCTGCATCCTGCATCCTGCATCCCATGCTGAGAGCCCAGGGCAAAGCCGGGTCCCTCCCCACGGCCATTTTTGCCCCAGTTTAGAGCCAGATTTGAAGCAGCTTCAGCTGCTTTTACTGGTTCCTGGAATCCCAGCATGAGGCTAAGGGCAAACCCGCCACCTTCKTCCCCTTTTTGGGGCAGTTTCAGCACCAGCACCCGGGACGGAGCCGTGGCAGCAGCAGCAGCATCCCGGCCTCCAGGAGCCTGCGCGTCGTTTGCCTGCAGAGCGAGTTAGCAAAGCGAAAAAAAAAAGGTGAGAATTTCAGAAGATGAAAACGCRGCGCGGCAGCCGCTTGCAGCCGTAAACACCTTGGAAAGGGGCTCTCGGATGTGGCCCTCCCCGGAGCCGCCACCTCCCTTCCCTTCCCTTCCCTCCCCTCCYGGGCTGCGGCTCCTCAGGTAGCGGGGCGGGCGCGCGGCCAAGCGCGCGGTCCCGGGGGCGGCTTCCCTGCCGCCGAAGGAGCTGCCAGCCCCATTAGAGCGAGGCGCAGGGAAAGCGGCATCTGGAATTGCGCGCCCGCTCGCAGCCAAGTCACAATTGTTTAGTCTGCGCGGGGAGCGCGGGCCGGCGGCCCCCGCATCTGCGCTCGCGCCCAGACGGCCGCCTTGGCCGCGCGCCGGCCCGCATGTGCAGCCTGAACTGCAGCATCTGCTGACAAGTGAAGAAGTCAGAGAGGCCGGCGCGGGACGGGACGGGACGGCCCGGCGGCCCCTGCCTCCCTCCGCCCCTTTCTAACACACCCCCGCCGCTCACTAAATACCCTTTTCTGACATCCTTTCATCTGGAGAGAGTTTCTTCCCCTTGCAGCCTGCAGCCCGGCTCCCCGATGAGTTACCCGAGCCAACACATGTGAACAAAAGGGCTTCTCTTCGGCACGGGCTGCGGGGCCGTGCGCGGCGGCGGCGCCGCGGGGACGCGGGCCCGGAGACGCCGCCGGCTGCACCGGCGCGCGCAGGTGGCCGGACGCGGGTCTGCCCTTCGCTCCCGGCCCGGCCGCCTGCAGGGGCAGCACGAGCCCCCCCGGGGCAGTTAGAGCCCGGTGCTCCGGGCAGCTCGAGCAGGCGGTTGGACTCTAGAGGTCCCTTCCAACCCCAACCATTCTGTGATTCCGTGTCCGAGCCGCCAGCCSCTCCATCTGCACGGGTTTCCCTCGGGACAAACCCTCTCTAGGGACATTTACTTTTGTTATTTCCTCTAGGAAGTTGCCCTGCCCCTCACCGTGGCGTCAGGCCACGTTGCTCGGCCTGTGCGTTATCCGTGGGGCTGCCTGGCGGGACACGGGCGCCCTGGGGCGCTCCTAAGGCCGGGCCTTGGCCCTGGCCATGCGGCTGCGCCGGGCGCTTCTCCGCGGCACTCGCTCCCTGCGCTCCCAAACTGGTTTGGCAGCCCTGCGCCGTGGCTGCCGTGGTGTCGAAAGGCTCCCGAACACCCGGTGTTGGCCAAAGCTCTCCTGGATAAATAAAGAGCCGCGGCTCTCGCCTGACCTTTACTCTTTTGCCGGGTTTCTCCTAAACGCCGAGCACGGGAAAGGGCCTCCGCGCGGCGCACGAGGCCAGGCCGCCGCGTCCCTGTCCCGCTCCGCCGCGGGACACGGCGGCTTCCCCATCCCGCTGCTGCCGGCGCCGCGGCACGCGGTGGGGCTGGAGCCGCAGCGCCGGGATGAGGAAGGCCGAGCGGGAGCGACGCCGGCCTGTGCGTTCTGCCGGAGCGGCGCCGCGTCCTCGGCTGTGGAGCCGAGCGCATCCCGCGCACCCGTGTGCCCCGTTGCCCCGCGGCGGCGTCATCCCCACAGAGGGGTCCCGCGTGAGCGTGTCCCACAGATGGACAAGGGATGACACRGGGAGTGACGGGAGCGGGAGCCGTTTCCCCACCTGTGCCCTTGGCAGGGAGCACCGCGGATGGCAGCACGCGGAGGATGCGGCACCTCGTGCTGCCATCGCAGGCACTTGGGGACCGGGACCCTCCCGGCTCCGGGAAGGGAGTGGCGGGAAGCACCCGGCGCCAATTCCAACACCAGGGCCCCGCAGAGGCCCCGCGCCGCTTGTCTGGATGGAAAATGCTGCGGAAATGCCGAGCGGCGCGGGACACCCGCCCCAGGATGGCACCTGGGACAGGGACGGGGCTGCTGCTCGCCCCCGCGCCGTGCCGCACGCGCCCCCGCGCCGGCTCCCCGTTTATTTTATATTTTCCCTTGTAAAGATTTGTGTCCGTGCTGCTCTCGTATCAAAGCCGGCGGTGGCCCCTAGGATAAACATGCGGTCAGAAGACAGAAAACTCCAGGCTCAAACACTGTTCGTTTCACCCATAGCAGCATAAACTGAGAGGCTTTTAAGAAGGGCGAATGGTTTTCAGTAAATCTCTCATATCAGCAGAAACCTTTGAAAGAGTTTGTTTAAAGGCCGGGGAGATAAACAGCCCGGCCAAGTGTTTGTTTAAGATGTATGTGCTCTGTGTCGACTGGTAGGCTGGTATTTGTATGGCGGGGGGACGGAGGGCTGCAGCTTTTTGACCCTTTGCGAGCCGCGGCTGCCTGAACTTGGCTCCTYGGAGAGCCGGGCTCGGACATGTCCCACGGGTCACCTCGGCGGGTGCCCTTGGGGGAAGAGCAGCGGGATTCGGCCCCATGGAGGAGCGGGAGGGCAGCCCGTGCCCRTTGGCTGTGCCCGGTACCCTGGCAGCCCAGGGAGCGTCTTCCCTTGTCCCCAGGGATGCCGCTGGCACCTGTGGATCTTCCCGATGCTCGCACAGCCTCTCAGTACTCCCAGGGCAGATCCAGCTAGGAGCTTCCTGGGAACTGCTGGGCATGGAAAGTGAAGGGAAACGCAGCAAACAGCCCACTCTGTATCCTCAGTACAAAATCGGGGCAGATTTGGCCCAGAAATTATATTGCCCTGCAGCTGGGGCCGTCCACTTGCTGCTTGCAGTCCCTGACRTGGGCTCCCAGGACCAGCTGGAGAAACAGATCCCAGCCTGGATGTCCCTGCATTTAGTGGGTTCTTTAAAAACACTTTGTGAAAAAGATAGTGACCTCCCTCAGCAGCATGTGGCAATGCCAAACTTCATGCCAGGTTTTCCCTCATAACCAGCCTGAAGCTTCTCTGTTGCGGCGAAGACCATTTCTCCTCCTCCTCTGCCCGTGCAGAGGAAGAACTGGTCCCCRTGCTCTTCGTCGCACGCTCTTATATCCTGTCCGGCCTTATCGTCTGCCCTCCGCGGCCTCCCCGGCGCTAGACTAAACAAGCGCCGCTGCTGCGGCCTCCCCTCGCCGCTCGTGTTTGCCCGACCTCTTATCATTGTTCTTCTGCTCCTCTTTGAACTGCTCTGGTTTCGGAGGCGCTGCGCGAGCCCGGCCAGCCCTGGCCACAGGACAGTGGTGGCAGCTCCGGCCGTCCTTGTCCTCCCTCGCAGTGGAGGCCGGGAGGCTGCTCCAGCCGGCGGCACCTYGGCCCTTTCCCTGGAGCCGCTGCCCTCTCAAAGGGAGAACTTGCTTGCTGCAGAATCGCAGGCAAACCCGTCGTGTCGTCGTGATCTCCTTACAAACTGATTGCTTCATAATCTATTGGTGCAGGGTTTGGGGTTTTTTTGAGCATCAATTTCGTTTGACTAATTCCCTCCCTGTTTTAATCGTAGGCGTTATGGTCGTCTCTCCGGGCCCGTCCCAGCTCCTGTAGATGGAACCCGTGGATCCAAGCGGGCGGCAGCGGGCCCTTCCGCGTGAGAAGCGGCCACGGGGGGGTCTGCCAGCCGGCCTCCCTCGGGGCCCTGCGCTGGTGGCAGCTCTGACGGGGACCCGCCGGCTTTGGGCCCCGCTCCCCGAGAGCCACCAGCTCCTCCTGCACTGCCGGCAGCCTTGGGGATGCGTCCGGGTCCGCTGCAGGACAGGAGGTGGGAATGCCAAGAGCTCCCTTTCTCCATTCAGCGGGAATTGGGCCCGTTTGGGTCCATGTTACAGTTCAACATGCACCCGCACTCCTCCACTGCCTTCTGATTTCAGAGCAAAGGAAAACCCTGAGCAAGATGCAGCTTTAAAGCCCACACTTTTCTTTTCAAACCTCAGCATTTCATCTTCCCTCTAAGAAGGAAGGAAGCCCCTTTTGTTGAGCACACAGCCTGTAATTTCCCTGTCAGATCCTAGCAGCAGGTCAGTGTTGTGACTGACTGAGTGAGGATCGCTCCCTTAAGGGTAATTACACTAAATTTCCTTTTGAAGGACAGCTTTCCCTGGATATGATACAAGGAACCCGCTTTTTTTCCATTCACTTAAATTCATGAATTCAGCGGCTGTCACCGGGCGCGCGGCGGCTGGAGCCTCGTGTCCCATCCAGCTCCAAGGTGAGTCCTGAAGGGATGGCCGTGACGGAGCCTGGAGCTCCGCAGCCTGGAGGGRCCTCGAGGAAAGCGGGAGCTCGTGATGGATGGGACTTTTCCTTGGAGAGCTCCGGGTCAAGCCGCGGAGGCCCCAGGGCCGAGATCCAACACGGACCCTGGTGTGGAGCTCCTGTGCGCACGTCCCGGCGCCTGCGCGCTCCTCTCCACCTGGGTGGCACCGAGAGGCTCCTCCGTTGCTTCCTGGCGTCTCCGTTGCTCCCGTGGGCTCACCCACCATGTGTCCAGGAGTCACTCATCAACAACAAACAGTTAAAAGGAAGAAAATAGGCTGGAAATATCAATGCACTTTGGTAACAATAAACCCTGCTTTTAATTTATGCTAATATGTAGGGTTGTGGTGACAGTAAGAACAAAATTACAGAGTGGCTTTCTAGCTGGTAATTATCCCTCCATTTTCGTTGCTCGGGAAGATGGACACACAATTATGCTCTCTTGCTGTATATTAATACGGATTCTTGACATCTTCAGCAGACCTGGAGCTGTCATCGGGCTTTTTGTCTACTTTAATTGAAAATTAATGGTTACTGTGTTACCACGGAAACCGTGGCAATGGACGCCAATAGCGCTCACATATCAAACAGGCACTGGTGGCATTGTCTGTCCGGGTTGACCTTGAAAGTTAAAAGAAAAACTTAAATTAAAAAAAAAAAAGAAGAGAGAGGGTAGGAAAGAAGGAGAAAACCTTGCACGCAGAGGTTTGGGTGCAATGAATCAAAGAGGCGGAGGAAGGGGGAAAAGAAGGTGCCGATGGAAGAGAAAACTTGGTGCCTTTTGTGCRCGGCCGGGGAAGCCGGAGCCTGCGGCTGCGGCCGTGGGGACCGYGCGGGATTGGCGGCACCGGCCGCTCGCCCTCCAGCGCGGCCCAGCCCCACAAAGGAGCCGGGAGGAGGGCAGGGAAGGATGGGAGAAAGTTAATGGTTTGCCGGGAGATAAGGGATGTGAAAAAAGAAGTGGGAGAGGGAGAGAGGCTGGAGGGCAGAGAGTCCAGGTTTGCTGTGGGAGGAAGCACGGCCTGGGCGGCTGCAGAGCGGCGGGTTAGGGGAGGCAGCCGGGGCCATGGCGAGCGCTGGGGGCTGCCGCGGCGGCCACACGCGCTGCGGGACCCCGCACRTCCCGCCCCAGACAGGAGCGGGCAGCGTCATGCCGGACACGCCGCCCGCCTTTGGGCCTTTCCCCTCCGAGAGATCCCCCTGCAGACAGACTTCTGTCCAGCTCCTGGTCCTGCAGGTGGGGAGAAGGTGGGTAGGGTTTGGCTGCGGGGGCTCCTGGGTCCCACGCACGCTCGGGCTTGCCCAGCTGAGCCGTGGGCATCAGCGAGACGGGTACGGGCTGCAGAAAGTGTCCGCAGTGAAGATGTGGCCGTGCATCATCACAGGGCAGGCACGTGCGGTGTCATGGAGCAGGCACATGAATCGTCACGGGACAGACACGTGCAGCATCACGGTGCCGGCACGTGCATCGTCACGGTGCAGGCACGTGCAGCGTCATGGAGCAGGCACGAGCACCGTGGCTGGGTCGCCTCATGGGAAGCGTTGGGGGCAGGAGGGTGCAGGGCTCCCTCGGCGTGCAGTGCGGGATGAGCCTGGGCCCTTCTCCACGTCCCCTCGCAGCACGGCACCTGCGGAGGCCRCATCCGCACGCGCCGGTCCCTGCTTCCCACTGCAGCTTCCTAGACCTGCAGCAGCCGGGTGTCCGGCTGTCCCTGGCTCCCTGCGCCCTGTAACTGCTGTGGCTTTTCCTTCTGCAGCGTTCCGGGAGCTTCCGTGCTCCTGCGCTCCCCATGTCCAGCCCCTGCCACAAGACAGCGGCTCCCATTTCCTGGGCACAGCCCAAGGCGACTGTCCTGGCTTCGGAGCAGGGAGGACGGTTCCCACCAGCCTGGCAGGAAGGCGGGAGAGGCCCGACAATGGAGAACGCAGGGCAGATCCAGGTGGGAGCAGCGTTCGGTTGGAAAGGGGCAGGGAATTCTCAGGAATTCCTATGGAAAGAGAGTCATCCGCAGGGGATGCGGCTGCCGGTGCCTGATGTCCGGAGGCGGCAGGGAGCTGCTGTGGGATGGCGGCCGGGCCCTTCACCGCCGAGTGCCCGGGAAGAGGGTCCTCCTCACGAACCCAGCCGAGGCGCCGGGAAGCAGCCGCTTTTTTTCATTTTCGCCCCGCATCCCTGATCCCAACCTTAATCCCCRCTCTGAATCCTGTCAGCCCGGCTGCTGGAGGACTGACATTGCTGCAGGCGTCTTCTCCGCTGGCTTCCCTCAGATCTGCCTCCTCRCGGGACGGCTAAAGAGGACTCGGAGGTTGCTGCCGTGGCGGATGATTCACTCGGTGCCCTCGAGCAAAGCGCCGGGGCTCCCGCGGGAGGACGGGGGAGGAAGGCGGGATTCGGCGCCGGGGAAGGGCTGCGCAGGCGGATGCTCCGGTGCAGGAGCCGGGCTTGAATGGGCCCCCACGATCCCGCCGGGCCCGTCAGGAGAGGAGGCTGCTGCCCTGGGAYGGTGATGATGCCCCAGGGACTTGATGGATCCGAGGCTGCAACCGGTCCGGGATGGTCCCTGCATCCCGCTCCAGTCTAGCCAAGACGGAGCAAGGGTGCTGCTCCGGCTGAGCCCTCGCTGCATCCTCCTGCAGCGCAGCCCGGGAAGGAGCTGGCAGCTGGAAGCGCCTCAGGATTGCCTTCCGTGGCCACTCCAGTTGTGGCAGCAGCRCTGGGAGGGCCGGGGCTGCTCCAGCGCCCAGGGGTTTCCGCTGGTGCCGGCACCGCCARGAGCTGTCCCGCGAGCGCGAGGAGCACGCGCCTCGTCCGGGAAAGTTCCCTCCATTAAAACCCGACCAAAGCGAGCGCGAACCTGCCACGCTCTGTGCGGGGGTGTCTGCGGYTCCTCCGGTGCCACCCAAAACTGGGGATCCTCCCCCCTGTGCCCCGTACCCCGGCACCTCCGTCCCCATCACTGCTCCCCGGGCYGGGCCCAAGCACCGCGGCATAAAGAGGCTTCTGTGTCTTAGGCGGGCGCTTGGCGTGCGCTCCGCAAGAGCCTTGGTTTTATTCTCTATGTGGGGACTTTAATAGTACGTTTTGGGATTTTATTAGCGTGCGTACATGGATTTTATGGCAGGAAAGGTGGGCATTTTAATGAACTGCTCAGGACAYGAGAACAAGAGTGGAAGGACATTTTTCTGTGGCGCTTTAATAAATAACAAGGTGCTCGCACACGTAAACGTTGCAGGCAACAACATACGTGTGCATCCTAGAACCTGCCTGCTCCCACTGTTAGTCCAAGCACATCCACGGGAAAACTTTTGCTTTTGGGGCTGGGGAACATGACGGTGCAGGCTTGGAGGGCCTGAGCCCACGGGCCTATCCGGGATGGGAACAGCACCGAAGCATCCGCCCGTGGCCATAAAACCACCCTGTTTTGCCAGGAAAAGGTGCCTTGCTGTCCCGCGGCAGCTCTTCCCTCCCTTCCCTCGCTGCGGAGCGATCTTCCCTTTCCTTCCCAGTGTTCTTCCTCCTCCTATCGCCCGCAGGTCCGTGCGGAGCCGCTGCGCCCCGGCCCAGCCCTGCAGCCGCGCGGGGCCGACGGGGGGGCCGAATTCCTTCAAGAGCCTGAAAATATCTTTCTTTTTTGAAATGTTTGTATAGCATGACTTGGCCGATTTACCTCCTAATATCTCACGCTGGCCTAAAGCCGAGGGCATTAGGGAAACTGTGAGCTAGATAAATGATTCTAGCGCTTTTTTTTCTCCCCTGTATCTGCTGCTACAGTTAAAAAAAGGGCCTTTTCCATCCAACTGCCTCCCTGTTAACCCCGGCGGTGCCGTGGCCGAGCATCAGCATTGGGCTCCTGACTGTGGGGCGGCCTCTGCAGTGGCTGCGGCTCCCACTGGGTGTCATCTGGGCAGCTTCCCTGGTTGCATCTGCCCTGGGATCGATACAGGGCAGGAAGAGAGGAGTTTCGGGCTGGTCACAACCCCTCCTGCCCCTGCGGAGCAGGTTGAATCCCTGGATGCAGTGCAGCGAAGTTGGGATTGCAGAGGCAGGAAAGGCTCTAACGTGGGATAATTCCAGCCCAGCAGCTCCCCAACTGGGTGCTGGGGGGGAGCAGGGGAACGGGGAGCAGGGCTCGTCCCAGGAGGCCTGTGTGCGGGACGGAYGGGATGCTCCATACGGACCGAGGGGCACGCTGCGCTCCCAAAGGGCTATTCCCATGGCGCTGTTCCCCTTCACATCCTATCGATGCCGCATCGGCATTCCCGGCGCCTGGCTTGGCCGCGGGGCAGCCCTTGGGCAGCRGGACGGATTGGGGAGGGAGGCAGCGCGCCGGGCGGGATGGGCCGGGCTCCCTGGCGCGGCCATGCCTAGGTGCGCGCCGGCAGCGCGGTGACCTCATGCCGCAGACATGGATGAGGTCACTGGGATAATTGCTTTCCCAAAGCTCCGTATCTGCGGGCAGAGGGGGTTGCGGAGCGGGAGGACTTGCCAGGGCAGAGAAACCCACGGGGTGTCCGAGGCGTGAGCGGGCAGAGCCGCAGGGCGCGGGCCGAGGCTCCGAGAGCGGGCGYGGGGCGGAGGGCACGGCGGGAGGCAACGCGGCCGCTCCGGCCCTGCCGCCATCGAGGGAGCGGCGCGGGACAGCAGCCCTGCCGGGGCCCGTCCCGCCGGGCAGGCTCCGCACGGGGCTCTGCGGCGCTTCGCTCTTCCCGGCGGGAATATCCACACGGTTGCCTTCGCCCGCCGTTCTCCCCAGCGCTGCCACCAGCACCGTTCCTGCCRTTCTGGAAAAATCAGTGCTGTGCCTCAGTTTCCCCGCGTGCAACATGCGGGAATGCTCCTCTGCCAGCCCGGCAAAACACTTGGTRGGATCGTGGCTGGGAAAAATGGCTCCGGAGCACTGCTATTCCCAGCTCCCGTACCTTTCTCTCCATCTGGGAAGCTCCAATATGCTCCATACCCTGTTGCACCCAGTGCCGCAGCCTCGGAGCAAACRGGGCCCTTTTGGGTTCGTTTGGGCTAATCCCGAGGAGGCTGCGCCGGCACCGAGCAAACCCCGCAGCTCCCGAGGCCGGGGAGGCCTGAGGGAGCCCGAAYGGCGCGGAAAACAAACAGAAACACTCGTGTCAGGGCAGCGGAGGGGGAAAAAGCACAGAAGAAGAAAAAGAAAAAAAAAAAAAAGAGCTGCTCCATGGAAAAAATCAACTCTTTCCTGAATAAAGCAGAAAAAAATGCTGCCGTATTGAGCTGTGACATATGGTTACACAAATAGAAACCACAGAGGGGAAAATCATGTTTTCTCTTTCATTATTTATCACTCTCTAACTGTCTCCAGCTGGGTGAGTAAACAGCCTCATTGGGCTGTAATGAGAACAGGCTGCTGCCACTGTGCTCGGGGCCGTGGAGYGCGGGGTCCCTGCGGCGCCYGCCCCACGCTCCCTCCGTCCCTCCYGTGCGGAGCGCTCCCGTGCTCAGCGGGAACCCCGCTCGGGGGGGGACGTTTCTCCCCACGCTGCAGGTTCCTCCCTTGGGTTTGATCCATTTTCACTGCCCCGCTGCGGCTGGGGCAGCGTCTCCCTCTGCCTGGGTGCTCCATCCCGCCTGTCCCGTCTCCAGCAGCTCCGAAGTGCTGCTTGTCTCCCACCCCTCTCAGGAGACACTCTCGCCTTGGGGTTTTCCTCCGTTTCTCCCCCAGGAGCGCTGGGCTTTGCTCCTCTTTGACAACCTGCTCCACTGCCGGCAGCTGGCCGGCATTCCCGAATCCCGCTGCGCTGCCCCGCGCCGGCGTCAGGCTCTAAGGTTCACATCCCCCTGATTAGAGCAGCCTGTGGATTAGACCCTGAATTAGGTCAGGACATGGGATACTTCATCCTCCCCGTCGCTTCCTTGCAGCCCGCCCAGGGGTTTTCCCGCGGTGCCTTTGGAAGGGTCCTTTGGAAGGCTGGGAAAGTCCATGGAAAGCTTTCTTCAAGCTTTTCAGCAGGGAACCCCAGTTTTGATGACTTTCCATGGAAATCACCCCCGAAGTTACAGACAGCAACAAATTGCATGGGGAAAAAAACCATCCCTGTAGTCACCCATTCCACCCAGTTGCAGGCAGTTAAAGAATCCAGCTGGAAGTGACCGTGGAGCTCACCAGCTCTGAACTTCCTTTTGGCATTTCAGAAGAAAATAATGAAAAAAATTGGTGAGAATTGCTTTTATTTCTGCTCTTGCTTTTCTTTTACTGAATATTCTCCCCGCTCAAGCCCAGCCCGCAGGAGGGGAGCGGGGCTCCGTGCTGGAGAGCCTGGGCCGAGGAGGCGCCGGGGCCGAGCGCGCCCGCTCCGCGGAGCTCCGCGCGCCGCCCGCGGCTCCTTGCTGCCCACGGAGAGCAGGGCCGGCCAGCACCGCGTCCGGAGTCGCCGAGAAGCATCTGCAGGTAGCCTGGGGGAAAGGGAAGGTTTTCCCCAGCGGAGCTGGTCGCGGAGGGGCGAGTAGGACCCCCCACCGCCTGCCCGAGCTCTTTATGTGCTGCACCTGGTCACAAGGTGAGCGTGGAGAGGGCAAAAAACAGCTGGAAATCTGTTTTGGTGCTGGTTTAGGGAGCAAGAAGAGGCACGAGAAGGCCAGGTCATGCGGCAGGGGTAGCTCCCACGCACCCTCTGACTTGATTTTTAAAGGTTCCCGTTTGCTTGCGGAGGTTCAACAACATAGAAAGGAGATACACAGGGCCCAGCCAGGATCCCTGGGCACCGTCAGCCCGGCACGATGGAGAAGGAGAAGCCCTTGAGAGCGGCTGCGGGGCTCGGAGATGAACTGCAGCCCAAAACAAAGTGCTTTTGTGCTCGCGCCGGGAAGCGAGCGGCCGTGGCTTCCTGCTGCCGGGCATCCAGGCCGCCTTCCTCTTTCTCCGGGGCCACATCCCAGCCCAAAGCCAAAACGTGCCGTAGAAAGGTGGGTACAAAATCCCCACACCCTGCGGGGTGGGGATTTTGAGCTCAGCATCCCACCAGCTTCCAAAGTTCAGGGCCAGATCCCAGCCCCGCGAGCCCTGCGCCAGCGGGTGCAATGTCACCAAACCCACCGATGAGTTTCGGAGTGCCGGATGGGAGCATCCCATGGGATGGGAGCTGCCTCGCCTTCCTCCTGGCTCCCTGCACAGGTAGCATCCCCCTCCGGATACTTCTCAATGACTGGTCACAGGGCAGCAGTGATCGCTAATCAKCAAAACTTAATTCCATGGCAGGACTGAAAGAGACTCCGTTCTGATGGGAAGTTGCTCCTTCCTTGCTCGTTCCCTGGCCCTTGGTGGCCGCGCAGCTCCCGGCTCCTGCCACTGCTGCCCTTGTGAGACACAGGCCCGAAACGGGGCCGACAGGAAAGCAGGCACGGCACGAAAAGTTTCCCTAGGAAACTTTTTCCAGAAGAAATGCACTGGAAACCTTAAAGAAAGAGAGGCGAAAAGGGACAAATTCACCCACTTGTGCCTGGAACACGCTGGGAGGGCTGGAGGAGCCTGGGGGGACGGCGAGAGCGCCGGGAAGCGCGGAGCTGTTTGGAGCGCGGCGCAAGAGCAAACAAACAAGGGCAGGAGGAAAGGGCCGCCTCGGTGCCGAGATTCCTTTCTGTTGTAATCACCGGAGACGGGAGCCAGGTAGGAGAGCCCGCGCGGAGCGGGGCCGGCCTGGCTGAGCTCGCAGCCTCCCGCCTCAGTCGCCCTTCGCGGGGCTCCATGCCAGGCGCTTGCCCCTTATCCCAACGTTCCGGCCAGCGTGGGGTGGGAATTGCACCTCATTCTCTTTTCCTTCCAGTACTGGCAGCCTGAAGGGAAACAATTCCCGCTGTCCCGACCACTCCTAGTGATGGAGCATCCAGGGCCTTTTGGGGTGACAATCAAGCGGAGGGGACCCCGGTGCCCRCCCCGGCCTCCCCGCGCCGCCCCCCGTGCTTGCTCTACACAGGCTATTACGGTAATTTGATAAGCCGCTTTCTCCGTGATATGAATCTTCGCCTTCGTTAAAGGGAGGGAAAAAAAAAATCCCCACTATGCCATTGCGTGTTGATGGCTCCCAGGGACAGTTCATTAAGCAATGGGTTCTTCTAATGAAATATTTCTTTGTTAAAATATTCATTGGTGTGCTGCAGTTTTGCACGGAGCAAGGAGAGGAGGAAGAGGCGCCTGCGTCCCCGCGTGTCCCCAGAGCGCGTGTGGAGTGGCGGCCTGTGCCCTGCGCGCCAGCCCCTGCAGCCCGGATCCCACGGGAAGAGCCAGGCTTTTCCGGCCGCCTTTGGGGTTTTCTTTCCTGTCCTCTGCCAGGTTGCGCTGTTGTGATGGCCGGGGTCTGCGCCCCAGGCCCTGGTCTGCTCCGGGGCAAAGCGGCCGTCGGGGCAGCGGGAACCAGGGCGGCCGCACGGGCTCCGCTCCAAGGCCGGCACAGTTCCCTGGGAAAAGGCCGAGAGGAGGGGAAGGGAGTGGGAAGCGGCCGGTCGTGCCCAGGGGCAGCGGGATGGGACAGCCCTCAGCCTCGGGCGTCCTGACACCAGCGCTGCGGCCAGATGTGCCGGCCCCGCGTGAGCGCGAGGAGGAGGAAGCCCGGAGAGCCAGGAAGAGCGGGATGGGGAATTCTGGCGGAGGAAGAAAGGAAGGGGCGGGGGGATGTGGGGGGCGATAGCAGGGAGTGAGACGTGCACAACTGCAGAAAAAGGGCCAAACCTGCCCTTCCCGAGCCTGGCCGGTGAGTAATCCCAGGAGCTGGGCGGCGAGCATCCCCCCCGAGGAAGCAGCGCAGCCAGCAGCGCGCGCCCGCGTCCCGCTCCGCATGAGTAACGCGGCGGCGGAGCCGAGCCAGGCGAGCCAGCAGCTCGCAGCCGGCTCCGGGGCTGCGGCTCCGGCACCCCTGCTGCCCCCGGCTCCAGCCGGCGAGRCTGGGGAAACTGAGGCAGGTCGGGATGCGGCGCCGCGTGGCTCCACGGCGCCCCGCTCCGCAYGCGATTCCCGCATGGTTTCCAGGCTGGCGGTGGAGGAAACCTGGCCGGGTTTGCGGCCGGGAGCCGGCGCGCGGCCGCCTGTCGCTTTAAAGGGAGCCGGCGCCGCTCGTCACTTACAGTAACTGGGTGCATCATTGCGGCGCCTTGCGCAAGCGGCCGCGCGGGGTCCCAGCGCCGGCACGTCCGGACAGAGCCGCGCGCGGAGCAGCCCGGGCCCGATCCCGGTGCYGAGCGGGCCGGCGGATGCCGTGGGCACAGCCCAATTCCCCCCGAAGGGGTGGGAAGCTGGGGGCCAAGCCCCGTGGGAGGAGGGCAGCGCTGCCCTCTCCCTGCTCCCCCTCTCCTAACTTTCTCCTTTCCCCCTTTTCTCTTCATTGATTTTTGCCTCAAGAAAAGAGGGAAGGAGGGAGAGAACCAGAGGCAAGGCAGGATGCAGACAAGTTCAGGGGAACTGCTACTCACACCATCAAACGCTCACAGGTTTCTTTCAGAAAAGGCAGGTTTTGTTTGGGCAAAGTAACTGCTCCCATAGAGGAAATAAACTGTGCGGGAACTTTAGCTCCATCCCCACCGTGTCCCAACCTGGAATGGCCAACGTGCAGCCTGGGCCACGGGGCTTTGGATGGGGCTTGTTCAGGATTTCCCTGGAAGGACCGAGCTGTGGTTGGGGCAGCTTTACCTGGAGTGGGATTTGCAACAAATCCCAAGCAGCTTTTTCATGGAAAACTGGAGCTTTCCATCAACCTCCCTGCAAGCGGGAGCCATTTCCATTGCAGGCCCCCCAGAACAAACCCCGCTGCTGAGGCGTTTTCTCTTTGCAGAAATTTCCCATGTTCTGCTTAGAAAAGCGGATGCTTTCCGGAGGAAAAACAAAGAAACAACGGTGCCAGGAAAACCCAGAAGCGAGTTTGGGGGGTGACTCCGAAGGCAGGAGAAGGTAAAGAGGAGCATCGCGCGTGGAAGAGCTGGAATTTTGCTAGAGGTGACGGAGGCCGCGTCCATCCAGGCCCCCTCGCACAGCCGTTCCCGGCTCTTCGCCACGTGCCCTGGTGCTGTCCATCCCCATCCGGAGCTGACCTTAGGCTGGAATCCGCAGATCCCAGCCCCTCACCTGCCCTCTGTGTCCTGGCCCCGGAGCAGCCCCACGCAGTTCACGTGGATTCGTGGGCGCTGCCGGATTGTCCCGGGTGAGCGGGATGTCCGGGCCGCACACGGATGATCCATCCTGCTCAGATGCTGCTCGATGCCTCCGAAGAGGCTCCTCCTCGGCTGCTTCTCATGGGGCTCTTTTTTAGGCCAATATTTGGATGCCTAACTCCAAGAATCCCAAAGCTGCCTCGGTATTAGGTGACATGCTCAAGGAGGTGAGCAGGAATGTGGGAAAAGATGCCCCATATCCCCCCATAAGCCTTAGCAGGAGCCTGTGCAGGTGGAGCTTGGGGCAGGCAGCCACGGCSCTGCCTCCGACCCCTTAAAAAATAAAACTAAATGGGAAATAAAGGGTGAACCCCTTCCCAAGCGGCGTCCTTGCGGCTGCAGAGGGTGGCGGGGGCGCGTGGGGGGGTCACAGGGCCCTTTGGGGAGCCCTGGGCCTCCAAAGCGCTGGGCTTGAGCCTCCGTGCGACCCAGGCGGCGTCAGGGGCGGAATTCCCTGAAACAGGAAACTTTTCCCTTGGGGAGAGCCCCCTCAGGGCGGCCTCGGGGCTGAGTTTCCCGGCTCCGTGCATGGACTCGCTTTTCCCATCTCCGTGCCCGGAGCCGCAGCTCTGGCAACGGGGGGGTCCTCGTGCCCTGCAGCACCCTCGGGCCCCCGTGTTCCCCCAAAAGCCGCCACGTGGGTGACCCTGTGCCCGGGACGGCGGAAACCCGTTAGTGACGGGGCTGCAGAGCCAGAGGAGGGGAAGGGAGCGGGGGGAGCAGAACGCGGCGAGGGGAGGAAGGGCGGGAAGGAGCGCGGCGCTCCCGGAGGGAGTGGCGGCCAGGGGGGCGCTTCCTTCCTCCTCCTCCTCCTCCTCTTCCTCGGCGGCCTCCGGGGGGCGGGCGGGGAAAGCGGCTGCACCTGCTTTAGAGGAACTATGGTAGGGCGGCCGGCGCCCGCCCCGCGCTGCCGCCGCCGCCGCTGCGGCG